>NC_089225.1:114831593-115131593 GCF_963924675.1 Phocoena phocoena
TGGGAAACACAGACGCAGGCGGTATCTGCTCAGCCCTGAGCGGGTGCTGAGCTGTGTGTCGCGGGGATAGATTCACTGCGTGGCCCTGTAGGCGTTGGGGAAGATTTTTGAAAATTAAACCCCAGGGACTCCCTCGGCTGTCCAGTGGTTAGGACTCTGCGCTTCCTGTGCAGGGGACGCAGGTTCAGTCCCTGCTCGGGGAACTAAGATCCCACATGCCGCGGGGCACGGCCAAAAATAAAGTTAAGAAAAAAGTAAACCCCGGCTGCTCCTAGGTGTCCCTGTCCCACGGAGGGCTAGTGGGCGCAGCAGCCACCCCCTCTTCCCGCTCCGGGCCCCACTACCCAGCCCGCGGGGCCAGCAGCGCCCCCCCGGCCCAGATCCTGCACAGTCTCGCTCCCTCCCGCCCGCCCCTCAGCAGCCCTGCCCGCCCAGCGCGGGACAGCCTTAGGGGCGCTGGGCAGGGAGGGGTAGCGCTGGCCCTGAGCCCCCAGGAAGCCCCTGCGCCCCTCAGCTGCCTGCAGGCAAACCTGCTTTTCCTCAGTGCAGTATTCAAGACAAATAAAATACTTTTACTCTTTCAATTTTACTGGGTTTTTTTTCCTGTTTTGTTGACTTGCCAGCAAGTGTAACCAGATTGGTCACTTCTGTTGTTTTAAACACAGTGTTTCAATCTTCGTCAAGTCTCCTTTGGGCTTTGCACCTCAGCCCCTGGGCCTAGCCACCATTAGTAATGTTTTCAGGGGAAATCCACGTTCTGAATTTCATTTCACCAACATGTACGTACAAAATTTTAGAAAAGCTAGAATTTGCCTACAGTGAGTCTGGTCGCCTTTGCCTGCCTTCCAATCAAGCTGAGAGTTTACGGAGCTGGTGTGTAAACTGGGTGCACAGTCGGCCGGTGCAGAATGGGACCCTGAGGCTAAACTGAGAGGTGCGGCCGTGTGGAGGCCGTGCGATTGGAGCCAGGCGGTGCCCCCTCTGCTCCTTGGCCTCCCCCGCCGGTCCCCACGGTCAGCGGAGGGTCCACGCAGGAGAGGGCGTGGCAGCGGTATGGCCCAAAAGAGCAGCGGGGTCCCAGGCTCACAGGACGGGGCAAGAGCTTAGGACTGTCCCAGTAGGAGCGCTGTGCCTCGGTCTGGGGTCAGCACCGCACCCTTCTGGGGCCTCTGCAACAAAACAGAAAAATAGCAGTTGTGGCTTTAAAGGTAATCATTGTAAGATTCTTGTAATCAAATGAGACAGGCTTTCCTCTGAGGTCTTTGTTCAGCTAGAGATCAAATATTCACCTATACTTTCTTCTAAGCTTTATCTCTTAATTTATCTGGCATTTACCTTTGTGGTGCGATATCAGGCAGTAAGTATCCTTTTCCCAAATGGCAGATCCACCGTCTTGACACCACGGCTGAGTCCTCCCCCACTGCTGCCTCTGTTTGCCCCTCTGTGTGCTGGGTCGTCTTCCTGTGGGTCTAGCGGGGTAATCTCTCCTGTGCGTGCTCTCCCCACCCTGTCCCCTTCCTTTTTTTTTTTTAAAGCAATTCTTACTGGTTTGCTTTTGAATGAGCTTTCAAAACACTGTCCAGCTCCCCAGGAAAACACGAGGTAGTATTGAGCGCATGACGGAATCCTTGTTCCTGGACGTTTGGGGCCAGTTCTGGCAGCCGGGCGCCCCTGGTGCTGAGCCCTCGTGCTGGGGCTGCACAAGGGTCACATCCTGCCGCGGGCCACACATGCTTTAGCTTGGCCGGTTCCTGCGCTGACACATCCCACGCCGCCCGGCACCGCAGAGCAAGGGGCAGCGGGCCTGCCCTGGCCCCGCCCTGCTGCCCACGGTGGCCCCCTTCTGCAGAGTTCTCCCGAGTCCCTGTTTGCTCTGAAGGTCGCCGAGCCCCGCAGGCAGGCGCCTCCTAGCCCCCTGTAGTCACCCAACTACCTGAGCGGACACCAGGAGCCCAACAGAAGCCAGTGGAAGGGCTCGTCACCCGTGTCTATGCCCAGACGGCGCAGGACACTGTGCCCGGCCCTCAAGGAGTCAGAGGCCAGGGCCGGAGCGCTTCTGGGTTGGCAGGGCTTCTGGCTGCCCGCTCGTGTGTGTGTTTGTGGGCTTTGTTTTTATTTTATTGAGAGTTTTTTTTTAACTTTCCCTTAAAACTTGGTATTTGGAGTCAGAATCCCAGGAACACGGTAGAAAATGTAAGAAGGCAACCCGCAATCAGAAATGAGCAGAGAGGAAGAGAATGTACTGTCGGGGGCTGTCAACCAACTTGTAATGTTTCCCTTTTGATTTTAGAAAAACTTGCCAATTGGTGTGGTTAAACATACTTCAGGGAGCAGTGCAAGCTTTTAAAGGCTTCGTTTTCACTACAATCTTATTGTGTGAAATCTTGAAACTCTGTGAACTTTAAAAAAAATTCCTCGGGCTTAGCTGATGTGTGCTGGGAAGTAGGCGTCTGCTGGAGATTTCTGGAATAGAGGGTCGAGCACAGCGTTGTCTCCACGAGACAGTGCGATGCCTGCCCCGCGGTGGGCGAGCCCCGGACGCTGTCCCCAGGGGGGCTGAGCCCCCTCTTTCTTCTCTCCCATCAGCTGTAAATTCCAGGCCAGTGGCCACCCGCTGCCCCTCAGTGCCCAGGCGTTCCTCTCCGCCCTTCCTCCTGCGCTGGAAGGAGGGCCCCTTCACCCCCGCCAAGCCCCAGTTTCCTCAGCCCTAAAAGAAGAAGGAAACGCTGTTCTAAGGATCAGTTGGAATTGTATGTTTCCTAGGGGTGAGCACTAAACAGATGCTACTGCAACTGCTACCCCCTCTTCAGAGCCCCGGCCTCATGTTCGCTGCCCTTCCCGGGACCAGGCGTGTCGCTGGGGTCCTTGTGGGCCAGGATCTGGGAGCCTGGGGCTTGGGATCTGAAGGAACTAGTTCCAGACCCCAGTGGTGAGAGCGCAGTGAGGCAGTCGTGAGGATTCTGTGTCTTCGGCCTGGTCTGGGGGTGGGCGGGGAGGCTGCAGGAGGTGGGCAGTGCTGTCCCCCTGCTAGCGCACTCCCGTCCTGAGAGGGCAGCTCGCCTCACGGCTCTAAGCCCAGCGCCCAGCGCTGTGTGCATGGTCGCGCGCTCGTTGTTGATCTGAGGTAATCCAGGAAAAATTTTATTTCCTTATTTTAGAACAAACTCACGATGTTGGACATTGCGTCAAATAGAATCAAAAAGATTGAAAATATCAGCCATCTAACAGAGCTGCAGGAATTCTGGGTAAGTTTAATACACAAGGGGTTGATGACACTTCAGCTGCACTGGTCCTGCCGAGTGAAATACCGTTTACTCCAGCCCTGGAGGCTGTGGCGTGGAATGGGACTGTGGGCAGGGCTGTAGGACTTTGGCACCCACGCGGGATCTCGGGCCCCGCCACGCCCCAGATGTAGACCAAACCAAAATGGGCATTTTAGAAGATTCTGGGTGATTGCGGTTCACATGAAAGTGTGAGGAGCCCTGCACAGTGTATGGTTAGACCCGAGGATTGCCACATGACTGAAGGGCTTCCAGACCCAGCCAAGGGGCCCAGTGCACCCAGCACAGGGGTGTACCGGCACCGCGGAAGGAGGTGTCACATGAGCTTCTGCTGTCCGTCGTCCCAGGATGTGCCTTGTGTTTGCCTCATGGTGACAGTGTTGTCTCGGGAGCAGTGCCACCGAGCCCAGAGGAAGAGAAACAGGGCATAAGATGTCTTGAGACTCCTCTGAGGGGGTGGTAGGATGACCCCCAAGCTGAAGTCCTCAATGTCAGGGTTCCACACGGGTGTCCTCCTGAAGCACGTTTGTTGCCTGGTGGCTCCTGCAGGCGCCACCACACGCTCCACCCGGTGACTGCCGTCTGCAAAGTGAGCGTCGTCCGGATGCGCTCAGTCTGATCCAAGATTCGTGCTGCGTCTAAGGCGTGCTTCTTCCTTGTCTAGCCATCCTACTGACCCTGCTTGTGTCCTGTGTGCTTTCCTTTACTCATCTTAAAAGATCGTCCCGGTTTCCCTAGAGCACAGGTGGCCTGCTGTGAGCATGTCCCTTGCCCCTTAGCGGTAGCCCTGAGTCTTGGGTGTTGTCAGCACGTGATGCCAGCAAGTCTGGGAAGACCGGAACCAGCCTTTGAGAGGCTGGGGGAGCCGAGCGAGCCGCCGTGAGCCGGGGGTCTGGTGTACAGCCCACCCCCGGAGGCAGGTGTGGCTAGCGGTAAGCCGGTTGCATTGGAGCGAAGGGATTTGGCTCCGAAGAGGCCAGGGAACCACACAGAAAAACCGCACAACCGGAAGCGGGGTCCAGAGATGGAGGCTGGGGCTAGGCCAGCACCCAGGGCGCCCAGCAGGGAGACAGCACTAGGTGTGCCCCCACCCCCCGCAAGGTGCTGATATTCACGCCGTGTGTAACCCCTCCCCGTGAGTGTGTGTTGACCTTAGTGACTCACTTCCAGCCGACAGAATGCAGCAGAAAACAGGATTCCACCCCCGTGACGGGGTGATGAAAAGACTGGCTTGTCTCCTAGGGGCTCCCCCTTGCTCTCTCCTGAACCCCAGCTTTGTGTGAAGTAACAGACACCTTCTTTGATGCCAGCAACAAACAAGGCACGCATCCCCTCTGTTGAAGTGATTCTGTTGTGTGAGAAATGTATCTTGGGAATTCTCCCACACCTCCGTTTTGTTTAAAATGTTATTGAATTTGAGGGGAAGTAAATGTAAATTTTCTATATAAACATTAGCCACCAAAAACCATTGTGATGGGAAATGCATACATCCTATGAAGTTTGGGTCTTGAAAACCACGAGATAGTCTGCTGGGGAATGTCAGCCAGGGTGATGTTCTGTCGCAGAATTCCAGTCTGGGATTCAGGCAGGATCATCACCAGACTCTAAAACCGTGGACGAGCAGGGTGTTCGCACCTGTGCCAAGTGTCGCCCCGCCGAGAGTTTGCTGATCGCAAAGGGGAGACGCGTTCCCCAGAGTCATCTGGGCGCCACCAGTGTGTCCACAGGATCAGACTTATCCCCGGTAGTGGGACAGCCTCATGCCTTGTGTCCCCCGATGTGCTTCATGTATGAAGTGTGCTCACCAGGAATGTTCAGTGTGATGTAACCAAGCATGTAGACCTAACTTCCAGTTGTCGGGAAGTAGAGGGTCCGGGAGAACGAGCTAGGTGACACCACGGGAAGCAGGCAGCTGAACCCAGAACAAGGGTCCTTCTACACGACAAGTAGCTGGGTGTCTTTAAAGGTCGACTTCATATAACAGAAAAAAAATGAGAGGAGGAAGTGGGAAACATTCTAGATGGAAAAAACTAAAAATTGCACCTTCTGGGAGACTCTTTAAGAAGACGGGCGTACCTGGAAGGTCACACTCCACATCACACCTTGCTCCTTTACATCTCAGTTGTGCGGAACTTGAAAAAAGAGACATAAAGGCCTTTTTTTTTTTTTTTTTCCCTCAATGAGGCTTCCAGAGATCCTGGAATTTCTGTGGAGACAATACAGGTGAATGGTTTTGAGTTCCATTTTGGAAAAATACAAAGATAAGAATCTCCAGGGACTTCCCCGGTGGCACAGTGGTTAAGAATCCGCCAGCCAATGCAGGGGACACGGGTTCAAGCCCTGGTCCGGGAAGATGCCACATGCCACGGAGCACCTAAGCCCATGCGCCACAACTACTGAGCCTATGCTAGATCTAGAGCCCATGAGCCACAACTACTGAGCCCACGCGCCACAACTACTTGAAGCCCATGCGCCTAGAGCCCATGCTCCACAACAAGAGAAGCCACCGCAATGAGAAGCCCGCACACCACAACAAAGAGTAGCCCCTGCTCGCCACAACTAGAGAAAGCCCCAGCGCGGCCACGAAGACCCAACGCAGCCAAAAATAAATAAATGTATTTAAAAAAGAAAAGAATCTCTGAAAGTCACCTGTGTCAAAGACATCCTTTACAATGTGCCATTGGTGGTGAGTAAAACTCCCAGGTCCACATTCACTAAATCCTAGAGAAAACTGCCCTGTGGCTGGCTGTACTGTGGAATACCCTCAACTATAAGACCTGGGGTTTACAAAGACAGTAAGCGCACCACCGGGGACTAACAGGACTGGAAATGCCGTGACGTGTGACACAGGAAGCACACAGTGTGTGTCAGCCACAAACGACTCTGTTGAGAAAGACGAGGAGGAGATGGCGGCCCTGCCGGAGCGTCAGCCGCCAGCGGAGTGGGAGACGGTTTATAAGTAGATTCTGCGGCAAAAAGACCTTACTTCTCCTGAGCGATGTAACATTGCTACTTCTATTAAATGAATGTGCTGTTTGCACGTTGCAAGGTAAAAGCGCTTAAGGCATGCGTGGCTTTTTTGTGACTCTCCACTGCGGCGGCCTCCTTCTGGTAACCGAGCAGCTGCAGCCACCGCCACGGGGGACATGGCTTCTCTCTGGTTCTGATTTTGCACACTTTGCGTTGGCCGCATGGGCAGCTCATGTTGTACAAGAGGAGTGTCATAGACTAACGCTTAACAGAGTACTGCTTAAGGCTTTATCCTGGGACAGCTCTTCTCCCTCTGCGGTGGAGGCACCTTGAGTCCTGCTCTGAGTTCCGGGTCCCCGGGACTCCGTGCTCAGAAGCAGCCTTCGGGCCCTCCACAAGGCCGGCCTCTGGGTTTTGGAAATCCGGCTTTCCCAAAGCACGTGGCACACTAGGCCCACGTGAAGTTCTGTGAAAATAGCGTTCCTTAAATAGGCGAGTCTGAGAAGCCCTGCATTGTATACCCTCTGGGAGAATCTAGGAGAATCTCTGTGGGAGATTCATAATGTGCAGTGAGTTATTAAAGACAAGCCTGGCTGTGGCCGTGGAATGGAGCCAGAGTAGCCCTCCCGCCATGAACCGACCCCAAGGCCCGAGGCTGCTCCGTTCGGGCAGTGCGCAGCTGGCCGCGGGCCCTGAGGACGGGGGTGGCACAGTGAGCCCCGGGCTGCCCTGCTCTGCCTAGGACCAGCTTCCTAAGCGGAGCACTGCGGTTCTGTGGAGCTGAAGACGCAGAGGTCAGAGTTCATGGCAGCTGGACTCTTCAGGACAAGGTGTTGGAGAGAGGGGATAGCTGTGCAGAGGAGGGCCCCGGAAGTCCACGTGGGGGTCGCCTGCCAGGCTGTGGCTGAGCGGTGGGCAGTCTGGGCACGAGACCACCCCTCTCGCGGCTCACCCGCTAGCTCTGCCGGAGGAGAGCAGAGCTGGGGGACGATGGAGCTCCAGCCCTGCCCAGGTGGGGGTCTCACCAGCACCCTTGACATCCAGCTAGACACCAAACGGGCCAGGCCTTAGGGGTAAGTGCCACAGGCTCAGCTACGACGCCCTCCAGGCCCCCCCAATAAAGCCTAGAAGCAGGCTGCCGCGGTGTGTCCAGAGGAGGCTGCGCTGGGAGCTTGCTTCCCACCAGGTCAGAGGGGCCTGACCTCCCGGAGACCCGCCCTGAAGAAGTGTGGAACCGAGCCTGTGGCCGTCTCTACACCGTCTTAGCCCCGATGTCCAGCGTTCAATCCAAAACCACTAGGTGTACAATAGGAAAATGTGATCTGTATTCAAGGAAGTCGTCCTAAGAAACCAAGCCTAGGTTTTCAGTCACCGTTTGTGAACGTAGCCCTGGACCTGGAGGTGGCTTGCGGTCTCTTGGTCATCACTCCCACCTCCAGGCTGCTCTCACCTTCCGCCCGCGAAGACCCCCACCACACCGCCGCTCTGCAGCGTGGCCGTCATCCTCTCCCTCCCTGGAGACCCTGGTGCTGCGGCAAAACTGGGCCCTTCTCTCAAGAGACTTAATCCAGTGCCTGGTCAGTGCTCGAACCCTCTGCAGTGTCCCCACCAAGTGGCAGTGGATGGGACGGCCAAGGGCCTCGGCTTCTTCACCTCCCACACATGGACAGATGTCATACCTTCTCTGAGTGGGGCTGCTGCCCTGTGACCTCGGCCACCCCGCTTCTGCCCTCGCAGGTTCCGAGGGAACAGGTCTGCCCTTCCCACCACCATGTGCATGGCGGGCCCCGGGCCTGGTGTCTCTTGAAGCGTGATTTCTAGAACTGGGTGTGGCCGGAGCCAGGGGGTGAGGGCAGCAGGTGCGGGGCATGCACTCAGGGCAGCTTCCCCGCCCACCCTGCACACCCAGCCCTGTCAGCTGTCA
The DNA here is from genome assembly GCF_963924675.1 of Phocoena phocoena. Taxonomy (NCBI): domain Eukaryota; kingdom Metazoa; phylum Chordata; class Mammalia; order Artiodactyla; family Phocoenidae; genus Phocoena; species Phocoena phocoena. The sequence continues at coordinate 114,839,769 of NC_089225.1, forward strand.
GCTCACGGGCGGCGACGCGCTGGAGCCTCTGCCGTGCGCCTCTCTTCCCAGTGCTGTGGTCAGCGTGAGGTCAGCCACCGAAGCTGGCAGACACGACACGTCAGGGCTCTTCAGCTTTCCTGGGAGCCGGTTACCGAGCATTTGCTGGCGCGGCACAGCCGGGAGACGTGACGGTGATGTCCCCACGGGTGCCGCCTGAGCCCCCTGCCCTCGCCCTTCACTCCGGCCATCCAGGGCACGTCTCACGTTCACAGAGGCAGTTCTCTAGTTTGTGTTCACTTGGCCGTCTGCCGTATTCTTTGGAAACTGAAGACTGGTCTCTTGGAGCCCCAGCAGAAGGGCCACGACATCCACGCGACAGGTGTGGACCGAGCTGGGTGACGGGTGCTCCAACCCAGAGGCTCTACGTGCCCTCACCTTGATGGTGGTTTGAAAAGTGAGAGGTCTCCCCACCCACCAACCCCAGCCCCGCGGGCCTCAGCAGAGCCGGGACGGGGCCTCCTGACCTGCTCTGAGCCCGTCCTCCTGACGTGGCGCATCCTGGACGGGATCAGCCGTGGTGCAGCATTTCCGCCACAGAGGCGGGCGGTGGGTGTCCCGGGGGTGCACGCCATCAAGGCCCCTCGTGCCCTGAGTGTCCGGCGAGCGACCTCTGGTCTGTTGTCCGTGTTGTCATCAGAGCGCATAGTCAGGCCTTGGGGACAATGGCCGAGGATGGTTTGTAGGAAATACAGCCGAACCGGCTGCAGCACTTTGCCTGGAGACGGGGTGGGGTGGGGTTGCTCCGTCTCCCCTCTGCTGAACTGAACATGGATTTGCCCCTGTCGTGGCACCGTGTCCAGGTTCATCCCATATGGGACGCGGCCCGGCCAGGATGTGCCGTGGTGGATGGAAGGCCCCGTGAGGTGCTGGTCACCCCTCTTTTGAGGGGGGGGTCTCGTGGCCCACGTGGGGAGGCTGGGGGGCCGGGTTGGTGTGACCTGAAGGGGGCGGGGCAGGGCTGTCGTTTTCTGAAGGGGGGCGCGGTGCGGGGCTGTAGCACCCGAAGGCTTCTCTGATGTGCGCGTGTTCCCCCAGATGAACGACAACCTCCTGGACTGCTGGAGTGACCTGGACGAGCTCAAGGGCGCCAAGAGCCTGGAGACGGTGTACCTGGAGCGGAACCCCCTGCAGAAGGACCCCCAGTACCGGCGGAAGATCATGCTGGCCCTCCCCACCGTGCGGCAGATCGACGCCACCTTCGTCAGGTTCTGAAGCGCCCGGCCCCTCTCTTCCGAGAGCCTCCCAGCCACGGTTTTTAGTCCACCCGTTGCTCCTAAATGATCGCTCTATCAACAACGGTCACAAACCCAATGGCAATAAAAAGGCACTGAGTGAAAGCTGCCGTGTGCGGTGCCGCTTGCCACCTGGACACCAGTGCTGTCACCTCCGGCCGGTATGCGTTCCGAGTCAGTGGCCCACGGCCCCGCGCCACCCGTGGTGCTGCTCGAGACCCGTCTCCGTTTCCTCCTCTCGACAGGTCTGGGAGCGCGTGCCCGGGGGGCGTCCGGGCCGTCCAGGGGCCTGTCAGCTTCATAGCCTCCTAGACCAGTTGATGCCAATTTTTTTTTTATTTGATATATTAAAAAACAAACCTGCAGGCAAAGGATGACTCAGCCCTGTGTGCCATGACCCCCAGCGCTCTCTTAAAGAGCAGTGGCCGCCCGCCAGGCCTTGCTGGCTGCCTTCCGGGCACGCCCGTTGGTCCCCCGCAGCCCTCGGGGCAGGAGGGGCCGCCTCCCGCGCACACTGCGCTGTGTGCTGGCGGGTCTGAGCCCACCTGAGCCTCTGCGAGGACTGTCTCTAGAGAGCTGCCCTCGTGGCTGCTCGAGTACTGCTTCCCTTCTTACCCCACCGTTGTGTTGGCTTGTTCTTTACAAAGCTTACATTGACACGCACCCTGAATGCTACAAGGACCTTGTCATCTCTTGGGGCCCTGGATTTTCCCTTCTGCAGAATGAGGACCAAATCTCAGGGTCCCTAGGGTTCCTCCTTCCAAGACTCAAGCTGCGCTGTCCATTGTGGGCCCCCTCGTGCCACACGTGGCTGCGTCAGTTCAAGTTTAAATTTGTTAAAATGAAATTAAAAATTCATGTCCTCCACTGCACTCGCCACACCATAGCCACATCTCACCAGGGGCAGCCCGTCTCCATGGTCACAGAAAGTCCTACTGGACAGCACTGCTCTGGAGCCTGTCACAGAGCCTGGGCAGCCGCGTGGGGGGCCAGGAGCTCGGGGGTGAGCGCCTGCTGGGGTGGCCTGAGGGTGAGGTCACGTCCAAGTCCTGACTCAAATCTTCGCCAGAATCGATTGTGTGACGTGCATCTGTGAGCATCTCCCTGTTGAAGAGTGAACTCTTGGAAAGGAAAGCAGGGTTAGGTAGGACCTGGCCCCAGAGAGCCCTTGCGTTGCGACCCCAGAATTCTGCCCTTGGCCAGACACTAGCTGAGGACAAAAGAAAGCCATTTTAGAAACACAGGGTTTCAGGATTTGAGTGCCCTTGCTGGAAGGATTATGTGGAGGAGTCCACCCACACGAACAGTGAATCCAAATAAGGAATGAAGGAAGGGAAAGACAGGGTTTGGCAGCAGTACCAAAACCAGCAAAATTTGGTTTAAAAGTACGTACTCGACTGGTTGGTGAGCTCTTTTCTTTGTAAATGCTAGGACGGTTCCTGACAAGACACAAAACTTGCCCCTGAAAAACCATGAGTGACCCGAACCGCATGGCTATTGTTTTTTTAAATCGAGGTAAGACCGTGGCAAGTGCAAGTAGAGACTGCGCAGGCTTTCACTTTGGTGTGGAAGAGGGAGCGAGAGCTTAAGAGAGTTTGTGGGAAGATGTAAGTTTAGAGCAGCCGCTCGTAGATATAAATTATCCAACATCCAACTCACAAGTAGGAAAAAACCCAAAAAGCTTCAAGCAAAGAGGACACTGGAGAAAAAGGCTCAAGGAGGCGCCACAGATAGACGTGCAGATGGGGTCAGAGCCCGTCCGTCCCCGTTTCGGGTCACAAATCCAAGTCCAGCACCTGCTCTTTAATAGACACTTGCAAAATTATACAAAAAAAGGAGAAGGGATGGGAAAGCTCTGCTAAATCCAGCACAGTCCTAATCAGAATGACATTTGATTTTTTAAGAACCTTAAACTCTAAAATTTATATGGAAGAAAAGATCCACACTGAACCTTGAAACTTTAAAAAAGTTTAGTCACCTTTGAAAATGAGTCAAGAGCAGTGATTTCCTTCCAGATTATAAAAAATCTGGGGGAAAGCAAAAAAGCTACAAAGCCACCGTAGAAACACTGCCAACACTGTAGAAATACAGCCGGCCGCACAGACCCTCGGACGGGCTCGGTGCTGGTGAGGGCGCCCGCGGGTCCCTGGACGAGAGGCCTGTGTCCTGGGCGGGGCTGGCAGAGGAGCACAGTTTGTGGGAAAAGGGACACTGACCCAGCCTAACTTCGTACGCAGGCCGACCTGAGGATTAAAAGTCTCCGTGTGAAAGAATCGCAAGCCAGTAGAAAGAACGGTGGGAAAATACACTTGTGAGCTGGGAGTGCAGAAAAGCTTCTTAATCCCCGAAGCACAGCCGTAAGACAAGGTTTTGATGGGTTAGTTTACATAAAGTAAAAATTCCTGTGGGGCAAAGGACACCATGAATAGACCACTGAGAGCAGACTGAGAGACGTGTGCTCAGAGTTTAGAACTGGCAGAGGGCCTGACGCTTAGATGTAAAGGACTCCTGCAAACCAGAGGAAGGAGAATCCGGGTAGAAACATGGCCCCAGGACAATCAGGCAGCTCAGAGAAGCCGGGGGCCAGCCAGCCAGGGCTGCCATCAGAGGTGTGCAAAGCAGGGCAGGGAGCCGATCCTCTGCAGTGCGGGGTTGCCATGGGGGAAGAGGGGGCACGGACTGGGGCGTCGACGTCGGGAGTTGTCCCCTCCTGGCCGGCAGGGCACTGCACGCAGGCCCCAGGCACAGCGGTGGCTGAGTCCAGGCTGGGCCTTCGGCTATGGTAAATGCTCCTCAGTGGGGAGGAGCCCACAGCGCCCTTGCTGGGAAACCACAGGAGGCCACAGCCACGTGGACTGCACGTCCATCACAGAGGGATGCGTCCGAGTAGGAGGGTTCCCACAACAGGGACGGAGTGGACGAGGGGATAAAGTGAGGCCCGAGTCCCTGCTGAGAGCAAGCACCCCGTGAACGGAGGGTGGTGAGCACAAGCCGCCTCACCAGGGCCTCTGCAGCGTGACGACGCCGACGGTAAGCCGCGGGGGGGGGGGAGGGGGGTGACGACGCCGACGGTAAACCAGGGGAAGGAGGGGGGGTGACGACGCCGACGGCAAGCGGGGGAGGAGGCAGCTTCCGTGGGGGATCTGACCTTCGTCCCTCAGCAGGCACTCGGCACCTGCTCCGTGCCAGCCTCCCTCTTGGGCACCTGGGAGACATCGCGACAGAGGTCTTTAAATTCCTGCCCTTGTGAACTTCACATACAGTGGCTATAGATCAAACAATAACCGTAATAAGACAGTTACGTAGTTGGAAGGTGACCCGTGCTTTGGAAGAAAGCAGAGCGTTTTGGACAGGCTCGCTGAGGAGTCATTTAACAGGAGGAATGGGTGACCCTGAAGAGAAGACCAGCACTGGGGAGGGGGCGGGGACCTGAGAAGGGGCGGCAGAGGTGGGGAGGGGCAGAGAGTGAAGCCGTAGCCAGAGCAGCCTGGAAGGAGGTGGGGTGAGGGCGAAGGAGCCCTGAGAACCCCCAGCTCTGGGCTTGGGGCACTTGGCAGGAAGAACCAGGGGGGATGGGGAGTCGGGGTAGGGACCCAGGGGGGCTGAAGGAGAGATAGGGGTCCGGGAGCAGGGGACAGGCATGCAGACGCACTGGACCGGGGTGAAGGCTGCGGGGATGGAAGTGCCCTGTGCAGCCAGAGACAAGCAGGCAGGACGGCGGCAGATGGCTGGTGAGCAGGCTGGGAGGCTGCCTGGAGGAGGGTGCCCCTTTTGTGCAAGGAGAAGGTTTGGGGGAAGCAGGGGAGGGTCCTGGGGGCAGGGAGCACGCTGTGCAAACGAGGTAGCTCGTCCGGGCACAGGAAGCCTTGAGCATCCGTGGTCCACCCCTCAGGCTCTGTGCAGAGCAGGCAAGTGTCAGGAGGACAGAGTCCTTCCCAGCTAGCAGTCACTACAGTGGACACTCACCTCAGTGGTTTCACCCAGACCAGCAATGTGTCCACCCCCAAGGATGAGGTGCATTTGTTCCCAACCACCTTTCCAGACTGCCTCATGGCCGAGGGTGGCCCGAGACTCGTGCTTAGCTGATGACACCTGCTTTCCCGAGAAGAAGGGCAGGTGCAGCTAGAAGGGCAGGTACCTTGAATGTGGACTCAGTGGCTGGACCTGCCACAGCAATCCTGCAGCCACAGGCAAGGGCTCTGGCCCTGACACCCTTGAGCCACTGAACCCACCCAGGTGCCAGCACCTCCCTACTTATGAGGTGAGGAAGAAAACCTTTTGGGTTAAGCCACACAAAGGTCTGGTGTCAAAGCCACAGTAGTTGGAGGCTTAGCTTTTTCTAACTAATGTATTTCTGAATATTATATAAACATATACTAAAAGTTATGGTCAAATAAAGCTAGTATAGCAGCGGCTCCTGGGCCTGGGCCCTTCCTAGCACCTGGGACCCAGCAATACAGCCGCGCTAATTGTAGCTTGCTTGCTTGCTTAAATTTTTTTTAATCATATATTTTTATTTTTTATTAATAGACTATTTTTTAGAAGTTTATTTATTTTAATAAATTTATTTATTTTTGGCTGTGTTGGGTCTTCATTGCTGCATGCAGGCTTTCTCTAGTTGCCGCGAGCAGGGGCTACTCTTTGTTGCGGTGCGCGGGCTTCTCATTGCGGTGGCTTCTCTTGTTGTGGAGCACGGGCTCTAGTCGTGCTGGCTCAGTAGTTGTGGCTTGCGGGCTCCAGAGCGCAGGCTCAGTAGTTGTGGCACACGGGCTCAGTAGTTGTGGCTCACGGGCTCCAGAGCACAGGCTCAGTAGTTGTGGCGCACGGACGTAGTTGTTCCGCGGCATGTGGGATCTTCCCAGACCAGGGCTCGAACCTGTGTCCCCTGCATTGGCACACGGATTCTTAACCACTGTGCCACCAGGGAAGCCCTAATTTTTTTTTTTAACTGCTAAAATAATGCAACTTGAAAAAATTTCAAACCATAATACATTGTATAAAGTGAAAAGTAAAAGATCATACGCAGGGCGTGTGTGCCTTTGTACGCGCCTGTGTCCCTCTGAGGGCTCCAGCTGAGCTGTGCACCCACCTCCAGAAACCTGCTGCCACCGCTCTCCTTGAGCAGCCAGTGCTGGGGCCACCAGAGCTGCTGTGCCACCGACAGCGGAGAGCCTGGGACCCTGCGGCTTGGTCTCTTCCGGGACCGTCCTTCGCAGCGGTAGCCAGAGGAGAGTGTCCAGCGGCCTAGTCTGGGGAGCTTGGCCAAGCCCTCCTGCCGCAAGCCCCGCAGGGTCAGCCTGAGGCTGCCCTCTGCCAGGATTTCTCCTCCTCGACTGCGTGCCTCCCGGTCCTGTCCTGGGGTGCCGAGGTCAGGGGCTCCAGCCAGGATAAGGGTCAGACTCAGGGATTTCCACAGGCAGCCAAGGGCACGAGGGGAACGGCCATGGGGGCAGGGCCGTGAGGACAGGGTCCCTCCCAGCTCTCTGCCCTCAGGGCTGACCCAGACTTGGCTGCCAGACCAGGCTGGTGCTGGGATGTTGGCCATGATCTCGGAGGCCTCTTCCGGAAGCCGCTGTGCCAGGTGGGAGCCCATTCTGCCATGAATGGGTCGCCAGAGGAAGGGGGTAGATGGACCCAGGGAGGCTGGGCAAACACCTGGCCCGTCAGGGCTCCACAGGCCCCTGGGCCTGGCGCGGCATCTCCTCCAGGCCCTCGGGGGTGAGAAGGGCCAGGCGCTCTGTGTGGCTTCGGTGGGGGGACCCCAGCCCTGGGGAACCGCGGTTGCCCACCTGCCCGCTGGACGCACCGCAGAGCAGCTCACTTCGGGCGGGGCCTTGGCAGGTGGGGCGGCCTCGGTCGGTCCCTGTGCCCCCGGCGCAGAGCGCGGACAAACACCCCGCCCCAGCCCTCGCGCTCGCCACAGCGGGGCATCTGGGGCCTGGTGCGGGCTCCCATCTGCTCCTCCAGGCCTCGGGCTCTCTGGACTAAATGGCAGCTGCCCCAGCTCCTGTAGCTCTCCCCCCCTCGCACCGTCCCAGCCACCAGCAGCCCTCCCGGCCGCAGACCTCCCCTCGCTCTCTGCCCCGCTCTGCCGACCCGGCAGCCGCAACAGTGGTGTCCGTCCTCCCCGCAGAGGGATCCAGGCGCCGGCAGGAAGGACGCAGGGTCAACATGGCCAGACGGTCCTCCCCGCTGGCCCAGGATCCCCGAGGAGCCGCGGCCCTGTCTCTATTAACGGGTGGTCTGTTCCCCCTGCAGGTGGGGCGGGGGGGTCTGCACTCCAAGCCCACCCTCGGGCCTTGCCAGGCCCTGCCACGCGGAGGGGGAGGCAGGCACTCCCTGGGCAGGTGGGCAGACAGACAGCTGGGGGGCCAGCCTCCCCGTGCTCCCCGTCTCCCTGGTCTGGAGCAGGGGCCCAATCTAGGGCGACTTCCTCTGCTCCCGGGCCGGACCCAGCCCTGCTCCAAGCCCCGTCCTCCCCTCTGAAGTGCCGACTGTGCGGTGAGGCAGGGACCGGGCCCACGTGCCCCTCCTACCCCACCCGTCCCCACCCCGGGCCTGGCCCTGGCGGGATGCAAGAGCGGGGTGCTGCACAGACGGGCCCGGGAAGAGGACAGTGCCGTCCTGATCGACGTGGCCGCCGGGGCAGAGAAGGGGGACTCTCACGGGAGCACAGCCAACGCCTCGGAGGTAACCCCTCCCCTCCTCCCCTCCCCGGGTCCAGGCTCGGTCTGCTCTAGGGTTAGGAGGTGGACGCAGGGACCCGGGAGACAATGGCCCCAGGCCCTTGGTGGGGCGGATGCATGCCAACTGTGTCTTCCCTCCTGCGTCCCCCAGCGACACCCAAACCCTCACCTGCCCCAGCGAAGGGAAGAGGGAGGTGCCCTTAACCCTGAGGGATGAGCAGACACCCCTCAGAACAGGCTGAGCGGGGCCCCCGGTGAAGGGGGAAGGAAGGGGACACAGAGCAACGCACCAGGGTGACGCGGTTGCCTGAAAACAGAGCTGGGCGCACAGCAGACGCGGCCAGTGTTGGGTCTGGGTAGAGACTGTGGGCGCTTGTTGGGTTGTGTCTGCTTCGTTCTGCATCTGCCAATTTATCAGAACACAGAAGTGACGGGGAGAGAAGGCTCTAACCCCCCAGAGGGCGGAGATGGGCTTTAGAATTAGGGTCAGGGTCAGAGCGTGGGTAAGCTTCAGATGGGTTAGGTGAGGGTGAGGGCGGAGCTCTGTACGGTGACGTTATTGATAGGGTAGGTTTTCAGTTAAGGTTAGGGTTAGAGTTAGGATCAAAATTAGTGACGGGGTTCAGGTTAGGTCACCCTGGGCCCAGGGGAGTACAGATGCTTTTGATAAAGTGTGCTGGGGTAAGAACACCCGGCCCCACCTTGTCTTAGGTTCCAGCCGACCCCCGGGACCCAGGTCAGCCACTCTGTGAGGCCCCAAGGATCCTGAGGGCCTCAGCCTGGCCTCAGGCTCACTCATGTTCAAGCTTTGTCCCCTGGGTCAAACCTGGAGAAGAACACACCTCCTGGGGCCTGCAGGAGACTCCCTCCGGGCAGACTGTTGTGGGCCTCCTTTGGCCATCTCTAGGGTTCCCACCCCTGTCCCTGGGGGGCCACAGACACCCCAAGTGAGGCTGTTGGGGAAGATTCCGGGTCCCAGACCCGGGAGTCCCCGCCAGGGAGGTTCCTCTTCCCTGGTCCTCCGGGGCCTCGAGCCTCCGGCTGCTGCGGCCTGAGAGTGGACACAGGTGCCTCCCTTCCTGCTGCCCCAAAACATAGCCTCAGGGGAAACACTCACCCGGAACATCTAGAAACGCAGAAGCATTCCACCCTCTGGGCGCCGTGACCACCTCTGGCCTATCCGAAGGGCACCTGGCTCTTCTCCAGCCTCTGGAGGCCAGCACGGTGGGCGCCCTGGGTCCTGCCCGTGCTGCCCACAGCCCAGGTGCTCCGTGGCCCATGGAAGCGCCCAGAGAGGCTGGAGAGGCCCGGGGCTGGCCTCACCCCCGGATGCACGTGTGCTGTGAGCCCCTCTGGCCACGTGGTCAGAGGCTGCCATTCCTCCCACTTCCTTCCCTCCAGCTGGACGCCAGGCAGCCACCGGCAGGGTGGGAAGCCCCGCCAAGCCCTGGGTCGGTGAGCCCCTCCCATCATCTGCCAGCCGTGCCTATGTTGGTACCGGGGCTGGGGACACAGATGGGGCGCCCAGGGGTGGCAGCGGGAGGACGGGGCCCAGGCCACCATCCTCAGGAACCAGGCCTCCCCTCCCTCGCCCAGCACCATCTCCGGAGCCAGCTGTGGTGCCAGCCGCTGTGCTGGAGGGTGGGGTGAACAGCACACAGCAGGAAGGGGGTCCCTACTGATGAGGGGAGCTGGAGAGGGCTCGGGGGCAGAGCGGTCGGCCGTCTCTCTCCTGCTCTGGCCTCGGGACCAACTCCAAGTCACCTCAGACTCTGCTCTCTTGCGCCCCACACTTTCTCTACCTTCAAAGTGGATCGGATCCATTTCTCCTCACTCCCCACCCCGCGGCTCCTGTCTGCCCCGAGCCACCATAATCTCCCCAGAGCTCTGCACCAGTGCCCACCTGCCAGCCCTGCTCTCCACGCAGCACCGGAAAGACCCGTGCTAAAAGGAGATGCCCTGACCTCGCACCCGTTAGAATGGTTGAACGACAGCAAAGAAACAGAAAACAAGTGCCGGGGAGGACGTGGAGAAACTGGAACCCTCGTGCACTGCCGCTGGAAAGGTGAAACGGCGCGGCTGCGGTGGAGAACGGTATAGCGGTTCCTCAAAAAATTAAACACAGAATTACCGTGTGGCCGTCATGGCGGGCTTGCTGAAGAAGACCACTGGCCTTGTGGGACTGGCTGTATGTGAGAGTCCACACGAGAGGCTAAAAATATTGTATACAAAGATTCTTGGACAAATCCCTAGAAATGCAGCATACCGAAAGTATACAGAACAGATTACAACTGAGAAGCTGCGTATGGTTAAAGCGGAACCAGATGTTAAAAAATTAGAAGAGCAACTTCAGGGAGGCCAAATAGAAGAGGTGATTCTTCAGGCTGAAAATGAACTAAGTCTGGCAAGAAAAATGGTGCAATGGAAACCATGGGAGCCTTTAGTGGAAGAGCCTCTTGCCAACCAATGGAAGTGGCCAATATAAACATCATTAAATGACTTATGTGTTTATGGGAAACTGACGTAATTAAATATTCTGTTATATTAAAAATATTTCCATATTACTGACATCTTATAATCAAGAAAACTGATACAGACCATATATAGGAGACTTGATGAAATTGCTGATTATGTAATAGGGACTTGTGAATCGGTTTTTGATTTGTAGAGCATTCATTCAGATTATTTCAAAAATATTGTTTAAAACAGAAAAAAAAAAAAGAATTACCATATGATCCAGCAATCCCACTTCTAAGTTTATACCCAAAAGAAGTGATGACAAACATTTGTGTTGTTTCCATGTTGGGGGTTATTGTGATTAATGCAGCAATGAGATCACGTACAAGATTTTGTGTTAATGTAAGTGTTCATTGGGGGTGCGGGGGCGTATACCACTGAGTGGAATTTCCAGGTCATATGGTAACTCGATGTTTAACATTTTGAGGAACTGTCAAACTGTTTTCCAACGTGACCCCCATTTTACAAACCACCAGCAATGAATGAGGTTCCAGTTTCTCCACATTCTATCCAACACTTCTTATTGTCTGTCTTGGTAATATAGTTGTCCGAGTGGCTGTTGGGTGGCATCTCACTGTGGGTTTGATTTGTATTCCCCTAATGACTGGTGATACTGAGCATGTTTTCATAGACTTATTGCCAATCTGTATATCTTCTTTAGAGAAATGTCTATTCAAAATCTTTGCCCATTTAAAAATTGGGTTGTGGGACTTCCCTGGTGGCACAGTGGTTAGGAATCCGCCTGCCAATGCAAGGGACACGGGTTTGAGCCCTGCTCCGGGAAGATCCCACGTGCCGCGGAGCAACTAAGCCCGTGCACCACAACTACTGAGCCTGCGCTCTAGAGCCCTCGAGCCACAACTACTGAGCCCGCGTGCCACAACTACTGAAGCCTGTGCTCTGCAACAAGAGAAGCCACCGCACTGAGAAGCCCACACACCGCAACTTAGAGTAGCCCCCGCTCACCGCGACTAGAGACAGCCCGCGTGCAGCAACGAAGACCCAGCACAGCCAAAAATAAATAAATATATTTATTTATTTTTTTTAATTGGGTTGTTTGTCTTTTTATCATTGAATTGTAAAAGTTCTCTTATGTTCTGGATACAAGTCCCTTACCAGATACATGATTTGCATATACATATTTTTTCTCTCAGTCTATGGGTTGCCTTTTTCACTTTCCTAATTGATGTGCTTTGAAGCAGATAGGTCTTTAATTTTGATGAAGACCATCTTACCAATCTTCTCTTTTATTGCCTTGCTTTTGGTGTCGTATCTAAGAAATCATTGCCTAAACCAGGTCATTAAGACTTACAACTATGTTTTTTCCTAAAAAGTTTTATCATTTTAGTCCTTATACTTAGGTCTGGGGAATTCCCTGGCGGTCTAGCGGTTAGGGCAGTGCGCTCTCACTTCCAAGGGCCTGGGTTCAATCCCCGTTTGGGGAACTGAGATCCCACAAGCTGCGTGGTGTGGCCAAAAAAAACCCGAGAACAAAACAAAAAAGAACCTTAGGGCTGTGATCTTTAACTTATTATCTTTTTTTTTTTACACACACACACACTTATGTAGATCTTTAACTTTTATTATCTTTTCTTTTTTACACACACACACACACTTATGTAGATGTTTTAAAAGTAGATTTCTGCTATTGTTTTTTGTTCTTCACAAAATTTTAGAAAGCTTTTCACATCAGTACATATAAACACATCCCATTCTTTTTTTTAAATTGGGGTATAGATATTTTATTAATTTACCATCTTAACTCCACTTTGAGTTAATTTTTGTAAATGGTGTGAAGTAGGGGTCCAAATTCATTCTTCTTGTGAAAATTCACTTGTCCCAGCAACATTTGTTGAAGTCACTATTCTTTTCCCATTGAATTGTTGACCTCTTTGTTTTAAAAACTGATAATAAAATTGGGTTTATTTTCGAAATCTCAAATATATTCCGTTGATCTATATGTCTGTCCTTATGCTGGTGCCACTCTGTCTTGATTATCCTATCTTTTTTTTTTTTTTTTTTTTTTTTTTTTGCAGTACGCGGGCCTCTCATTGTTGTGGCCTCTCCCGTTGTGGAGCACAGGCTCCAGACGCACAGGCTCAGCGGCCATGGCTCACGGGCCCAGCCGCTCCGCGGCATGTGGGTCACAAACCCGCGTCCCCTGCATCGGCAGGCGGACTCTCAACCACTGCGCCACCAGGGAAGCCCTTATCCTATCTTTGTAGTGAGTATTGAAATAAAAAATTGTGAGTTCTAAAATTTTGTTCTCCTTTTTCTACATTGTTTTGGCTAATCTGGGTCTCACGTGTTTCCATATGAATTTTAAACTTGTCAATTTCTGCAAAAAAAAAAAAGTCAGCTAAGATTTTGATAGGGACTGTGTTGAATCTGTAGGTCAATCTGGGGAGTACTGCTGTCTTCACTATGTTAAGTCCTCTCATTCATGCACATGGGATATTTTTGTGTTTATCTAGTTAGTGCTTCTTCAACTTATTTCAACAATATTCGGTACTTTGCAGTGTGTACATCTTACACTTTCTTTGCTGTTAAATTTGTTCAGGTTTTTTGGGGGGAGCTGTTATAAATGGATTGTTTTTCTTTGTTTTATTTTCAGCTTGCTTGTTGCTAGTGTATAGAAATACAGTTGTTTTGTGTGTTAAGTTTGTATCCTGCAAACTTGCCAAACCTGTTATTAGTTCTAATAGTGTTTGTAGTGGCTTCTTTGGGATTTTCTATACACAAGGTCATGCCATCTGTAAACAGAGAGAGTTTGACGTTTACATTTACCTGTTTGTTTATCCTCTTGGTCCGTTCATTCGTTCTTGCGTATCTGCACTTCCACCTGAGAGTATCCCCTTTAGTATTTACTGTAGAGCATGTGTCTGGGGCTAAATCTCTCGGATTTTGATCGTCTGAGAATATCTTCACTTAGCCTTCATTTCTGAAGAACATTTCGACTGGATAAAGAATTTTAGTTTGCAGTATTTCCCCACCCTTTAAAGACGTCGTTCCGTTGTCTTTGGCCTCCGTCGTTTCAGTTGAGGAATCGTGTGCCTGTTTTATTATTTTCCCCTGAAAAAAGCATGGTTTTCTTTCTCACTGCTTTTAAGATTTCTCTTTATCTTTAATACAGCAGAGCCATGCTGCACAATGGTTTTCCTAGTTTTTAAACCCTGTCTGGAGCTCACGGAGCTTTTTGAACCTTTGAACTGATTTATTTCGTCAGATTTGGAAATTCTCGAACATTCTTGTTCAAAGATTGCTTCCTTCCTGCTCTCTCCTGGTTCTCGGATTACGGTCTGTTGGGCCTTTGACCACGACCCCACCCTTCTTGTACCCTGATCTGTTCTTGCCGTTCTTTCTGCTCCGAACGTCACTTTTTCTACTGGTCTCTCCTTCAGTTCAGCAAGCCTGTCTTCTGTTGAGTCTAGTTGCCTATTAAACACGTCCAATGAGTTCTTAATTTCATACGCTGTGTTTGGCTATTTTATTTCTTAGTTTTGGCTGCACCACGCGGCATGTGGGATCTTATTAGTTCCCCAAACAAGGACCGAGCTAGCACCCCCTGCAGCGGAAGCGTGGAGTCTTAACCCCCGGACCGCCAGGGCAGCCTCCGCTTTGCTATCTTGGCACGTGCATTTGATCCTTTCCACAGATTCTAATTCTCTCTCAAAGCAGTCCAGTTGTTCATCAGACCACTCTGTCCATTCTTTACCCTTTTTTTCTCTTTTAACTTAATAACCACCATTATTTTGCACCTTTTCTGCTAAGAGCTCCACTGTGGGGTTCGCCTCTGGGTCTCTGTTGGCTCTGGCACCCTCCTGTGCAGTGCTGAGCTTTGCTCTGGCAGGTGGTCCAGTTACTGGCAGGTCACCTTGCTGGGCCTGAGCTTGGTTTCAGGTGTCAGCTCTGCACCCATCCCGCAGGTGCAGAGTCCTCACCCCTGTGCTATTGCCCAGGAGGCTCAGCTGGGAAGCCAGAGGGGCCGACAGGCTCCCTCCTCCCTGTGTGGCTGGAGCTCCAGCACTGTGCTTCCTGAGTCTCTGTTAGCCATCAGCCTGCAGCAGCCGCCTCTGGGCGTGAACGAGTCAGCAGCTCCAAGAACCCCCGGATCTCCTCACAGACCTGTGTCTCCATCCTCTCCACATAGCACCCCTCAAGCCCAAGGCCCCTTAGCAGCCCCGGATTCTGACCTCCCTCTGGGCTCTGTGGCCCTGCCCTGCATTAGGGAGAGAGATGAAGCGAATGCTTCCCTTCTCTCGAGGGCCTTAGCCCGGCATCCACGGCTTCCTATGCTTTGCCCAGCTTTTACAGTCTCTATGGCAGGGAGCTAAGGCTGATGTGACTCAGAGTCCTTCCAGACCCACATAGACTCCTGAGGAGTTTGGGGCTCACTCTGCAGGGATGGGGGCCACAGAGGAGCCAGAGGGCTGGCCCCAGCCCCTCTCCAGGGCTCAGCTTTCCCCCGTGGTCCAATGCAGGGCTGTCCCGAAAGCTCTCCTGAGCCCTCCCACCCCAGCAAGGACCAGGGAGGGCCTGGGAAGGAGACACAGAGGAGCAGGCCAAGCGGCCGGTGCCCAGATCCTACTGCCCACCGGGAGCCTGGGCGTCCCGTACCTGTGGGCCAGGTACGTCGGGTAGCTGGGGAGCCCCAGGCTCAGCGTTCGTTCAGTGACCTTGCCCCACGAGACCTGAGGGCATGGTGTCCCGAGACTTGGAACAAATCAAGCCCCAAAGTCCTGCTGGGGGCCTCACCCTTCAGTGAGCACCCCATGGAACCATTAACCACAGGCCAGTATAATACCCACCCATCGCAGGAGGCCAAAGCCCTCAGGCCACCTGAAAACTCAGAAGCCACCTTCCGTTCATCTGTCCCACCTCCAACGTTAGAGCTTTTGTCAAGGGGTGACATTTGTAATCATAACCGTGTTTTTATAGAATTAAACAGCTGAAGAAGTCCTTTCACATGCAGCATGTCGGTTATAACGGTTGGCATCACTTAGATCCCCTCGGTCTCCTGCACCCTCCACCCTCCTTTCCTACCGGCTTCCTCTGTTCCCCAGGGACAGGCTCTGCCATCAGAGGAACCGATCCTGAATTTTATGTTAATCACATTCTTGTGTTGTGGGTTTTTAAAAATCATTTTTGCCCCCATTTCACGTCACCAAACAACACAGCTTGGTTTTGTCTCTTTGAACTTGATGGAAGGTCTCAGTGTCACTCCTCCTGAGGTAGTGTTCGCGAGGCCCGCCTGCGTCGCTGGCCACTGTCCTTGCTGTGGAGAAGCCACTGTCTTCCTCTCTGTCCTTGTGTGGACAGACATTTGACTTCTTCCCAGTTTGGGGTGATTATGAAGACGGGCTGCTGTGCACCTGTGCCGTGCCCTCACGGGGCTGTCTCCTAAGGGTAGGGTCGCTGGCGGGGTGCAGGGCCACACCAGTCCCCAGGCACGTTGCACCGCCGACAGCGGGAACTCCTCTCAACACTTGGTGGTGTCAGTTCTTACAACCCGGTGGGTGTACAGTGGTGTCTCGCTGCAGTTTTAATTCACCTTTTCCCTGATTCCTAAAAAGATGGAGCATTTTTTGCATGTTTATGGGCTCTTTGTGTTTCCAGTACTGCGAACGGTCTTTTCGTGTCTTTTGCACCTTTTGCGCTCAGGCCGTCCATCGATAGCAATGCTGGGCGCATTTTCTCATCAGTGCTGGTGCTTGTATCCTGGACGTTTCCTCGTTGTCGCTTCCATGCGTGGCAAACCCCTTCCGCTGTCGGCCTGGCTGTCCCAGCATCACGGTGTCCTGGTTGGTTTTGACCACACGGCTTTCCCTCCACCTTGTGTTCTGTTTCCTGTCCCTCAGGCATGAAGTGAGCCCCTGCCGCCCTTGCTGCCCGCCCTCCCCGGCCCACAGCCGGCTGCGCTCCCTTCCAGAGCTGCCTTAAGAGTTGGCAGACATACACACCGTGGGATTGGGGCCAAGACCCCTCCCTTTCCAGGTTCAGATCCACTTGACAGCCTGGTGCGGGGAGGGGCTGCAAAGCTGCCCTGTACGATGGAAACGGTGTGGCTCACAGGTGCGGTCACATGACTTTGCCAAACCTTCTTCCAGAACTGGGCTGCATCCTCCTTGGGCGTGGGGACCATGCTGCCCGAAGCCACACGCTGCCCAAAGGGCCCTCAGCCTTCAGTCCAGATGGCGGCCCTCAGCTTTCAGCACACGTCACAGCCAGCTGGGGCCGCCCATGCCTGTCCCCTGGGCTTCTGGCCTTTCGGGGACCCCGATGGCTGTGATATGGTAGCGAGGACTGAGAGCCACTGAAGAGGACAGTTTGGGAAAGCAGGTGCACTCAGCAGAGACGCCAGTCCCTGGGACAGAGACGCCGGGCCCCGAGCAGAGAGGCTGGGCCCTGGAACTGAAAGTCCCGGCTCCGGCTCCAGGAAAGCCTGGCACGCGCCTGCACACAGACACACGGCCAGGCCCGCCCGTGTGTGCACACCTCTGTTGTACGTGCATAACATACACAGATGCCCAGTGGCTTGTTGAAGGCGCAGACGGGCGTTCGTTATCCGCAGAGTTTCTTGCCCATGGACGTCAGGACAGCCAGGTGGCGGCCTCGCGGGGACTGTCGCTGTTTGGCTGGCTTCCAAACAGGAGCGGCCCCCCGTGCCGGCTTCCACAGGTCCACAGAAGCAAGTTGCCTTTTATCGAATAGGTTTAAAACAGCGCTGGTGAGCTGTTACCACGTTACCTACGGAAATGCCCCTTTTCCTTAGAGTGTGAATGCACACACACACACACACTCAGGGGCACACACGCGTGCACCCACACGTGTGCACACGCGTGCATAAAGATGACCGCACATGCCACACGCGCACACGTGTACACGCATGCGTGCACCCCAGGCTGTCACGGAGCCCCCCGTCCCGGCAGCGTGACGTCCAGGACGAGGACAGCGTGGTGCACTACCACCTCTTCAGCGCCCCTTGGGCTGTGCTCCGCTATTACGCGGAGGACCTGTATCTGAAGCTGCCCCTGCAGGTACCCAGGGCACGTCGGGGACAGAGAGGGCCTGGAGGCCCCCCACAGCCAGGATCGCTTGTGACGGCACTCCAGTTCCCGGGGGCAGCCACCAGTGCTGACGATCCTGGGGGCTCCCCACTCCGTGTCCCCGAGGGTCCCTGCCAACACCCCTACCCCACCCCCGCCAGTTCCACGGTGCTCCTAGAAGCCTTGTGGCCAAGTCGGGTGAGGGGTGGTGCCCCCATGGTGGGCTCAGGGGAGGGGCGGGCAGTGCGTACAGCAGCCAAGGCTCTAAGCGGGCCACCTGGGCCCCCTTCCAGGCCTGGACCCTCTCCAGGCCTCCTGCTGAGGGCCAGCCCTCCAGGCAGGGGCACAGGGTGGAGGGGCAGCGGCTCCCAGGTGACCTCAGGTTGACAGGCCTAGGGGCTGCTCTACTGCCCAGTCTGTGGGCTGCCTGGGACCGTCATGGCGTGCGGATGGAAAAAGAGACGTGCCCCCACCCTCTCGTCCTTCTTGCCGTGAGGGGCTCTGGGCCTCAAACTGACCAGCAGAGCAGCCCTGGAGCCTGAGGCCCGGAGAGGGAAAGGGGCTCGCCTGGCGTTTCTGCAGGGCCCACAGCAGAGCCGGGGAGGGCGGGAGCCAGGGTGCCCACACCCCACCGCCTGGTGTCTGCGTCCCCTCAGGACGGGGAGGGGCAACTGACGATTCCTTCCAGGAGCTGCCCAACCAGGCCTCCAACTGGGCAGCCAGCGTGCTGGAGTGGCTGGGGTTCCCCAACATCCTGCTGGAGGACGTGCCCGACGTGCCCCACAAGTCTTACTCCTGCCAGTTCAAAGTGAGCAATCTGTCCAGGTAAGATGGCCCCACCACTCCGCCAGACAGCCTCACACAGGGCCCTGGGATGGATGAAAGAATCAACGGATGAGTGAACCAAAACCTGCTGCTCTTCCCCTAAACTCTCTCCTTCCCAGAGCTTTTCGACCAGGGCCTGCGAATCTCAGGTAGGTGAGCTTTCGTGCACGCCGCCTGTATCAGTCAGATAGGCAGGTTGTGCTGCGGAACGAGCATCCCCCAAACCTCAGGGGCTGGACGTGAAGGTTCACTTCCTGCTCAGCGCCATGTCCGTGGTGGGTGGGCAGGGTGTCCTGAGGCCCGGGTGGGTGCAGGCTCCATCTCACACAGAAAATGCAAGCGGTCAGTCCACACTGGCTCCTGGATCCCTTCTCCCATTCACATTTTACTGCCCAAAGCAGGTCACACAGCCACACACCCAGCAGGCAGGTTAGGGCAGCGTCCAGGCCTGGGGGGACCCGTGTGGGTGGCCAGCACCAGAAACCCCCATGCTGAGGACACCTCCTTCCCGGGCTGGTGGGAGGATTCAGCCTCACCCACACGTGTCCCTACACAGGGAATCCCCAAGGTTCTGGTGTCCCAGGGAGGGCCCTCTGGTCAACCACCTGTCCACACAGGCTACCACCAGACACCGCCCAGAGGCCTTTGGTCCTGAGTTCGGAACTTCAGGGGATGCAGATGTCTGTGGGCTCCTTTGCCCAAGTGCAGTCCACTCTCCCCTACCCTGGGGGGGTTTCTGTGATGTCCTGCCATTCCCTCAGGAAAGGAAAAGGCCCAAACGGGAGCTGCCCATGCCGCCCGGTGGCAGTGGTCGCTCTCTGAGGCCTGGCTGAGGCGCAGGCACCTGAGTTCTGACTCTGAGCCCACAGGTTCCTCGGGAGTGAGAACCAGGCCACCTTCTTGCCCATCACCTACAGGCACCAGATTGTGAGTGGGGTCCTGACCCAGCTCTGAGAGGCCTGCGGCCCCAGACCTCCCGGCCCCCAGTGGGCAGCTGAGGCCTCTGCGGGCACAGGAAGGTTCGCCTTTGTCCTGACCAGAGGGATGAGGTCCCGGGGCTGGGGGCCCCCGGGGGGGTGAGGGGATGGATGCTTGGAGGCTGCCCCCACCTCACTGCATAAGGGGAGCACAGCTGGGGCCCCGAATGGGTATCACCTTCAAGAACCTGTGGGACTTGCCAAGACCACGGGGACTGGGGAGGTGTGAGTCCAGTTGGTCAGTGAGGACGGGAACCACGGGCAGAGCCGACCAGAGGCTGAGCGTCCTCGAGAAGCATGGGCAGTGCCTGGCCTATGGTGAGGGAGGGCCTGGGACAGGTCTGCCCAGGAGAACCGGCTGGTGACAACTGAAGGGCACAGGCCACGTGGGCTGCCCAGCAGGGGCTGGGCCGCCCCCGACACAGGCCTCCAGGTGGAGGCTGACTCCTGCCCAGAGTGAGGACCCAGGGCGGGCTGCGCTTAGCTAGGGCATGGGTTCAAATCCAGACTCAACTCCCATGAGCCTAGCATCCCAGCCAAGGTCTCCCATCTACCAAGCGTGAGAACGATCACCACCCTTGGGGGTTGTGTGAGCCGGTGACATGAGGAAGAGCTGGGTGTACCCTTGCCATTGTCGCCAGGAGCCTCGGGAGGCTGTCTGTGGGCTCAGCCCCAAGACGGGAGGGCCCGGGTGTCCCCGCCCCCCCGTCACATGACAGGTGACCAGTTCCATCCCTGCCACCCCCAGCTGTTCGAGGTCCTGGCCAAGACCCCGTACGGCCACGAGAGGAAGCGCCTGTTTGGGATCGACCAGCTGCTGGGGGAGGGGGTCTTCAGCGCAGCCTTCCCCCAGCACGACGTGATTCCAGGGGCTGGAGGGGCGGGGCAGGGTGGTCGGGCTGCCGCCGGAGGGTGAGTTTCTGGATGAGGGGGACCCCAGGTCCTGCCCGGGAATGCGGGGCAGCAGCACACCAGGCCCCGCTGCGGCCTGTCGTCTCCCCGAGCAGCTTCTCTCTCTCGGGGGGATGGGGAGGTCACCGAGCCCCTCA
This sequence comes from Phocoena phocoena, assembly GCF_963924675.1. Classification (NCBI taxonomy): domain Eukaryota; kingdom Metazoa; phylum Chordata; class Mammalia; order Artiodactyla; family Phocoenidae; genus Phocoena; species Phocoena phocoena. Next base: position 114,860,143 of record NC_089225.1, read on the forward strand.
CAGACCCGGGGAGGATGTGCTCACCACGCCAGCTGCCACCGTACCGGGCTCGGTCAGCCTCACCGTCACCCTTGACAAAATGCCCACTGCGTGGGTTAAGAGGCTGTTTACTCCCCATGAGGCCCCCAGAGCCGCACGAAGGGGCAGCGGGGCCTCAGGGCCCAGGTCAGTCCCGCACCCACTGCTGTGTGACTGGGGAACAGTCGGTCCCGGGCAGCCACCGAGGAGGTGAATGTGGACGCGCCCCGGGAAGTGCCTGGGCACTCAGGCTCCATCACGCTCCGCGGGCCTCGCCCTCCCTGCTGGCCAGGGCTGCACGGCACAGGGTCGGTAGAACCCTCACCCAGAGACGCGGAGCCCACTCTGGACCACAGTCACTGGCTCCTCCCAGGGCCACCCCTCCAGGCCCTTCCTCTGCCCTGGACTTGGACCCCGGGCTGAGGGGCTCAGCACAGATGTCCCCTCCTCAGAGAGGCCTTCCTGGACCCCCAGCCCCCAAAGGGACTCTTTTGCCCTTGAGCAGCAGCCCTGCATCCTGGGGTGTGTCTGCCGTGTGCCCATGCTGGGCCGGCGGCCACCTGTGGGTCTCGCCCTGCCCTGAGGCCCCCACACACCTAGACTGTGCCTGGCTGGGGTAGGGTGCCCAGACCAGCCTGGATCCTCCCTGCCCGACCGCTTCTCACCCCCAGGGCCCCTTGACGACACCCCCAGAGGGCCCACGGGCCCTGGGCCTCACCCGGAGGCAGGTCCGGCTCCAGCCCTGGGCCCACTGGCACAAGTGGCACACGTACCAGCTTCTGGACCACGTGCGCAGGTACCTCCGGGAGAAGGTGGCCTTCTACTTCACCTGGCTCAGTGAATCTCGTGCCCACCGCCCCTCGGGGCCTCCTGGGCCCCTAGCTTGGTCTTCAGGGTAACAGTCTGCTAATAGGTGCCCCCAAGAAGGGAGCTGTGCCGGGGGCTCAGCCACCGGCCATGCTGACCCCTCCTAGGCCAGCGCTCCCTGGCCGAGCCCTGCCCCTGCCCCACCACCTGGCCCCATAAGGTAACCCAGCACTGGGACCGTTCTGGGGCACCCCCATGTGCTGGCCATGGACCGGGAACCCCCTTCTGCAGCCAGGGCCCCCTTTTGACTCCAGCCCTCAGTGTCCCTGGCCCACCAGACATGTCCCGGGGAGCCCTGGGCCACCCCAGGAACTCCCAACCCGGCAGAGGTCGCCCCTGCCCGGGGTCCAGGGAGAGCCACCCTCTCACCTCCTCCAGGCAGGCTGGCACCCTGGGTATGGCTGTCCGCCCCGGACGGCCCCCCGTCCTCGCTTTCCTCACGGGCTCCCCACCCTGCCACCCAGCACAGTCTCGCCCCCCGCGCCCCCCGTCCTGCCCCAGAGAGCGATGCGCCTGCCCTCAATCGCGCATGCGCACGTCTGTCAAGATGGCGAGCAGTGCTGGGGTGCTGTGCAGGGCGGCGGTTCCTGCCCTTGTGGAGTGTACCGGCCTCGGGTGACACAAGGAGAGGCCACCCATAGCCTCTGGGGACCCGGATGCGGCGGGGGTGTGGCTGTGGCCAGGGCGTTGGCGCCCAAGGCACAGCCCACGTGTGAAGGACCTGAGGCTCCATCTCGGGGCAGGGAGGGCCGGGGCCCCAGGAGGGCAAGGCCAGACCACAGGGCCATGGGGGGCACGACAGGTGGGGTCCTCGTCTCGGTCCTGGACAGACTTGCATTTTACAGAGGTCACTCTGGCTCACGCAGGGCAGACAGGACACCAGGCTGGGATGGATCTGGGCTTGACCCGTGAGAGGCAGACAGGGTGCACACTTGAGGGCTTGGGGGTACTGAGGGACCTGGCCACGGTGGGGTGGGGTGCAGAGCCGGAGGCATCCACAGTGACCCCCAGTCACCCAGGACTGGAGTCCAGTGGGTGATGTGCCTGTGAAGCAGGGGACACCCATCCTGGGCATGTTGGTTGGAGGTGAATGGGGCTCAGGAAAGGGATGTCTGGGAGGTGGGAGGCACAATGGGCTGGAGCCCTGGGGGCTCAGGTGCCGAGGTCAACGTGGGGGTGGTCCACAGTCCCGGGTGTGGCGAGGAGGGCAGAGCTGTGCCCAGAGCTGCCGGGGGGGTCCTCCCCGAGGACCGGTCCCCTCCCAGCTTCCTAGAAGGCCCCCTCCCCTGCTGGCTGAATGTGGTCCCCAGAGGACGTGCGGCTATGTAGACCCCCACCTGGGGCTCAGCCCTGCGCTGGGTACCCAGGCCACCCACAGCCAACTCCCAGGGTTTCCCTGCCTGGGCCCTGACAGCTGACCCTGGCGTTCCCCTGCAGGGCTCTACACAGGCTGGCTGGTGCCAGTGGCGTGGGGCGGGCACACTGGTGTCCCTGGTGGGCTGTCTCATGGTGTCCTCAGACGCACCCACGTAGTGTCCTCTCCCCTCAGCTCCCAGGCCTGCCCCTTGCCTCCTGAGATGGGTGTGCAGTAAGAGGGACCCCCAGGTGCCAGGCCCTGTGCAGCGCTGGGGATAGAGGTGAGCACTGAGCACATCCCTGCCTTAAGGATGTCATGGAGGGTCCTGCCCGCGAGCTTGGCTAGAAGACTGGCAGGTGGACAGGGGTGCTCCCCAACTGACAGGTGGACAGGTGTGATCGCAGGTTGATTTTATTGGCACTCGCCCTTGTTTCGTACAATAGTGTAAACTTTTCTTACAATAGATAAATAACTGGGCTTGGGTTTTATCCTACTATAGAGCTGAAATTTCAAGAAGTTATCTCCAAAATTATCATTGCATACATTTTTAAAAGAAATGCTGGGCCTGGCAAAGACAGTGTGGGGAAGGAGGGGGCAAGGGGGCGGGGCAGGGGGAGGGCCGCCTGCCCAGCCCCCACAGCTGCCCTCCCCGCCCAGAAGGCAGGAGCTGTGCCCGCTCTGCCTGGACTCTGCCCCTTCTGGCTGCTCCCCCGCGCCTGTGCGCTGGTCCAGGTATGAGGGCAGGTGAGGGGAGGAAGGCAGACCCCTGGGTCCTGGCCCTGCCCCACCCATAAGCCCAGCTCGGTCCCCACCTAAGGCAGAGCCCTCTGTGAGTTACGTAACCCGGGTGGCAAGGTCCCCACTGGGCTGGGACTGCAACTGGCGCCCCCCTCACAGCACTCAGCAGGGTGCCTGCACCAGCAGACGTCCACCTGGAGCTTTTACTGTTATTGTTGTCAGTATGTGTGGCTGGCCGAGAAGGTCAACTGGCGACCCCCGAGCAGGTAAGCCCTGAAGTTCTCAGGCACGGCCAGACTGAGCAGAATTCGAGAGGCCGGAGCGAGGGGCCCCTTGGGGTCCCTGAGCCCTCTGGGTCCCGTCAGCCCGCACACTTCCAGGGTGTGTCAGCTTTTCCATGGGAACGGCGGCCTCACCGGCATGCCATACTCACTGGGCCTTGAGCCCTGGTGCCCAGGATGGACCCACAGACAGAGACACCTTTGACACACTGCTGGGAACCCATCTGTACCAGTTTCCTAGGACTGCTGTGACAAATTACCACAAACGGGGGGTTTAAAACAACAAATTGCTTTTCTCCCAGTTTTGGAGGCCAGAGTCCAGTATGGGGGGTTGGCAGGGCTGGTTCCTTCTGGAGAATTGGCTCTGGGCCTCCGGCCTGGGTTCTGGGGGCCGCCAGGAATCCTCCCGTCCACTGGCTGAGGCTGCATCTCTCCCATCTCTGCCTCTGTCTTCACGTGGCCTCTCCCTCTGTGCGTCGCTGTGTCTGTCTCCGCTTCTCTTACAGGGATTTGTCATTGGTTTTAGGCCGTCCCCCTAATCCAGGGTGCTCTTATTTGGAGATCCTTACCCTGACTACACATGCAAAAGCCTTTTTTCCAAGTAAGGCTATATTCTGAGGTTCCAGGTGGACATATCTTATGGGGGCCACAGTTCCATCCACTACAGTCCACCCTCTGGCCCCCCAAATTTTATGTCCATCCCATGTGCAAAATACATTCACCCCCAACCCAGTGTCTCTGGAGTCTCACCCACTGCAGCATCAACTCTAAGTCCAAAATCTCATCTAAATATCAACAATGCAAAAAGTCCCCGATCTCAGAAAGTGGAAGCTGGTTTGTGCAGGATGAAGAATCACTGTAGGGTGGGTTCCCCCAGAGCGGACGCCCAGGCAAAGACCCGGATTCAAGTAACGGGTGTGGGTGTCACCCTGGGAAGCATGCAAGGGGCAGGGGCAGTGCAGAAGGTGGTGCACCCACGAGTACTTGAGGTGGGGGGGTCACCACTGTGGGCTTGTGAGCTCAACCCTGCCCCACACCCTCTGAGACATTGTAGAAAATCCCTCAAAATGTGCCTGTGGTTCCTTACTGGCTGAGGGCCAAGCACACCCCGAAGCAGCATGAGTGGGTGTTTTGAACAGTCCACAGGTGGCCTCTAGGCTGGGCCAAGGGGACCCGGGTGGGAGTCCAACAGCTCCTGTGGAGCACCTCACCTGAAAGACCCTCTTCTCCCTGATGGAGAACAGCAACTTCCCATGGGTCTGGGCTGTGACCCAACCCGACAGCTGCCTGCAAAGTGACTGACCCCCAAGGGACACTCTCCATTTTCGCATGAGAGGGGAGGGGCTTTCCAGGGACAGGGCAGATGGGACCACAACTCGGGGCATGACTGCACATGACATATAGCAGTCAGGCAGCTTTGTTACCAGTTATCAGTGGGAAAAGTTCCCAACTCAAAATGGTTTCAACAAAAAATGGAGTTTCACTGGCTCCTCTGTTGAAAATACAGGACTCTGTGAACTCAGGTATGGCTGGATCCAGGTGTTTAAACAATGTTGCACTGCTTTCCCAAGCATTGGCTGTGTCCTCAGGCAGGCTCTCCTCACCTGGTAGGGAAGACATTCTGCAGTGTGGGCTGACATCCCAAGAGCACAGGACGACACCCTCTAGCTTAGTAGCCAGTGCAAGGCATGCTGTCCCACAAGCTCCCCATAAAAGCCCCAGGCCCACCTCTCACTGGCTTGATCAGGTCACTGATTGGTGAGGCCTGCCTGAATCCTGGGTCCTCCCTGGAGCCACAGGCTAGGGTCAACCCCATGTGGGTTCCCAAAAGAGCCCAGGGTTGCTGTACGGCCGTGCTTCTCGTGTTCCCGTGACAGTCCGCCCGTGGGACCTGGGGAAGACTGTGGGGGCTTGACTGAGGTCAGGAAGGGGGAGGGAGGGAAGGAGGGTCTCTGCAGTCCTCAAGGTGCCCCTGGCATGTCTGAAAGGGAGATGAGGGCATGGCAGGGGCCACCTTCGAGGCATAGAGAAGGATAGGCAGCCGTGAGGCTGGTCCCTCCCACAAGCTAATCTGGAGCCCTGATGCTGTAGTGTGCGGCCGGAGGCTGCCTCACTGAGTTGGCACAGGAGCTCCTGGTCATCACAGTGGGCAAGCAGATCATTTGCAACGTGCAGGAGATTGTCCCGCGAGTCACCCACCCCAACCCGTCCCTGGGAAGCATCTAGGGACCGTGGGACCCGGAAGTGTCTGAGGCCGCAGCCCCCAGTGCAGCCCCAGCTGGGAGAAGAGGTTGGGGGGAAGGCAGGCCCGGCCCCTCCTGGACCCCAGTGACTCCAGTGCTGTGTGGGGGGAGGGTCGGCCCCAGCCACCTGCCCCACAGGCTCTCTGCCACCTCCACCCCATGTAGTTGTGGCAGGTGCTTGAGTTCTTTTGCCCAGGGGCCAGCTTTGGAGGGGAGGAGGCCTGGGTGCCCGGGCCCTGCCCCATCCATGCCGGTCCATCCTGTCTGCAGCCCACTGTGGCTGGGCCGGGGCATTCTTAACGGGGACACTGGGGTCCCACCTCCCCAGTGCCACCCACTGGCAGCACTGGCGCCCCTCCCATGCCAGAGCCCTTGCAATGGCCTGTCCAGGCATGGCCTCTTATCTGGCCCGAGGCTGGACTCAACCTGGACGCCCTCCAGCATCCCCACACACCCGATCTCCCTGTGATGGCCGCTCCCTGGCAACTCCCCGGGGCAACCGAAACCGTGGCTTCAGACCTTGGCCAATCCACGTGCCCTCTGTGGGCGTGGCCCTGACTCTCAGGGCAGGTGGTGCCGGGAAGCTGAATTCAAGATTACAACAGGCAGGTGTAGCTGGGCTAGTGAGCGACACACACGCACACACACATGCCCCACTGTCCTCATTCGCTCCCTCCCAGCCCTGACACAGCTCCGCGGCATCCGCTCCCTCCCAGCCCTGACACAGCTCCGCGGCATCTGCTCCCTCCCAGCCCTGACACAGCTCCGCGGAGGAATCGATGCCCCTAGATCTCCTACAAGTGATGCTGACTTCCTGAGGGCTCTGCTGGGGAGCTTGGCACGCCCTCGCCCCCACCCCTGCTGCCGTAGGAGCAGAAGGCCTCACCCTCGCACTGCCCACCCTGTGGCCCCAGACCCTCCTCCCCCTGCTGCCCTTTGCTTGCAGAGCGACCAGGACCCGGCTTGGGAGGACGGGGCCATCGTCCTGGGGGTTTCTGTCTCCAGGGAGCTACGGGGCTGGTGGCAGAGGTCCCGGCTCTGCTCCAAGGAGAGGAAGGCAGGGCTGGCCAGGTGCCCTGGGAGGCAGGCAGACTACGAGCTTCTGCCCTTCCAAGGCCCCTTTTTGACGGACACCTTGAGATGGGTAGGAGCCATGGCGGTGGCCGCAGCCACTGTGCGCGGGGAGGGGCAGCCGCACTACTGAGGGGTCTTCCAGCCTCAGCATTCCTGTCTACATCTGCCTTGAAACATGATGTAGGGGTCCCTGATGGAGCCAGGCCTGCAAAGATCAGGAATTGTGGCGGCCAGAGTGGGGAGCGCCCAGGAAAGCCTGGCTGAGGACGGCAGTGGCAGCATCCTGGGCACTGGGGTTTGGAAGAGGACCTGGGCAGTTGATGGGGCTCTCTTGGAGCGGCCTTAATCTCCCCCCCCCCCCACCGCGGAAAGCCTGGGCCAGAGCCCCCCGTAGGAAATGAGAAGTGGGGTACTCAGGAGAGTCAGCCCTGGGGGTGAGGGCAAAGGCCCCCTGAGAGGTAAGGTTACACCTCTGGGGAGTTGATTTTCTCCAGACATTTTCTCAATGCCCGCACTCTCTGCTGGACCCTCCAGTGCCCTTGCCAGGTGGAGGCCTATGCCTGGGGCTCATTCCCTGCATGAGGTGACTGCAGTTTTTGAGGCCAGAGTCCGCATCTAATGCGGGCACTGGTCCCTGCAGCCAGGCCCTTCTCTTTGATAACAGGGAGAGAATCATGGCACAATCTGAAGTGCTGCATCTGAGCCAACACATTGCTGTGATCTCCCCCGCAGCCAAAGCAAAAGGGGTGGCAGTAGTGGCATCGTTCTGTGGGTAAAAGGGAGCAGAAGGCTCACAAGGGAGAGACATGGTTTTTCATGATAATGTGAGCCGGCTGACCTTGTGTCTCTACTCCACTGGACAAAAGGCAATGGGACCCCATGCTCTCCTTAGGAATTATACCTAAGAGCCAGGAACCCCTTTCAAGGAGCCCCTTCCTAGAACCAGCCCTAGAATCAGAGGCAGATTCTACTCCAATCCTGCCAGGGTGAGCCAAGCAGTGGGGAGGACTGTTAAGAGTCCCTGACCTCGGGGAGATGGGGTGGCCCATGACCAGCCAGAAACGCATCCAACTCTCTGAGAGCAGTCCGGGGAGGCTTCCTGAAGGAAGGAGCCCTGCAGCCGAGCCTGCGGGATGAGTACCAGCAGGAGGAGCAGGAAAGGCCAGAGGCCGGGTCTGCTGTGCACAAGCAGGGGCTTCCCCTGAAGGGCGCAAGTGAAGGGTTTACGGTGGGCAGTGTCGGCCATCGGTCGCAGGCACGCGTGGCCCTTACCACCAGCTGCAACCGGGCGGGCAGGAGTCAGGGTACGCGGGCCGTGGCTACCGGAGGGCCTGGCGGCGACCACCGACCCCCGCAGTGCTGCAGTCCGGCTTCATCACCGTCTTCGTGGCCGCCTGCCTCCTCGCGCCGCTCTTCGCCCTGCTCAACAACCGGGTGGAGATCCGCCTGCACGCGCGCAAGTTCGTCCGCGAGCGCCGGCGCCCCGTGGCCGAGCGCCCGCAAGGCATCGCCATCTGCTTCCACATCCCGGCGGGCATCACCCGCCTGGCGCTCACCAGCAGCGTGAGCGCGCGGGGCCCGCCCGGGGTGGGGAGGGTGTCCGCGGGGGAGAGCGGGGCCGGGCGGGGCGGGGCGCGCGGCCCCGCCGGTCGCCCAGGCCTTCCTACTGGCCTTCTCGTCCGACTTCCTGCCGCGCGCCTACTACCAGTGGAGCCGCGCCCGCAACCTGCGCGGCTTCGGCAACTTCACGCTGGCGCGCGCCCCGCCCGCTTTTGCCGCTGTTCACAACCGCACGTGCAGGTGAGTCGGTGCCGGGGACGGGGCTGGGCGGGGCTGGGCGGGGCTGGGCGGGGCTGGGCGGGGCTCCCACCCGGAGGGGCCGGGCTGGGAGGGCCTCGCGCCCCTGGCTTCCCGCCTCCTTCCCGCTTCCGGAGCCCCGCCGGTCCGGTTGCTGCCCTGCGGGAGGGATCTTGATCACCAACCCCATTCCTTCCATGGGTACAAGCTTCTTTTCTTTTTCTAGTTCTTCCTGAGTCAATTTTGGTATTTAGTATTTGTTTTTACGGAAAACTGTTTCAGTTAAGCTTTAGAATGTAACGACATGAACTTATATTCTCTTAAGACCTCGTTTTGTAGTTATGGCCCCATTTTCTTTCCAGATATAGTACGTGTATTTCCTCTTGAAAATCAATTTTCTGAGTTGAAACCTTAACTCGTTTCAGACTTCTTGGGTTTTAATAAACAAATTGTGTCTATAAATTTATTTGAACATACTTTTTATAAATTTATTTATTTATTTTTGGCTGCTTTGGGTCTTTGTTGCTGTGCGTGGGCTTTCTCTAGTTGCCGCGAGCAGGGGCTACTCTTGGTTGCAGTGCACGGGCTTCTCATTGCAGTGGCTTCTCTTGTTGCGGAGCACAGGCTGTAGGCGTGCGGGCTTCAGTAGTTGTGGCTCGCGGGCTCCAGAGCACAGGCTCAGTAGTTGTGGCGCATGGGCTTAGTTGCTCCATGGCATGTGGGATCTTCCCGGACCAGGGCTCGAACCCGTGTCCCCTGCATTGGCAGGCAGATTCTTAACCACTGCACCACCAGGGAAGCCCCTGAACATACTTTTTAAAAGCTTCATTCCACTAGTGTTGATAATACTTCTATCCTTCACTTCTAAATATTTCATCACTTCAATTGTGATTTACCTATTTATCCATGAATCACTTAGGAAAGTAATTTCCCAAACACACAGAGTTTTGTTTTTGCTACTTTTAAGAAATCATTTGTGGTTTAACTGCACGGAGGTCAGAGAGCCTGAAGAGTTGACATGATGTAAACCTCACATTTGTTGAGTCTCCCTTTAGGATCTGCTGGTCACAATGGATTTTTGCATACGTTTCAAGTGAACCTAAACAGAATCTTTATTAATTTTGGAGCAAGGTTCTACATATACCCATTAGGTCAGGCTTCTAAGCTTTATTGTTCAGATTTTAATTTTACTACTAGAAGAAGACAAAACACTTTTAGTCACTTGTTAATCACAACTCTGGTGTATTTCATTAACTTCTGTGGCTACAGTGTTTTCTTATGCATTATCTTTCCTCTGAGTTCATTTTTCTTCTCCCTGAAGTTTATCCTTTAATAAAGGCACTTTTAGGAACGGTGTGGCTGGTGAACTCTTAAGCATGTTCATTTTGTCCTTCAAATGGCAGGTATAAAATTCTAGGTTAAGCATTATTTTCCCTTAGCTCTTTCTAAATATTTCTCTTTCGTGCACTGGCTTTTCTTGTTAGAAGCATTCGTTGCATTTAAGACTTTTTCATTTTCCTTCATCTGTGTCATTAACGGGCCTGTCACAGAAGGGTTAAGTTTCTCACTGAGACCCAGCAGGTGCTGCCGATCTAGAGTGATGCCTTCCTTTAGTTCTGGAAGAGCCGCATTCCTTCAGGCAGTGATTCTCCATGCTCCCTGACCTTCTCTGCTGTTGGAGCATCTCCATTCCCCCATGTGTCTTGAGCACTCTCTCCTATTTGTCTGTCTTTCTGGGCCTCAGCACTGCGTAATTGTCTTCCAGCTCCCACGATGTGTCCCTTCTGTCATGTCTCGTTTAGCCACTTAAAGTATAGCCCGTTCTTTGGGGAATTTTTATTTTCAAGATTTTTGGCTTTTTTCTTTTCCTACAAAGTTGGCCCTGGTAATGCTTTGTTACCACAACACAGAAATACGGAGGACATGAAAGGACGGCAAGATGACCATTCAATCTGAACTAGCCAGCAAAGCCCAGTGTCGTGCTCAGGAGAGCAAAGGAGCTGGCCGGGCAGCCTGCGTGGGGACATTCCCTGCTCCCAGTACCCTCGCTGGTAAGCCCAGCCGGTGAGGAGGAGAAGCTGAGAAGTGCGTCTGGCACCCTCAGCCTGGCTCCCCACTGAGCCCCATGTCTCCTGCAGGTATCGGGCTTTCGGGGGGATGATGGACATCATGCCCGGATCTACTGGAATCTTCTGGCTATCCACCTGGCCTTCATCATCGTGTGTGAGGCACCAGCATGGTGGGCCCCACTGCCCACCCCCAGTACTCTGCCTAATCCCAGCACAAGATGTGCAGGGGTTGGCGTGCCCAAGGGCGCTCACTGCTGTGTCACCTTGTTCAGATCACAGTCCTCTGCATCCCTTCCCTGCCTGGCCTCTGTCTCCAGCTGTGTGGACGTCAGAATGCCCTGGGCACTGAGGAGTGTCCCACGGAAGCCAGGGGGTGGTCTCTGTCGCTGTGGCCTCTGCCTCTTCCGGGAGTTTCCTTTTCTGCACTGATGCTTGCTGTCCGCTCAACCCACACCTGAGGAGCAGGTGCCCCACGAAGGCCACCCTGGGCACTTGTTTTGCCAAGGGGTGGGGGTGCCCTGCCCCCAGCACGTGGTGTTCCCCATCGGCCGGGTCCTTGACCTCTTGGTGCCTGACATCCCCGGATCTGTGGAGATCAAGGTGAAGCGGGAGTACTACCTGGCCAAGCAGGCACTAGCCGAGGACGAGGTGAGCACCCCAGCCCCCGATGCTCTGCTGCTGTCCCGCTCCCCCTTCTCTGCCCTTTCCTGAAAACAGGTTCTTGGTGGAACAAACGGGGCGGAAGGAGCAGTCCTCGGGCTCAGAGATGAATCTGAGCCCACAAGCCTAGGCTGCCAGGAGCCAGAGGCAAAGGGGTCGCTCTGAGAGCAGCCCCACCTGGAGGGCGGGGGGGGGGGGGGGAGATGCGGAGCTGTCAAAGGCTCACCACCCTCAGTGGCCACAGCCCGTCTCCTGGCCCCTCAGGCCTGCTGTGGCGCCCATGGCCAGCCAACTGCAGCGTGGTACCTGGAGCGCTGGGCATGCTGTGCCCGGGGGTATCAGGCAGCTCCTGCCCAGCCCCAGGGACCAGTGCTGTCTCCTCACTCCCCTGGGGCAGGACGGCTCCGGTCCTTCCAGCCCCTGCCCCTCCCCCCTCCCCATCGCCTGGCAGGCATAGGAGGTGGCTTCCGCCACAGGCTGCTCCGTTCACGCTTCCATCCCCCTCAGCCCTTCCGTGAGGCTCATCTCCTGTCCTCTGTCTTCTCTTCCGTGCTCCCTGCACGTGCTCTCCCTCAGATGGCGGTGTCGCCTCTCCAGACCAGCCCCGCCCCTTCCCACCGTCCACGCAGCGTCTTGCGAAACCTGCTGGGAGTCTGCCCACCACCCCCGCCCCGTCCCCTGCGTCCCCCCGCGTTCCCCGTCCCAAGGCCTGCAGGTCTGTCTTCTCATCTCGAGCCCCTTTCCTTTCCAGCCTGTCCACAGCCTCTGAGCCGCCCTTTCCTCTCCTCCTGTGGCACCACCTGACTCCCCCAGATGGTGCGCTCTGAGGAGTGGGCACCCCTTCTCTCCGGGCAGCGAGCACCCAAATGGGGAAGGTTTGGAAGGAGACTGAACTTTATCCCCTGACCAGTGAACGCCTCGAGGAAAGGACACTCCTGCGATGCTCGGTGCATCTCCTTCAAGAAGTTCTGCCTGTCTGGGTGCACATGGTCCTCTTCAGAGCTGGGAGCTTAACGGTACCTGCAGTTCGACTCTGTCCACTGACTGGCTTCACCACCTCTCTCTGTGTTTACCTTCTCCTGGCTCGGATCACACAGCACCTCCCAACGTCACCATCTGCTTACCGTTCTCTTGCTCTGCGGTTAGAAATCACACGGCATGAACGCCGGAGACGCTGCCCACCTTCGTTTCCTTCGGGGACGCTCCTCGAAGTGCACAGCAGTGTCAAAAAGGACACGTGGTTTTCAAAGCGCTTTGATGCACTGCACCACCGCCCAGCTTTTCCCCAGAACTGCCGGTTGACACCTTTATTTAAAAACCCACGGGGCTTCCCTGGTGGCACAGTGGTTGAGAGTCTGCCTGCCGATGCTGGGGACACGGGTTCGTGCCCCGGTCTGGGAAGATTCCACATACCGCGGAGCGGCTGAGCCTGCGCTCCGCAACAGTGAGAGGCCCGCGTACCGCGAAAAAAAAAAAAAAAAAAAAAACCCACGGCTCTGGGCCTCGGGCAGCACTGAGCATTTCTTGACCCGTGGGGCTGAGGCTGTGGTGTGGCCACTGACATTTTTTTAGAATCTGCCATTTGCTTACCCACTGTTTAAAAAATGAGCCGTCCTTCCGCTTGTGGGTGGTGGGGCTGCACGTACCATGCCCTTGTCACCAAATCCACAAGTATTTTCTCGCAGATGGTTGCTTTGTTTCAAACTTTTTAAATTTTAAAGTAAATTTATGGAAACATAAGAAATGCCAGGTCACACCTCGGGTTTTCATGAAGTGAACACACCAGTGTAACCAGCTTTTGAAGGAAGACACAGCCCTGGTCACCAGGACGCGGTCCTGACAAGGACCTTCCCACACCACCCTCCTCCTCCCACCTAGAGTAGCCACCAACGTGGCCTCCGTTGGAGGGACGGAATGATGGAACCCACAGGTGCGACCTTTTCCACGGGCCGCACAACCACGAGCCTTCCCTGCAGCGTCGTGCGTAACTAGCCCACCCCGGCTGCTGTGTCAGCTCCCTGAATGAAGACGGCCACTGAGCCGTTCTGCCCAGCTGCTGGGGACAGCGCTGCCTTCAAACTTCTGCCTTCAAACTTCGTCCACACCTCCTGGTGCCTGCTGGTGCCCCCGCAGGGTGCATGTTTAGGAGTGGGAAGTGCCGGGTCACTGTCCGCCCCCAACAGTGACGCCTCCCAGCGCTGTGGCTCCTGCGGGAACAGTTAACACAGGGCTAAGAACCCTGTGCCAGCTGGGAGAACTACACCAAACACCTGTGGGTGTCCAGTTACCACTCAAGAGCATGCTGAAGACACGCCTGGTTTCACAAGACTGAGCACAAGGGCTTCCCTGGTGGCATGATGGTTAAGAATCCACCTGCCAATGCAGGGGACACAGGTTCGAGCCCTGGTCTGGGAAGATCCCACATGCCGTGGAGCAACTAAGCCCGGGCGCCACACTTACTGAGCCCATGCGCCACAACTACTGAAGCCCACGCACCTAGAGCCCTCGAGCCACAACCACTGAAGTCCACGTGCCTAGAGCCCGTGCTCCGCTACAAGAGAAGCCCACGCACCACAACAAAGAGCAGCCCCTGCTCGTCGCAACTAGAGAAAGCCTGCGCGCAGCAACAAAGACCCAACACAGCCAAAAAAAAAAAAAAAAAAAAAAAAATTCCACTATTAAAAAAAAAAAGAATGAGAGAATGAGCACACGCTGGGACTCATAAACTGTATCTGGTTTCGGGTTTTATTTTAGAATTTATAAAATTCCAGTGTCATCCATATTCATGAGCCTTTACACATGTTTGCATATAATCTCCAAATTTTAAAGTTAAGGCCAAGGGATGGATGGTAGCCATGGACACATATGATATGGAAGACGTTCAACAAGGAGACGGACACACGCACCCATTCCCGCCAGGCTCTCCCCGCAGCATCGGAGGCCGCAGGGGACAGGCCTGGGCACAGTCATCTCATCCCCTTTAACAACAACCAAAAACAGAGCGAGCGAGACCCCAAACACAGTTTAGGAAAGGGGAGTTTGCATCTATGACGTTTAGCAGTAAATGCACGTGTGCAAAAATCTGTTGTGAGAATTAAAAATTTACCTCTGGGGAGGACAGGGCTGGATGCTGTAGGAAAGACAGAGGGAGGGGGAGGTGTGGGCAGACTCCTGGGGGGCCAGTGGGAAAGGCTCCGAAACTCATGCCGAAGGAGAAGAGGGGATGGCCCTTCCCCTGCGAGGCTCCCAGAGGCGGGGGGGCCTTTCCTCCTGTCTCCCTGTTGCAATCAACCCCACCTCCTTCGGGGTCACGCAGCCCACCCAGCAGGAGCAAACGCCCCTCCTTTCCTCTCCCAGGTGGCCACGCCTCTGAATGGGCACACTTAAGGCCGCCGGAGCTAGTGGGGACTTGCAGAGGCGACCGCAGTTAGACTCGGGGTCTACTCAGGAACTGAAGAGTCAGAAGGGGTCCGAGCTCCAGTTAATAAATTGAGAGGAAAACTCTGGGGGCGGGGAGAAGGTGGTCAGAGCAGAGACGACTGTCCCCAGGGCACAGGGCAGCTCCTCTAGGAGGCCCAGCATCTGGCAAGACAACTCAGAGTGGCCCGTCGCCTCCGTGGACACGGGGCCCCAACCTTTCCCTCTTCAGGGTGGACCTTGACCAAGCCGGCTGGGGCCGCGGCACCCTGACCCGCCAAGGCCTGGGGTCCAACCGCGGGACTGACCTACCACACACCTGACATACAGGCCGCCAGCAGCACCGGGGCCTCTGGTCCCGGCCGAGCGGCAGCCTCTCTCTACCCCAGGGCCAAGAGGCCTGCCCTTCGAGCATGCATCAGCGGCCACCTGGGGGGGTGGCCCGTGTGCTCCCCGTTGGACGGGCCCACTGGCCACCGACCCAGTGGGTGAGGGACAGCACAGTCTTGAGCCGGGCACTCGGTTTCCAGCCCCCAAGGCCACAGCAAACACACCCTGAAGCTCGGGACACCCCATGCCAGCTCTGAGGTAGAAAGAGGCAACTAACTCAACAGGGGGCATCTGGGAAGGGGTGGGTGCGAGGGAGCGAAGGTGGTGTAAAACCAAGTCAGCCAGCGTGCCAAGGGTGGGGCCTCCGCCCAGCAGGAGTGGGTGGTCTCCACCTCCCCGGCCAGCCCCCTCCTCTCCACCTGGCGTTCCTCAGGCCCCGCGCTCACCAGGCTCACCAGACGTGGGGCCTGCGCCTGTGCGGTCCGGGGCAGAGACCCCGACGGGACACAGGGCAAGCCAGGGCCCCCCAAGAACCGCATTTCCCTCCTGCCTTCCTGATCCCTCTGGCTCCACCGTGGCTCTCCTTTGGGTCTGCGGGCGCCCAGTGTGCACACCGGGCCTCCCGACCTGCCCTGTGGTCTGGGTAAGTGGGCTTTTTGGCAGCTGCAAGAAGGCGGAGCACATTCTACAGGGAGGAGCATCTGGATGGCAGGCAGGCACGAGAGAGGGAGGGGGGTGGGAAAGGAAGAGGGCAAACGTTTTGGCTTTTACAAAGTCAAGGAAATTTATTTCCTGAGGTCATGACACAGGAAGTAGACTCGGCTGCACCTGTGGTGCTCTCCTGGCGGAGGCCAGAGCCTCACCGACGTGCTGGGTGACACCGTCCTGTGACCTCCTTAGTGTTCACAAGAGTGGAGAGCCGCCCAGAGCGAAGGCTGGGAGCAAGCCCCGCGCTACGCTGGGTGCCACCAGGCCCGGGACCGGGCCACACACAGCGCGGGGCGCCGGCTTCGCTGTGAGACCTCGGGGAAGGGGAGCATCGACAATTTACGGAGGGTCCAGCCGCTGGGTCAGATTGAGACAAACCATCACGTGGCGGGTTCAGGTCAGCAGGCTGGAGAGGGTTCTGCTCTTTGATCATTATCGTTTGGGGCCCCATGGGAGGGTCTTGGGGGCAACCTGAGCCCCAAAGCTGGGAAACTCCTCGGAGCTGCTCATATCGGGAGCCTGTGGGGGGAGAGAGGGCTCGGCTTCAGTGACGAGGCCGCCCCCGCCCCCTAGCAGCTTCTGGAACGGCCGCCGAGGCGCACGCGCAGGGGCTGGACGGCTGAGCCTCACCTTCTCGCTGCTGCTGGCGGTCCAGGGCGCGTCACGCACCACGAAGCCCCTGGACGGCGCCTTAGACTCCTCGTGGGGGGCGGGCTTCACGTACAGCTGCAGCGCCTCGCTGTCCACCACGTCGGCCAGCTGTGGGTGCGGGGGGGGGGGTGTGTGTGTGTGTGTGTGTCAGTTTGCAGCAGCGATGCCCGACGGGCACCCCTGCACCCGGCCCCAGGTGCCTGCCGCCCAGCCCGGACTCACGTATTCCTCCTCCAGGTTGAGGATGTGGTCGATGGCCTCCTCCACGTTCTCTGGGAGCCCTGTCACGGTCACGCAGTTAGGGTCTGGGGCCCCACTCTGTGGGAAGCGAATGTCCACCTGGAAGGAGCACACACAGCAGCTAAGACGGCTCTGAGGGCCCCGTCGTGTGCGGCTGGGAACGGTCTGTTTCTAGTGAAGATCCCCCCTCGGGAGGACCGGGGCCCTGCGGGGCACCTGGTGTTCAGAGCCGCATGTGCCCTCGCAGATGCAGAGCCATCGGCCACCACGGGGCTGCCGCCTTCCGCAGGCCATGCAGGGTGCCGCCGACAGGGTCAACTACACACAGCTGTGACCCCACGCGACCTCTGCCTGAGGGACAGGGACCTGAGCCTCGGAAGTCTCCCGATCCGGTTCCCGAGTGTGGTCAGCGACCCAGGCAGGAAGAGGTGAAGCCCCAGGTGGTCCCCGCTGCCTCCTCAACTGGCTCATGGGGAAACAAGTGGCTCGATGGTGCACGGAGCACCCGGCCGCTCCCCCCTGCTGTGCTTTTAGGGCTCAACGCCCTTCACGATCAGGTCGGGGACTCACCTTGAATTCATCCATGATTTTGCGGATGGCTTTGCCACGGGCACCGATGATGCGGGCGTGAACACGGTGGTCTAGTGGGACATCCTCAGAAACCATCTGTTCAAGTTCACCCACAATTTTCAATATGGCATCCCGGGCAGCTTCTGTATTCTTCTCGTACCCTGTGATGGTAATTTGGTCCTGGGGCTGATAAAGGAGAATCCGGTCAGAAGAGGGGGCACCCAGGGATGCCTGACTGCGAGCACCGACCCAGCGGGGCGCAGCTCTGTGGGGAGGTGAGAAGAGGGGTAGGCGCTCAGCGGGCCTGGGTGAGGAAGGCCTCACCTTAAGGGTGAGGGAAAACCCAACCAGCTCAGAAGGGAGAGCGCCTAAAACAGCAGGTTACCAGTACCTGTGTTCTCCCGCCCCCCGCACACACTCCAACAGAAAGACAGTCGCGGACGAGCAGGAGGAAGGGCACCGGGCCCCAAAGCCGAGGGGACGCTGGCAGCTGAGGGCACAGGGGTGGGTGGCCTCCACTGGAGGCGTCTCCGCTGGACAGACACACCGACCTGGAGACAAGGTGCAGACAACCGTGGCCGGCACCCCTGCCCCTCAAACAAGCAGGTGAGACGCCAGAGCCGTAAAGATGAGCAGAGCAAATGGGTAACTCAAGGCAGAGAGAAGGAAACTAGAAGTGACAACCTAAAGCCATGCTCCTCAGGACAGGGAAGAGCACTACGCCCACACCGAAGAACACAACACGACGTAGAAGGACCACAGGACACAAACGAACAACTGGACACAAAACAGAAGAGCAGGAACTCGGTGACCCACGCCAGGAGAGAGACAAGAGAAATGCCAGGACACACCAGGGCTGCGGCCAGGTGCCTCCGGTCCCGAAGAAGCAAATGCAGACGGTGGGCGGCGGGCTCCACCCAGAACCCAGCCCAGCAGAGCCCAGACTCCCACCAGCTGGCGGGCCCATCGTCCGCCAAGTACACAACAGCACAGAACAGACTGCAAACGCAGCATAAGCCTCACAGGAAAAAGCGACGAATGCGACCCAGGACCACTCAGCCCCACCTGGCTCATGGAATGCTAACCAAAGTAATCTCAACACTATAAACAGTGACTAAAAAACTGATGATCACGTGGAAAAGTTGGGGGAAATAAAAGGTAGTGAAGGCGAAGAGTATGAGCTAAATTCTCAAGGTCAAGATAATTTTAAACGGTCACAAATGAAGAAGAGCGGTAGTTTTATGAACACTGCTTAGAAATACAGAGGTGAAGAAACGGCACTGCTCAGGATGCGCCGGGGAGGGTCAGTGAGGATGCCAGGGGCTGAGTCCAGAGCAGTAAGAGGCTGGGAGGAGAGGAGGCAGGGCGGGGGGGGGGGGGGGGGGGGGCAGGAGGGCCCAGGTCACCTCCCAGAGGTTGAGCCTGAGGGGCAGAAAGCGCGAGGGAGGGGGCAGGAAGGGGTATGCGACAGCCTGGGGGCTATGTCTGGGGGGAGGGGCTGCCTTCCACCGCCCTCTGAGTGCAGCAGGTGGAGGGCCAGGTGGGCACGGGAAAAGTGCTCCAAGCCCATGACAGAGAAGCCTCGTGCGCTGGCCTGGGCCAACATGGGCCCAGACCCCAAGCCACAATCAGCTCCCCAGAGACCTGCTACTCTCACCATCCCTCTGGATATGCCCTAAGTTTGCGTGCTCACTGTCCCCAGGTCAGGACGAAGACCCCCGAGAGCCCCTCTGCCCCTGAAGCGCTCCACCGTGGCGTTTGACTCAAGTGGGGTCCTCCTTACCTGGTTCCCATCATCCTTATCAGGAAACTGGATGTTCACGTCATGCTCCAAGCGGATTTGGGTGATCACTGCCCCCTTCCTCCCGATGATTTTGGGGTGATATTTGGGGTCTACAGTGACACTCAGCTTAAAACTCCTTAAAGCCTGCAGATGGGACAAGAGAGAGTGAGGGGGGTGGGGCACGTCCGCCTCGGCCCTCAGCATCGCGCGCCCACGCGCCCCTTCCATCCTCAACCTGGAAGGGATCCGTCGTCACCTCTGCAACAAGAACGAGACACGGCCTTCCCGCTAGCTGCTGCGCCCCTTCCGCCATCAGCTAGTAATGAGAACCCGAGGACCTGACCACTCCACAACCACGAGCACAGATCCTTCAGAAAAGAGGGAAAGCTGCGTGCTGGTAACCGACAGGCCTGGCACAGCACACAGCAAGCCCTGGGCTCTACTACCCTAACTTGTGAAACAGAGACCTGATGAGTAAGTATTAAAAAGTTCTGGGTCTTTTGGGGTAGGGGTATGAAAGCAGGCAAAAAAAAAAAACCCCAAAACCAAACCAAACCAAACCAACAAAAAACCCACAAAAGGGAACAAAAGCGCTAAGGGATGTCCACAGGCAGAGGCTCAGGCAAAGCCCTGGGCAGAGAAGGGCCCCCATGGACTGTGCCGAGGCTGAGACAGTGGGGACCACAGACTCGTGAGGTTCACGGGCCCTGCCCCATCACCAGACGCCAGGAAGGTTCCCCTCAGCAAGGAGTCCGTTACCCCCACATGAAATGTAATGGTGCTTCAAGTTTCCGAACACCCGCCCCTGCGGGCATCACTCATGTCATCCTCCAAACGCCAGCCCCACAGAGACGCAAAGCGGCTTCTCACGTCCCCAGCAGCAGGGAAACAGCACCAAGGGTGTCAGTGGGAGCCGTCTGGGACCACAGTCACATGTTGGGGGGCGAGGGGGTCTTTCCTAGCAATGGCTCCCAGGCCTCCCCAGCTGAACCTTCCCTGTAAGGTTGGCAAATGTCTTCAGATTTACTTACGAAACAGCTAATTAACGTGGAAGCCCTCCTTTGCCACCGTTACGTCAAGAAGAAAGGGCCACGGCCCCAACATTGCCTCTGATGAAAGCTCGCTGCACAGGGGGGTCAACTGGCTCTCCCACTGCCACCTGACTTCACTGGCTGAGGGGCAGCCCGGGAGCTGGAGGTCGGGGCCCCCGGGTGATCCTCCCTGGCCCACGCAGCCCCGCCCGGCCCTCACCCGGTCCTCTTGCTCTGCCTGCAGCTCCTTCACCCGCTCCAGCAGCCCAGCCTTGGCCCGGTCCAAATTCGCAGCCAGGCCCGTGATGGCGATGATGTCAGACTGCAGTTCAGGTGCCGGGACGTGAATATTCACCTGTGCGGAGACGGGGACAGGCCTGATGCACGTGCAGGACAGACACGTGTCTATCTGGTCCCCACCAGCGGGGAGCTTGGGAGCCGTGATCAGCTGTCCACCTGTCCCTTTGGCCAGGGACACAACTGCAGGCTCAGGACAAGGCGGGTGGGACGTGAAGCCCCACTCCGAGGGCTGACCTCCTGACCTGGGGGGCACCCCCCCCGACACCTGGTCTCCAGGGAAAGGACCCGCCAACAGCTGTACCTCAAACTCGTCCATCATCTTGCGGATCCCGCTTCCCTTCTGCCCGATGATGTACCGGTGAAGGTCAAAAGGCACCTCCACTTCAATGGTGACGGGAACCAGCGCCTGCAGGGCAGGGGGTGAGGTTAGGCCTGAGAGCGAAGAGCAGAGGGACCCTGTGGGCTCAGCAACAGGTCTTCATGGAGCACAGGGGACGAGCCTGTGACAATCAGACCGCTTTCTCGAACCTTTTGTGCCGTTCCACTCGGACCGAGAATGCTGCCTAGACCTTTGACTCAACAGAGGACACGGAAAAAGGACGTGGAATGCAGTCTTCAGGTCAATGCTGGCAGAGCAAACAGACCCGGGCCTATACTCAACACGGCAGCCCCTCGCAGAAGCAAAGCAGCACAACTCCAGGGAGAGGCATCAGGGGCCCACAGAGGAGGGGAGTGGGGCTCACACAAGAGGCTCGCCCTGATCCCAGCCTCGCTGAGACCCTAGAGTGGGTCAGAGCAATGGGACACCACCGGGACCACAGACTCCACTATCCCGACTGCAGCCCCGACCGTGCCCTTTACCTCGGCAAGCTGCTTGCCCCACTTGACCCGTGATACGACAGGACCCCTGTTCTGCCCACTGAGGTGGTGCTCAGCAATTACTCATCCTTGTGAGCCCCGGCAGCTGCACACCACGGAGGGTGAGTCCGAGCCCCGCCAGCTCCGCGCCCGTCCTTGGCCCCGGGCCTGCAGCCCTGCTCCTGGGCTGTGACCCAGTCCAGCACCTTCCGCAGTGCGAGCCGAGGTGCCTGGGCTCAAGTGACTAGATCCGCTCTCCCTCCCCGCCCCCACCCCGTGCCTGCTGATGGGCCCCCAGGGATGCAGGAGTGGTGGTGGGGTTCTGAACGCACCTCGAGGGCTTCCTTGGCGGCCTCACACTTCTCCTTCCGGCCGGAGATGACGATGATGTCGCACCTCCTGGGGGAGCCGGGCTCGGCCTCCTTGCCATCCCTCCCCTCCCCCGCGTCGTCACCATTCTCCTGGACAGCAGGCTCCACGCTGTGCACTGGGGACGGGGAAGGGGCAGCTCAAGCTGCTGAGCGCCAGGCCCAGGCCGTCCTACGGGCCACCCCGTGATGCTGGCCCCTGCCCAGACCCATGCACTGGTCCAGCGCCTACGGCGGGTGCTGGTGGGGAGGGAAGAGTCCTGCCTGACTCTGGGAGGACGCTGTCTGGCTGGGGGAGGAGACAGACCCGCGGGAGGGGCGCGGAGCAGGGCCCACTGAGCCCGAGAGGGAAGGAGACCAGTGCCCGGATGGTCATGACAACCCAAGTGACCCGTGCTGGGCGGAGGCAGCCAGGAGGGGATGGAGAAGATGGCTGGGGAGGGGCCAGCTTCTTGTGCCAGGAAGCCAGCAAATCCAAGAGCACTGGGGGGCACGGGAGCCGGCGGCGTGGCTCCCCTGGCCCCTCTAGGATCTGGGCGTGACCGAAATAAACAACACGACATTCGTGGAGCAAGACAGAACCCAGGAGCAAATGAGCACACAGACACAACGGCCTAAAGCAATCATGATCCTGGACTGAGCTGGGGAAAGGTGTGGGCTCGGCAGGACGCTTTTAAGATCAGCAGAACCTGCATGTGGACGACGAACTAGGCCGCAGTATCACGTAACACTGGATCTTCTGAGTCTGGTGAGTGACAGAAGAGAATTGCTCTCATCCCTACGAAGAAGCCACTACAGGTAAAGGGTGGGTCTCAAGATTACATTTAAATAACTCAGAAAAAAACAAGCGTGCCTGTGTGTAAGTGAGGGGAGTGAATCCGGATGTATCTTTACACCATCCTGTGTAATTTTTCTTTAATGTGAAGTTTCAAAATTAGGAAGTAAACATTCAAGTGTGAAACATAAATGTGACAAATACGATTTAACTCGTTTCTACTCAAAACAGCCCATCTTCTCAGGAAACTAGGAGCTTCAACAGCCATGACAAGCTCCGTTAGAGGACAGAGGATAGAGCAATGGGAGTGCACCCTGCAGGCCACAGGGTTGCCACCAGACCCGATGGGTCAACAGGAAGAAGATGGGCAAGCAAGGAGGACACGGGATTTACAAAGTTGGGTCTGAGACACCAGCTAGATCTGTATCCCGCAGGTCACCTCCCTGACCACCGATCACCCTGCCCTGCCCCGTCCCGTCCCCGGGGGCACAAGCACAACCAGGTGACAGGCAGGACACCTGGAGCCGAAGGGCCATCCCATAAGGGCAGCCAGCCATTCAGACGGTGCCCTCCAGCCGGTCAGTGGCTGCCTCATGAGAGGGGTGCTGGCGACGGGGAGGAGGTGCTGCCGGGACGGAGCCCAGCACACGTGGCACGCAGAGGGCCCGGAAAAAGCGGCAGGCCTGCGCTCAGGGATCCCACTGCACAGGAGGCTGCAGGTGCTTTGCTCTCCCCTGGCTTGGTCACCAGCAGCTGTGAACCTCTAGGAGATTTGAAGGGCACCTCACCACCCTGGAGCAACTAACACAGCCCACCTCTGAGAAACCAGGGAGTGACCCTGACCTCTGGAAGCCCCCAGGACAGCCGACCGTGCTGGCAGCGCACCCGCGCAGGAGCCCCAGGAAGGGAGGAGCTTCACCCGGACAGCCAACAGCCGCCACCACCTACCCTAGGCTGGGACCGCGCGCGCGCACACACACACACTCCGCTTCACAAGCACAAGCACAGTGCTCACCGCGGGGACTCACCTGGGTTCTCTTCTCTGTCTGGGAATTTAATCTGAACGTTATAGTCCCGAGTAATCTGTTGGATTTTGGAACCTTTGGGGCCCATGACCGATCGATGGAACTTCTGGGGTATGGCGCATTCTATGGTCACCTGGGCTTCCTGTGGGGAGACAGAGCAAAAAGAAAACAACCGGCAAAGGTTAGCTGCTTAGGGTCAAATTCACATCCATCGCTTTCGTTTCCGTCCCCCTATAGCCGCTTCCCAGCATATGGACAGCCTGCGGTGCAGGGCAGGGCCAAAGGGGAGGGCTCTTTCTGAAGCGCTTCCCAAAAAGCGAACCGCCCAGAACTAGAACGTAACAACATCTCACTGCTCTGCAGACAAAGGAGGGCCCCTCCCCCACCGCACTGCAGGAGGTGCTGTTAGGTGCCATCCCTCAAGGGATGACATTTGGAGGCTGGGCTGGTCCACAAGGAGGGTGAGGTTCTAAAGGCTGGTTCAGAAACCCCACACGTTTTCAGGGGACCTCTCCCCTTGGGAGGAGCAGGGGGTGGCCGGTCCTTGTGGGATGCCCACCCACCATCAGGAAGGAGGCTGAACACCAGACCCCTGGCGCTGCCGAGGGAGCGTCCACCCGCCTCGCGGCCCGGAACCCTGCCGAGCCTCCCGGGCGCCCACCAGGTCCTCGATGATCTCCTGGATGCGCTTCTTGGCTGCCTCCACGCAGTCCTTGGCCCCCTTGAGGGTGACCTTGTCGCTCTGCGTGCCGGAGCGTGGGAAGCTAACCATCACGCCGCCGTACTCCTCAGCGATCTCGCGCAGGACCTGGCCTCTCCGGATGACAAAGTGACGGTGGTGCTTGGGGTCCACCAGCATGTAGTCTTCAACCACGTTGTCCTGCGGCGTTGCGAGAAGGGCGCAGTGTGACCCGCCCTGCTGAGCGCGCCGGGACCCCGGGGCCCCCAGCCAGGGCCCGGCCCCCACCAGGCCTCACCAGGCTCCGGATCAGGGCCTCCAGCTCCTTCTGGGCCTCCCTGACGGCGCCCTCCTTCCCTATGATGGTGATCAGGTCCTGGTCCCTGTCCTCAGCCGCCGGGAAGATGACGCGGGCCCCGGTGCTGTCACGCACCTTACGGATGTTGCCGCCCCCTTTGCCGATGAGGAACTTGTGATACTCCGGCTTGGCGCGGATGTCGACAGTGAAACTCTTGGTTTGCTGCAGAAACCAACCCCATGTTTGTTGGCCTGAGCCACCTGCCTGGGCCCTGGAGCAGGTGACGAAGAGGGCCTAGGGGATGGCGCTGTGAGAGGGAGTTCTCCTCACAGTGTCACCAACGTCCCTCCAAAGGGGGCTACTCAAACCTCAGCAAGCACGTGGACAGACACCCGGACAACATGGTACTCGCATTTCCTCCCCTCCACGATCAGAGACACCAAGGTGGGGACAGCACTCAGCCTAGAGCCCCAGGCCTGCCACTGACCAGCAATGACCAAGCTTCTGCGAGCTGCTCTCCATCTCCATCTGCAAAGGGGACGTGGGCTGGGGGGACTGCACCTGCACAACAGGAAGCCCATGGCACGCCAGGAGCCTCTCCCAGGCCCGGGCACCCACACTGCTCCCGACGCCAGTGGACGGCGCCCTGTCCAGTCCTCACTCCCTAGGGCTCCAGGTGACCTACGCACCACCAGCTGCAACCTCCAACTCGGAGACGGCCAAGCCAACCAAGGCCCACATCTGACACCACAAAAGGCCCTGGCCTGGCGACCCCGCTGAGATGCCGGTTCCTCTGGCAGAAGCGCCAGGAGAATGTGAGGGGGACACACCCCCAGGTGGACAAGCCCATGCCGGGCAACCACTCTCCTTTCTCTTGTCATGAAACCCGGCCCCCAAGCTAAACGGTGAACAGCCTAAGTCTGTTACCTTTAAGTGCCGGTGTCACAAAACACCACGAGGATCCTCCATTTTTCAGACAGACACTCGCCAACAGCAGCATTCTAAAAAAGCTAACGAGTTAGCGGAGTCCAGCCGAGCAACATGATACAGGATGATGCACCAAAACCAGGTGGGGTTCACCCCGGAAACACCACAGTTGGTTAAACACCAAATCAATCTAATATCTACACTAAAAAAAGACAAACCAGGTGATCATGTCAACAGATCCTACAATACACCCATTCCTGAAAAAAACGCTCAGCACACCCGGAACAGAAGGGAACTTCCTCAGCTGCATCAAGAGCGACTGCCAAGGAGCCAGAGCACAGCTCACGTCCCGCACGGCGAAGGGCCGAGGGCTGCCCCCAGCCCACGCCAGGGGAGGCTGTCCGCTCACCATGGCTACTGAACAGCGCACGGGAGGCCCAAGCAACGTAGTAAATAAACAAGACACACAGGCGGTACGGGGCAGAAAGGAAAAGAACTGCACGTTCACAGATGGTGTGTTTCACCTGTAAAACTCACAAGAATCCACAAAAAAAGGTATTGTCACTGGTAAGTGAACTGTAGACCAGATGCATAAAATAAGGCCAATATGCAAAAACCAAATATGCTTCTACATGCAATAGTAACTGGAAATTGAAGTGCCAATCGTATAAAAAGGACCATTTATAATACCACTAAAAAACAAAACAGATATAAACCAAACAAAACGTGAACAAGATCTTCATGCTAAAAACTACAAAACACCAATGAAAAATCAGAGTTTAAAATTGAATCGATGTGGACTGGAAGATTCAAAACTGCCGAGACAACAATTCTCCCTGCTTTGATCTTCAGATCCAACGTGACCCCAATCAAAATCCAAGCAGGATTTCGCTCTAGAAATTGACAAGCTGGCTCCAAAATGCATATGGAAGGGCGAAGGGTCTAGGAGAGACAGAGCAGTTTAAAAAGCACGAAGCTGAAGGCCTCCCGAGACGTCCCACAAAGCGGGCCGTCCGCTGCGGTGCTGCTGAAACGGAGCCAAGTCCACAAACAGAGCGGTACCTGGGATTTTAACAAAAGGGCAAAGGCGACTGAGTCAACAGAGAACCTTGGGAGGTGACAGTCAAAACGTTTTTATTTGAGTGGCGGTCACATGAAGGTATGCTTGTCGAAACTCAGAGCTATACGCTAAGATTTACTGTATGTAACTCATACTTGAGGGAAAAAGCCCCAAGTAACAAGCCTAGCAGCAAATTTTCTACACTGAATATGTAGGCATCCGAGTTGGAAAGGCCCTTCAGTGGGGGCAAGAATCAGAAACATACAGGTATATATAGGTGTTTGCTAACCTGCCACACAGAGAGGGTGTGTGGAGGAGGACAGACACAGTGACCCTCCTGGGCAGTGCTCACCTTCTCCTCCGCCAGGTGCAGGAGCTGTTTCCGGGCCTTCTCCACATCCGAGGAAGGGCCCCTGATGATCACGGTGTCACTTCCCGAACCCTCCACGGGGAAGTGGATGTGGACCCCACCGCACTCCTCCATGATGGAGCGGATGAGGCGGCCCTTGGTGCCGATGAGCGAGTTGTGCAGCTTGGCAGGGATGGAGACCTCCACCTCGGCTATGTTGGCCTGAAATGACACATAGCACGAGCGAGCCAGGTTTTTGTGTGGCGGGAAAGGGCAGACATGCCGCGGAGGGAAAGCCGTGACGTCACACAAGATGTCTCCCTCAGGCGCCTGCAGCAGAGGCAGGGCCGAGATGCCCGAGGACCAACCCTCCCAAGAGCCCCGTAAGCAAGGACCCTGCCTCTACTCAAGGCGGAGCACAGGGACTGGATTCACCTCCCACGTGACACAGCGACAAGACACCGGAGACAGGAAGCCGACAGGCCGAGCCTGGTCCCTGCCCCCGGCCAAGCCCCTGCATCAAGGATACAGCCCTGACTGTCCAGGGAGAGAGCAGCCCCCAGCACTGCAAGCTCACGGGCTGAACGTGCAGGGAGACCAGCCGGGCCAGGGAAAGGACTGCCACAGACCCGGGACTAAGCACCGCTGTGATCCCACCCAACAAATCTAAAAAGCAAGTCCAAAAAGGAGCAAACTGTTTTAAAGTAACTTATCAAAGCTCAAAGATATTTATAGAAATGCAAAAATATCCAGCACCCACCAAAGTAAACTTCATAACATCTAGCATCCAATAAAAAAAAACAAACAAAAAAACCGGACATGCAAAGAAGTAGGAGAAAACAACCCATCACGAGGAATGAACAATGGAAAACAACCCAGAAATGACACAGAGGTTAGAGCCAGCGGGCCAAGGACACTAAAACAGGTATTTTCATCACTAGACTACACAGGTCAAAAAGCCAAAGGCAAGCTGAACGTGTCAAGCATAAAAACAAATGGCTGAAACGGAACTTGTAGAGGTGAAGACAATATACGGAAAGAGGAAAGCATACTTGGTATAGTCACAGATCAGACATCGCAAAAAACTAATGACCTTGAAGAGACTGCTGAAAGGAGGAAAAAAAGCACTCCTCCTCCCCAAGCAAATAAAAAGGCACTGGTAGACAGCAGGGCAAGGTCAAGCTGCCTAGCACCAGGTAATCTGAGTGTCCTGACGACAGAAAAAAACAGTGAGAAATAACGACCCAAATATTTCCAAATCTGAGGACAACTCTAACCTCACATATCCAAGAAGCTCGATGAGAGCTTCAAACTCCAAAGAAACACGAATGAAATTACACCAGGACACATCGTAAGTTGCTAAAAGCTGGTGATACGATCATTAAACAGGCCAGAGGAGCAAGGATGACATCAGGTGTCTCGTCGGAAACCACGTTAAGTGAGAGACACTGAGGCAAAGCCTCGAGTGCTGAACGAAAGCCGCCAACCTGAGGATGTGGGGCTGGTGGGGATGCGAGATGGTGCAGCCACTGTGGAAGACAGTCTGGTGTTTCTTACAAAACCAAATGTTACTCTTATGATACGATCCATCTTACTACTTACTACTAAGTAAAAGAAGCCAGGATGAAAAGGCTACAGGCTATTCCAACTATTTGACATTCTGCAAAAGGCAAACTATGGGGCCAGTGAAAAGACTGGTAGTTGTCACGGTTTGGAGGGAGGGAGGGATGAACAGCTAGAGCGCAGAGGATATGCTGACATGGGTGTATTTTCTTATTAAGATGCATGTAGGGTTTACGGTATGGCGACAAAACACAGTGGCGGGGGCAGGGCTGGCGGCCCACCGTTCTCAGTTCCTTACACTGCGTTTCAAGCAGGATAAGTCACCTGAAGGCAGGCTGTGGGAAGCTGAAGATGTATATACCAAACACCCTAAAGCAACCACTAAAATAAAACAGAAGTACACCCAATAGACCAAAAAAGGAGGTTAAAAGGAATCATAAAAACGTCTAACCCAAAAGAAGGCAGAAAAGAGAACAAAGTAGATGGGACAAAGAGAAACAAACAGCAAGACAGTAGGTTTAAATCCAAGTGCTCTACGTAAAGTAATCACACTGAGGGGGCCAGGGGCTGGGGAGAGGGGAGGAAGGAACTGTTATCTGGTGGGGACAGTCTCCGTCTGGGAAGATGAAACCGTTCTGCAGGTGGCGGTGGTGACGGCTGCACAACAGTGAATGGCCGTAGTGCCGCTGAGCTGGACTGGACATTTAAAAGTGGTTAGGGTGCTGAATTTTGTTTTTCAAACTTCACAATTTTAAAAATGGAAAAATTATAGTCACATTAAATGTAATTTAATTAACTTACTAAGTGTATGTAATAAAACTTGCCATACATACCACACAAACATATATAATTACTAATGTGATTAAAACGTAAACACTTTTAAAAGGCAGAGATTGTCAGACTGAATAAAAAAGCAGGCTGCCTAAAAGAATCTCACTTTGATAAGAGAAAAAGTAGATTTCAGAGAAAAGAATATTACGAGGGTTAAAAGGAGATCATTCTACAATGCTGCAAACTACGTACACTAGGAATGAGAAAGATGACATCACCAGAGACAGGAAAGAGATAATATGTGAACATTAAGAAAGTTCTTACACTAGTTAACTTGACAACTTAGATAAAAGAGGAACCCCTTGAAAGACACAAACTACAAAGCTCACACAAGAAGGAACATGATCTCCTGTGATGAAGCATCACCCGGTAGTGAAAAGCAGCACTGACATGTGTGACAACGTGGTGAATCTGGAAGGACCTGTGGTCTGAGAACAGCGAGGCCTGCGTGTGGGAGGAGGCGCCACGGTTCCCCTCACACGGTGAAGCAGGAAACGCACCCCAACCCACGGCGGCGCAGACACCAGGGTGGATGGGGGGCGCCAGGAGCCCAGCAGGGCAGAGGCGGGAGTGAAGGGGGACGAGGGTGTTTCGGGGTGACGGCGCGCTATCTGGATCGCGGAGGCGACTCCCCAACCCACGGCGGCGCAGAGACCAGGGTGGAGGGGGGGCGCCAGGAGCCCAGCGGGGCAGAGGCGGGAGTGAGGGGGACGAGGGTGTTTCGGGGTGACGGTGTGCGCTATCTGGACCGCGGAGGCGACTCCAGCGGCCAAAACTTACTCTGCACACTTTACACACGTGCAGTCTCTGGCCTGTTAATTTTTCAAAAAATTGAAAAAAAAAAAAGTAACACCTTCAGAATGGGACGATTTCCAAGCACCTGAGTGGGACAAGCGGCAGGCATCTCTTGGTGGCCCACCCGGCCCCGCACCCCCGGCCCCAGGCTAGAGCACCCCGCCACACAGCGTCCCGTTACCAGGTCTTTCTGGATGGACAGAATGCGGCTCCGGGCGGCCTCGCAGTTGGCTCGCTTGCCTGTGATGATGATGGTCTCTGAGTTGCTGTTCTCTGCAGGAAGGTCGATCTTGGTGTTGCTTTCTTCCCGGATCTACAAGGAGCGAGGGGACCGTGAGGGGCTGACTTCCCAGGGCTGGGCAGCAAGGCTCCCTTCTTCAGCTCTAAAGCCAGAACAGCGCAGGGCTATGGGGGCAGAGGGGGCAGAGCCAAGTTTCGGGAGACACGCCGGCCGGTCACCTTTTTAATGTTTGCACCTCCTTTCCCAATGATGTTCTTATGAAACTGTTTGAAGATCGGAACAGAAATTGAATAGCTATTTTCCACCTAAAAAACACAAAAGATGGTACAATTAACCGTCGTATTACAGATTGACTTGTCCTTCTTGTGCCTGAAGGTGGGACGGGATGACAGGATTCTGCGACCTACTTCGCTCCCCACCTGACCTCCAGAGATTTGTCACAGGAAAGGTGAGACAACTTATCCGACAACTGACCAACCGGGCGTGCCACTCAGCTACTGCAAAGTCCCTCCCGGGAAGAGCAGCCCACGAGAGCGCCTGTGATCTGTTACACACGTGTTCTACAATCCAGAAGTGCCTGGACACACACCAGCTCTGTGGGTGTCATAGCCAGGAGCAGAGCTGCCTGAGGGTGGGCAGAGGCCGGGATGCCAGGCCTAGGAGAGAGCTCAAAATGCCCATGAAGGCAGCAATCCCCATCCTCCAGGGCAGCGCTGGGAAGCCCTCCCCATCACCCCTCTGAGGAGGTCAAGTCCAAGCCCCCGAGAACCCCTGGAAAGCACGGGGCACCTGCAGCCCTCCCACCAACCGCCCTCAGCACTTTCCAAACTGCCTCTTCGCATTCCAAGTTTTGAGGAAGATAACAAATCAATACGTGACTTCTCAGGCTACTTGTGTAAACCTCTCTTCTCCTTACTGGATGGGAGAATTTCTCTGCCTAGGTATCCGAAGACCCCTCAAGAAACAAAGCAGGGTCTTCCCTGGTGACGCAGTGGCTAAGAATCCGCCTCCCGACGCAGGGGACACGGGTTTGAGCCCTGGTCCGGGAAGATCCCACATGCCGCGGAGCAACTAAGTCCCTGTGCCACGACTTCTGAGCCTACGCTCTAGAGCCCGCGAGCCACAGCTACTGAGCCCACGTGCTGCAACGACTGAAGCCCGCGTGCCTAGAGCCCGTGCTGCGCAACAGGAGAGGCCACCGCAGTGAGAAGCCTGCACTGCAACGAAGAGGAGCCTCCCCCTCGCCGCAACCAGAGACAGCCCGTGGGCAGTAACGAGGACCCAGCACAGCCAAAAATAAGTAAATACATAAATTTATGAAAAGAAACAAAGTAACTCTGCACAGGAAAAGGATTTCTGCTGCTCTAAATACCGTGAGATGGGGGGCTGCCCCAGTGCCCGAGCGTGCCCCCGAAGCAGGGGTTCTGGGGAGCACCCCCAGCCCCTACTACCCCTGACACTGTCGCACAACAAAGGATGGAAAACGTCCCCTTACCAGATCTGCCACCATCTTCTGCATGTATTTTGTGCATTTTTCCACCTCATTCTTGGGCCCTCTAAGCTGGACAATATCGCTTTTCTGTGCTGGGTCTGGAAAGTTGATGATGACCTAGAACAAATCATCAGGAGACCAAGTCTGGTTATTAGCGAGGACGGATTCCAAAACACTGGATCAAGAATGTCTTTGGGAAACCTTTACCTCTGGGAATTTGTCCCGAATTTCACGGATCCGTTCACCCTTCTGCCCAATGATTGTGCGATGAAATCTCTGCTCAATGATTAGATCCTTGGTACGCTCGTTTTCCTAAAAATACAACTGAGCACAGTGAGGGGCGCCCAGGTGCACCCCTGCAGCACTGCTAGGCACCAGCGGCTGGCAGGGAGCACCCCTCGCAGAGCACCTGCCCTCTCCAGCAATGCCCACACTGCACGTTACTCTGGTTGTGTGTTATTCTCCTGAACAAAGCAGAACGAGCAAACGGAGTGTAGGACCCTTCACCCGGAAGTGCTACTGCAGCAGCTCATCCAGCAATTCTACTTAACGGGCGGGCTGCGAGGCTTCGCCCTCTGCACAGCCCTCCTGAACACTGCGTGGCCCGGACCGCGTCCCTGTGCGGACGATTAAGGAAGAGTGGCTCAACACAGGGCGCTGAACCCGTGTGGCTCTCACCCTCCTCCAGAGGTCCCATCAAAACGTGGGAAGTACAAGAAAACGAGCAGAGCTGGAACACAGAGACAAACACTAACAGCCAAGCAGACACTTCAAACAATTCTGGGAGGTTCTGGATCAGACTGGCATCAGGGTGACAGAGAAACAAGGGTTCAGCAACCCAGTACCAGGATAAGGCGCCCCAGAGCAAGGATATATCTGTCTGCATTTCACTCAGAAAACCAAGAAACGTGTGTGAGGGCTGGTGGCTTAGTCTCTGGGATGGGGAACAAGGCACCACCCCCACGCTGGCGGTGCTAACCACACAGCCGTGCTTCTTGACCTTGGCTGCACACGACAATCACCTCCAGAGAAGTCGTCACTGCAGCTGGGACTCTGGGGTCTGGCCAAGGCTGAGCACCCAGCGCCCTAGCACCTCCCTAGCACTACATGGGGCCCTGGGGATG
Organism: Phocoena phocoena; assembly: GCF_963924675.1. Taxonomy (NCBI): domain Eukaryota; kingdom Metazoa; phylum Chordata; class Mammalia; order Artiodactyla; family Phocoenidae; genus Phocoena; species Phocoena phocoena. The sequence goes on from NC_089225.1 coordinate 114,892,662, forward strand.
GGGGGGGAATGAAGGAAACTCGGTACCAGCAAGTCACACCCGCACCGGCCACCCTCTAGGACGGCACAGGAGGAAGGTGCTGCCACACAGCCCCAGCCCCAGCCGCGGGCTCACCATGCGGGAGGCGAGCTCCAGCAGCTCGCGCTTGGCCTGCTGCACGCCCTGCGGGTCCCCCTCGATGCGGATCAGGTTGCTCTTCTCGCTGTCGGGAGGGATGCGCACAGACACCTTGTACTGGTCTTTGATTCTGTTTACTGAAGAACACAAAAGGACACACGCAACTGGATGCAGAATCTACCTTGCGCCACCAATGACTCACAACGCGGCAGGACAGGGCTAGAGCCCTCCCCAAAGCTAACCACTCATCCCATAAGCAAAAACTCCACAGCAAGACCTTCCATGTTCTACAAGGAGCCAGGTATGGACCACATGCTGGCACCTCCCTGAGAACTTCCAGTGTCCTACGGCGAGGGCCACTCGGTGCCTGAGATACAGCTGGTCTGGGCATGGCCAGGGCATTTCTAATGTGGAGACAGACAACTACTGTTCAAGTAAAAAAAAATTACTCTCGAGAATATAATAAAAATAAGAAGCCATTAAAATCCAGAAGGTCCCACATTACCTGAAGATAAAAGCACCCCCATCGACCACCTTGGAGCCCATGGAGGCCATGCTGTCTAAGGAGACTCCATCGTCAGCTCAGCTCCAGCCTGAGCACTTCACTGTCTTTGCAGAACCAGTGGAGTTGTTGACAACCCTCCTCCTGTCACCTTCTCTAGACAGAGATCCAGGCTCCCACACCCTGGGGAAGCCTCATCACCAGGAAATGGGGTCGGCATTTTGCCCACCACGTAGTAAAGGGGAACCAAGCTCCTTAGAGGGTCGCCAAGGAGAGATCTGAGCAAACACGGACACAGCCATGAGCCGACCCGCTCTGGGGCTGCTGTTCCAGGGCGGAACCACACGGGACAAGAGCCAAGGACACAGAAGCTGGGCGGCAGATTTTAGATGAAAGAAGACGAAGGTGAGGAACTGAACCAGAAGAAAATGGAACAGACACAATTCTCTGAACAATGCAAAGTGGCTCTGCACTTCCCAGGGAGCAGAAACCAGAAATTAACATCAGAACTGCACTTCCTTACATTTTCTGTTCGAGAAAGCACTGCAGTCAAACAAAACAAAAAACAAAATCAAATTTATGGTATGTGCAAATTTATGGTGTGTGCAAATTTACGGCTCAAGCAGCACTGACTGGTGTCACTCCGTGAGCGTTTGCCCGTTGTTTAAAAAGCTCCAGAACTCACAACTGACACCAACTAAAGCAGCAGCAACTAACTAGCTTACATTTACTCTGAACAAAGAATGGACTGCACAGGGCAAAACCCAACAGGGCAGGCACACGGAGGCGTCCTACCTACACTGGCGGGGGGTGCCCGCTACCTCACCTCCACCAAAGGTCACACCAGGGGACAGAGCTATTCTCAGGACTGGTGAGCACCGTGATGCCGAGAACGGCACTGAAGTTAAACTGAGCAAAGCAGTGGATTTCAAAACACATCCGACATCCGCGGATTCAAGCAGAGCGCTCACTCGGCACGTTCCAACTTGAGCCGATTCAGTCCGTGGCTGAGCCTGGGCTGGCCAGCCCAGCAGGGGCGTGGTCAGGGGCGCACGTGAGGATGGCGGATGGCAGACCCCACCCCAGCAGGTCTGGCTGAACTGTGAGGACACGGCCCTCTGCATGCCTTCTCGACCAGGCTCATCACGTTCACCTCTAGGCCCATCAGCTCCAGGCCAACCTCGGCCCTGGGGGAGGCCTCAGCTAGGAGTCTAGGCCGCCCCCCGCTGGCGCTCTGCTGAGGACGCCCCGCCTGCCCTCCGCGTGCCGCCCCCACTCACTGTTGGCCCCGCTCTTCCCGATGAGGTGTCTGTGGAACTTGTGGTCGATGTTGATCTCCACGTAGTCCATCCGGTTAATCTGCGGGAGAAGCACAGAGCAGGACACTGGAGACCAGAGTCCAGGACCTGGGCCCAGATCCGCAGACACACAGCCAGAACCAAGGCCCGGGAGCTGGCAGCGGCCGCCCTCTCTTCCCACTCAGCTTCAGGGTCTGCGGCAGGATCGTCCTGCAGGCACCCTCGCAAGATCCTCCTCCACAGTAAGGTTTAGTCTACCCACGGCTCTCCCGGACTTCGGCCAGATTCCAGCTGTTTCAGAACTCGCCACTTGACGACTGGGCCCCCCTCCCGTGCCTCCAGGGCCCCCACATGAGGTCTGACTGGCAAGTGACAGGATTACGCCCTATGCCCACTTGGCCAGCACCCGGGGCACCTTACCAAGTCCTTGACCATGGCTTCGATCTGTTCCTGGGCCACGTTTACATCCTCTGTGGGGCCTTCCAGGGTGATCCTGTCCTCGCCCTCTGTGAACTCGATGTGGACCTACCGCACCAAAACAAGAGTCAGCCCACCGGGATGGCACGGCCACAGCAACCTCCTATGCGAGCCTGGGCTGCTCTCCCGGGGCAGCAGCCGATCCACAGACACCAGGAAAAATTGGAAAGGAGGTCTGGGGATGACCATCGTTTTGGTACTAAACACTGTGTGGGAACCGCAAAGGCCTCCCCACTGTGCGCCACCAAAACCACTGGCATGAAGCACGTCAACACCTCACTGCTCACGCCCCCCCGGTGTGCGAGGGGGGGTGAGACAGACGACAACGGGGGTGAAATAACGCACGGGGAGGGCAACCCGGGAGGCCGGCGCCACGGAGCCAGCCCCACTGTGGGAACCAGGACTCTGAACAGAACAGGAACGAAATACGACGCACGCGTTCTCTGCCAAGGTTACTGGACCTACTGCCGCCTGAAGGACAGAGACGCGGAGGGCAGAAAGGCCCACAAACTCCACCTCCACACGAACCGTATACAAGTTCTGCTCCACGAAATTCTCAGATGTAACTACTCACAGGTTACGACACCGTAACAACTAAATGAGGTATTTCTTGAGATATTCAATAAACTTAGCAATACGCTCTTCCCCTGGTTAAAAAGACCCAAAGACGTGACACAGGTATTTGAAAAAACGTATTCTGCTCACCCCTGGCTAACCATGGAGCAGCTGACTGTCACCCACAACAACTGATCTTTAAAACGGGTGCCCCGGTCTTCAAAGGCACCCCCACCCCCACAGGACAAAAGTAACGGCAGCAATGGGATGACGAAGATCAACTCAACACGGCAGACAACGATTCCTTACCTTTGGCATCTGCTGAGTGATTTTGGCCAGGTTCTGCCCTTTCTTGCCAATGATGAAACGGTGAAGCCAGGAAGGAGCAGAGACGGAGGAGACCGTAAAACTGTTGGCCTAGGAAAACCAGGAAACAAACCCGTGGGTCTGCAGAGTCCAGGTTTCGTGAACACCAAGCCAGGTGGCTCACCAGGGCTCAGAGACAGGTGAGTGCTGCCCTCCCCTGACACGGTCCCAGGAAACGCTCATCGGAGTCTCCCCACAGCAAGCAGTTACCTTGGCATAGACTTCAGTCAACGCCTGCCCCAGCTTTTCAGGCTCGCCTCGGAGGATCACAGTCTCTGAGGTGCTGTCTGAAGGAGGGATCTCCACAGAGACTCCAGTTCTTTCCAGGATCTCCTGCAGGGAATTGCCCTTGGGCCCGATGACATACTTGTGCTGGGATTTCCTCACCTCCACCGCAATGGTCGTGGTCCTCTTTTTCTAAGTAAGAGCGCCGTGAGGGTGTCAAGAGGGAAGGGCCGGGAGCAGGACACAGAGCCCCGACTACAGCAAGTGAGCCCCGAATAGTGAAGACGATGACCAGCCACTCCCCAGAAACTCCACTAATCAAGGACTGGGCTTTCTCCTCAAAAGAATTACTGCAGAATTTAAGTCAAGCCCAGAGTAATCATTGCAACTAGCTAGGAAGAAACAAAAACACCCCGTCCTCTCCCCAAATAAAGGAACCAGCGTCAGACGTCAAAGCCCACCGACTCGGGCTAACAGCTCACCCAAAGGCCTGATCAGCTCTGAGCAGCACGCGCCCAGGGGCACACAGGGCAGGGGGAGCTCGGGTGGGAATCTGTGGGGACAGCTGCCCAGCAGAGCCTGGCCCACTGCCTCACAGCTACGGGGAGGCGCGGGCGCCCCCTTCTAACTGTGGCGACTGGAGCTGTCCAGGCCTCGAAGGCTACAGGGCAGGGCTGGGCTGCTCTCACTGGGCTCCCACTCCTGACTGCTACCTTCTCCTCGTAAACCTTCCTGACGCGAGCCACAGCCTGAGCCAGTTGCTCCTTCTCCCCCGTGAAGACAATCTCGGTCCGGTTGACGCTGGGCGGGGGTATGTTGATGCGTGTCCCGGTCTCCTGCATGATCTCGCTGACCAGCCGGTTGTACGGCCCCGCGATGAAGGGGTGGAACGCCTTCTCTACTTCCAGCCTCTCCACAGCACGTTTGTCCTGAGAGGGAAGGACAGAAACCATGAAGGCACAGATCTGGGCCTCCCGGCGGTTGGGGCAAGGCCACCACACACACCAGGCCCGTGGCTGGCCACACCTGCTCGGCGGAGATGAGCAGGACCTCGTGGCGAGCTTTCTCGATGCCCTCTTTGGTGCCGGTGATCCTGATCTGATTGCTGGCGTCATCTGGGCGTGGGATCTGGATTTTGGTTGCAGTTTTTAGCTCCAAGTCTTGCAGTTTCTCTCCATTTTTGCCAATAACAAAGCGATGGTGTTCTTTGGGAATGGCAACAGTTGCTGAGGCCTGCGGCAGGAAAAGAACCAAAAAAACAAAAACATTTGCAGGTTCCGCAAAAGCACGTTTTCCCATGACATTCTCCCTGGTTGGAACGCCACCTCCGCCTACTCTCACCTTGCCAGCCCCAACCCGTCCTTCAGAACGGTCTCGGGTTAAACATGGCCTGCGTGGGGAAGCAGGACCAAGCCCCAGGCTTGAATGAGTTCAAACGTGACACAGACCCATGGTCCTGCGTCACCCCTTCAGCCATCACGATTATTCCTTCAGTGTCTTCTCAGCCCAGCTCTAAGCCATCACGAGGACAGGAATACTCAAGAATGGTACGTGCTTGCTTCCTAGCTCAGTGACTCCTCACACCACGCTAGGACACAGCAGGAACGCAGGCACAGACTGACTAACCAGATGAATTGTTGTCTTTGCAGCACTATATGCTCTTGTCTTCAGACATAAGCCCTATATGTAGGAATAAACTCTTCTTGCTATCTCTTTTACAACCAGTTAAAATAGACAACCCATTTGAGGAAAGAAAATGACAATAATCCAAATCCTCAAACTGCCAGAAATTAAGTAACTTTCTGAAGTCACAGGAAAATCTGGGAGGAAGACAGAGGTTTCCAGTCTTCCTAGATCTATAAACAGTCATCAACCAAGAGGACGTCGAAAAAAAGAAAAGGGCCAAGTGTTAAGGTTCCCACCACTAGTGCAGCAGGAAGTCACAGACCAGCCAGCTTCCCTCCTTCCTCAAAGGACACAGCTTCACAGCCAACTTTTCAACACTCACAACAGAAATGTTAAATTGTATCACGGAGGCAATGAAAAAGGTCCTCACTTCCCAACTAGCACAGAAAGTAAGACCAGTGGCTTACAAATTATGAGCAAATGAGGTTTATTCTAAAAATGGTTCAATATTAGGAAATCCATTTCTATAAATCATCATATTGTTAGATCTAAGGAGAAAAATCAAATGATCATCTCTATAAAATCAAAATCCTTTCATGATAAAAATTTGCAAGAAAATAGAAATCAGTGGATGTATATTTTTTTAACATGACCAAATATACATGCACCCTCAGCCCTAGAGCTGTATTTGGCAGGAAAGCTTTGCTCATTAAGGCCGTGCACTGTCCACAGCCACTGCCAACCTCCACCTGAGTATTTCCCACGAAGGAGACACGAGAAAGCAGAGCCGACACGAGGCTGGAGAGGAAGAAGCACATGACTGCACACAGGGGAACCCTGGGGAAAACCATACTTTACCCAACTCTTACTGTCCGTAAGAGGAAGAAAAAATTAGGATCCGGACTCAGCAGCTTTAACTCATACTGACAACACATGGTTAGAAGATGCGAAAGGCGGACCACTCATCTCAGCAGCTGGACCCAAAACACAGCAGGTGGAACGTGCGTCCCACAAGGCAGAGCACAGCTCTCGGTGATCTAACACCGCTCGGAGCAAAAAGCTGATGATCAAGCTTGAAGGGTAGAACAAAAGGGAATAGAATGGACAGGAAATCCTGAAAGAGAACAGTACAGGAGTGGTGGCAGTAACTGGACTAGATATTAAAATATAAAACCATTACCAATAAAACAGAGAACATGAGCACACGGAGAGACAGACCAACTCAAAATCTAGGAACAGACCCAAGTTAGCACGAAAATTTAGGACGTGATAAGAACTGCCACTCAAATCACTGCGGGGAAACTCTTTTAAAATTGGTGTCGATGACTTGATAGCTATATGGGGAAGGATGTTTCTGGGTCTGTCTGTGGCACCATTCACACTAAATTCCAAACAGATCAGGACTTGAAATATAAGAACACCTTTACAAGCACCAGAGAAAATAAGAATAAACTTTCCTACAACCCAAAGTAAAAAGAAACTTTCCTAACAACAACTCAAAAAAAGAAAAGATTAACGAATTTTGACTACATAAGAATGAAACTTTCACACAGCAAAACATACCAAGATCAGAACCCAGGTGGCAAACTGGGAACTGTATCTGTAACATGTTACTGATGCAGGGTTTGAAGAGCCCCACTGTGTCGAGCAGGACGGAAACCTTTACCTGGACAGCAAAGGGCAGGAGACCAGTGCACAGGGGAAACGCAGATTAAAAGTATACGCAACTATCTTTCAGAGTCCAGAAAGTCCCAGTATCTGACGGCCCTGGCAAGGCTCTGAGAAAGCCAATGGGAGGACAAATGCACAGCACCTCAGGGGAGGGATGTGGCTGTGATGGCAAAATTACAGATGCAGATACCCTCTGACCCAGCCATCTCACTTCTAGGAAATCTCTCCCGAGATAACTGTGTAAAACAGGAAATAGCAGGTGCACAAGGTGTTTAACTGTGACATGATTTGTTAAGAGCAAAAGTCTGGAAGCCACCCACGGGCCCGTCAAGAGGAATGCTCGAAATCACAGCACACCCACAGAGCACTGTGCAGCTGTGTAAAGAAACGAGGAAAGCCACTGCCTGCCCTGATGCAGACTGCTCCAGGACGCGGCCCTGATGCAGACTGCTCCAGGACGCGGCCCTGATGCAGACTGCTCCAGGATGCGGCGCAGGAAGAAACAAGGTGCAGAGCACAGTTCACAGCAAGTGAACCTTTTGCTTCTATTCTCAAACCAAACAATGGAAGAATACCCCAAAGATCAAGAATGGTCACCCAGCAGGGGAGAAAGGGGCCAAGAGGACCTCATAGGGCTCTGACTTTGCAATCATGGAATATTTAAGTACTTTTTAAAAACTGAAAATAAACTAAAAACAAACGAACCTAACTATATATCAAGATGATAGCATAACCTCAATAGAGAGAGACTTACTTCAAGGATTTTAAAACCCCCACGATCTTTCACCTTAATTAGAAGCATGTGTTTGAACTCATGCAACTTCCCACCATAAACATCCAGAACTCTTGGACCAACAACTGATTTCAGGTCTGTGGAAGGAGATGGCTAAGGTCAGTCTGTGTTACAAATAAGGAAGTGGTTCAAGATGAACAGTTATGTCAGAAGGTGCAGGGTGCCTCCCTGAAGGAGCTCCCGTGGGCCAGAGATAAGGCAATTTCTGCATAAAGAACTAGTCAACACACCAGAAGTTCACGATGACACTGGGAAGACCCATGGACCCAAGATGCCAGAGTGCCAATGTGGTCTAAAAACTAAGGGGAAAAGGATCAATTTTTTTTAAAAAATAAATTTATTTATTTAATAAATTTATTTTTGGCTGCACTGGGTCTTCGTTGCTGTGTGCAGGCTTTCTCTAGTTGCAGCGAGGGGGGCTACTCTTCATTGCTGTGCGTGGGCTTCTCACTGTGGTGGCTTCTCTTGTTGCAGAACATGGGCTCTAGGCGTGTGGGCTTCAGTAGCTGTGGCACGTGGACTCAGGAGTTGTGGTTCCGGGGCTCTAGAGCACAGGCTCAGTAGCTGTGGCGCACTGGCTTAGTTGCTCCGTGACATGCGGGATCTTCCCAGACCAGGGCTCGAACCCACATCCCCTGCACTGGCAGGCGGATTCTTAACCACCGTGCCACAAGGGAAGCCCAGGATCAATGATTTATCCTGCACGTCCCACCCGGAAGTTCTTCATCAGAATACCAACTAATTCAGGAGGAGGGAGAGACTAGAAAGCCATCACTTGCAACCCCAAATGAACTCAGGCAGCGACCAGCAGTGGTTGATAGAACTATTAAGCAAAAGATTGGTCAGGAACTTTACCATGGATGGATTTGCTGAAGACACCTGAGTCTACGGATCAATCCTGGAATCAACACCAAGGACAGAAGCACTACCCACACGTTTTCTTGCCAAACATACAAGCTGAACATGAAAGCAATCGAGAGCCCCTAGATCTACCCTCCAATTTACAGGAGTAACGATGGACAGTGGAACGAGCCAAACACCTGCTTGTCCCTTGAGAACAAGTCAACAGCATTAAGGAAAGGAGAGGAAGGCGCTGCTGAGGAATGAACGAGCGGGAGTGGGCAAGTCTCATCCGGACACAGGAAAAATCCAACAGGAAGGACGCCTTTGAGATGATGAGGGAAGACCATACACAAACTGGGTTAATGTGGGTATATTAAGAAGTTAACTTTATTAACTTTAATAAGTGAGTTAACAGGATGTGGTTATATTTATGGGAGCCCACCGGGCTGTGCTCCCCTCCCCACTAAGCCCCCTGGGGCCCCTCTTGCATCAGTTCCCCATCTTTGAACCACCACATCTAGAGCCAGCTCTCCCAAAAGCTCAGAGACTTAGCAACAGGTGGGAAGAACCCTCATTCCCACCTAAACCCATCTAAAGACCTACCATACTACATTTTAATATGATCCTCTGCATTTATCTCGGTCTTTAAGTGATGCCACTTAGGGAGAAATGCATCACTGATTCACTCATTTATTACAATGGTTCCCAAATAAATTCCAAGTAACTGGTATCAGACTGCTAAGAACTATGGAATTCGTGATCTCCCAAGCCCGGGGCCTGGAAGTGTGTATTTAACAAGGCACGTACTCACTGACCCTCAGAGCCTGAGGTGGGAACTGCTGACCTACACATGCATGTCCTCACTCCACCAACTGGGCAAGCTCAGATGCGTGTCTGAAGCTCTGGGACGCCCCTCTAACTTTCAGTTCATTCACCGCAAGAGGAGAAATGGGAGGTGCCCTAGTTCTATCACTGAGTTAGTGGTTTCACACTAAAAGTGCTAGGAGGAGGCTCTGAATATTGCTGGCCTGCCCGCAAACTCTATGGCCCTGCCCACTGGTGGCAAGAGTCAGGTCTGAGCCGTGTCCGCAGTGCCTCGAGTGCCCCTTCTGGGGAGGACCGGCCGGGGAACACCCACCTGAGTCTGCAGTCTAGCAACAATGTCCTTCCGGGCTTTCATGACAGCATCCAGCTTCCCTGAAACCATGATGGACAGGCCCTGGTCTTTGGCAAGAGACAGCTCCAGGTGCGCGCCAGTCCTCTGCATGATCTCAAGGCAGATTTTTGCTTGTTCACCTTCTCCAAACTGGTTCATGTCCTTGTATTTCCTCTCCTCCAGGGGTACGTGGAACACCTGCTCAGAAAAGGTCAAAAAGGTAAGGTTAAGAGACCAAGAAGAGAAGACAGGAGTGTCCAGAAACCGAACGCACAGAGTAAAGAACGTGAGTTTGTTCATTCACTAAGTATCACCCCTGCCTACTGCTCTAAGGCCCCAGAGGGCAGTTAAGAGACAAGCAGAAAGCGCCTAAGGGCAGGAGACTGTGAGGAAGTCCTAGTGAAGAAGACACCCCCTGTCCCCCCCCAACCAAGTACAAATGAAGGCAAGGGGCATCACATAACAGTAATGAGCAAGGTCAGTGAAGGAAACAAACTGGGAGGGGAGAAGGACCTGGCTGGCTATGCTGGGAGGGGCCCGAGCAGAGGAGCGGGAAGGGAGGAGAGCTTCATAAAGGGGGCGGGGAGCATCTAGCACAGTGGGGGTTCACGAGGTAGGAGGGGAAGTGCTGGTCCCTCAGCCCACCCTGTGGGTGAGATGAGAAGACAACGGAGAGTGTGAAGGAGGACACATTCTGACTGAGGATGCGGGCTGAGCAGAGGCAAGGGTGGAAGCAGGGAACCAACAGGACTGTGGTTCAGGGCCTGAGCCACTATGTAGAACTTGGTGCATTTACAACATCAGGAGGCTGGAGGAACCAGACTACAGCCGGCGATGAGTCCTGGGCTTAGGGGGACTTCTCAGTGCGTGGGTGGTAGTCGACAACCGTGACCCAACATCGACACACAGAGAGAGCACTGAGCCTGCCAACACCCCAGCTCCAGGGAGCAGAGACAGGCTAGTGGAGTCCCAAAAAGTCAAGAGGAGAAAACTGATTCAAGACAGCGGGACAGCTGCTGACGCTGGTGACACGGAAGCCAAGGGCAGTTCCAGCAGCTGGAGCACAGACTGGACTGCAGTGGACTGAAAACATATGGGACCATCCATTCTGGGTGCTGGGGTGCAGGGCAACTGTACTTCCCTAGAGCTCTGGGGGGTGGGGAGACCGACTTAATCCAAAGGCCTCCTCTCATGTCCAAAGCACTCTCACATCTGCACGTTCAAAAACCCTCCCGGGAATTCCCTGGGAGTCCAGTGGTTAGGGTCCCACGCCTTCACCACCGAAGCCCCGGGTTTGATCCCCGGTCAGGCAACTAGGATCCAGAAAGCAACGCGGCACAGCCGAAAGAAAACAAAAACAAAAACAAAAACCGAAACCTCCCATCAGACACCACTGCTTCCTACTTGGAGGGGCAGGTGAAAAAAGAATGGACTCTACCTGAGTGATGACGGAAGCCTTGATGGGCCGGATCTTGTTATTCCAGACGCCAGCAGGTTCCTGGGCATTTTCCAAGCAAGCTGCTTTCTCAGGGAGTGGGGGGAAGGCATCCTTGTAGGTTGGAGGGTCACTCTCCTCCTCTGAATTTAAAGTGGCAACTGGACCGGCCAACACAGATTAAGAGGAAGCACACCACTTTCAGTGTTAGATGGAAAAACCACGAGGAGGGTTTTAACGTCAAAAAGAGAGAGCACTGACTGCTGACAGTTGACACTGACAACCCCCACCTCTTCCCTCGGTCACAGGCAAGGGCCCCCGCCGCTCCGCAGGCCCAGCGCCCTCAAGTTCAGCCTGTCAACTGGAAGGGCCAGACTCTGATCCGGATGGCGCCCCTGCCCTGCGCACAGCCTCCCCTGTGAGCCTCAGCTCAGAAGCCAGATGCCCCACTGCTCCCCTAATGGGGTGAGCCCCTTGATGGAAGGCCTTGACACAGACTTTTCGGCCCTGAAGAGTCTCCCAATCCTGTATTCAAAAACGATCACGACCACAACAATGCCTGGCACATAGCCAGCTCTTAAATTTGCAGGACAAAATGCTGCTGCTGCCCAGCACTGCCAGCGAGAACCCCCCCCCCCCCCCCCCGCCCCGAGGTAAACTGCAGCTGATTTCCCACTGTAATGTACCATGTTGAAAGCATCGCGGGACCTGCCATCTCTGCCCCCCACAGCCCCAATGCAGGGAGCACAGGAGGAAATCAGGTCCCGGTGACTCCCTGCTCCACCCTCCACAGTGCCCCGACCGTTCACCACAGCTCCATGGAAGCAGGAGCGTGACTGTTTGGGTCACCCTAGGGTCCGGGGCTGAACACAGTATTCGGCAATGGCAGGGCCCAATAAAAACTACTGTGAACAGAGGTGCACACAGAGCAGAGGGATGACCTTTGGAATCGGACAGGCACATGTCCGACTCCAGGGTCACGACTCTAGCCGTGCTATCCTGGATGCCAAGACAGACTCCGTGTGACGAGCTGTTCCAGTCTGCCAGTGCCCGCTCTCCTCCCCTAAACACGGGGGCGCAGACCCCACAGGGCTGTTGGGTCGTGTGGAAGCCCCAGGCAGCAGGCACTGAGAACCCAAGCGAACGACAGTGTCTAGGTCTCCACTGCCGAGAGACAAGCCACTGAAACGTGGCGAGTGTGACGGATGAAACGCACTTGTAACTTTAATTAATTTAAACTTAAGAACTGATATTCAATTTAGTTATCGGAAAACTTTAAAGAATGTTTGGAACGACAAAGGGTAGAACAAGCTACTCTTTCAGCTACAAATTTTATAAAATCTAACTACAGATGAAGGGCTTTGGATGGAAACTGCATTCAAGTCAAGTTGTCCTGCAGTCATACACACACATCAGACTCTGAAGGGAAAGACAAGACTGTGAAGTATGAGCTAGAGACGCCGGAGCGACCGTCCTGCAGATGCCGCAGCTCGTGTACTGTCCCTCCTGGGCAGCACTGGTCCCCACTGGGGCTGGCTGCCTGGGCCAGTGCAGCGCCCGAGTCCCACCTTCATCCTCACAGCCGACAGAGCTCTGGGATGCTTCCCATCCCAGAGTGCAGTTCAACACAACTGGGCAATAGCGATTTTGGAGAAGAATCCCAATAACCACAAAGGCCAAAGTCATTGGCTTTCCAGAAAGTTGTCCACGTTTTAAATCGCACTGTAGGCGATCCACCCACCACTCCCGGCCAATTTCACCCCTCACACGAGGGTAGTGCAAAACGGAGCACACAACACTGGTGGGTCCTGGCCCACCCCACAAGCACAGGGCTGAAAGGCACCTCTGCAGAGGCCACAGGCTCTCATGAGGCTCGGAAAGAGCCGTGTCTTGCGGTCAACAAGAACAGTGGGGAAGGGGCCGTCACCTTTGACTTGTTGCGGAACCAGTCCACTTCGGTGTTCAGCAAAGCTCTCTTGGGTCAGAACGGCGACGGAGCTCATGGTTGGTCCCGGGGTCCACACGATCCGGGTGAGCCACTGAAGCAGGGGGGTGAGTCAGAGAGGCAAGTCCGGCACAGACAGCTCGCAGCTACCTGATCCGTTCAGCTGAGAGTTTAAGCCAAGGGTTCACTCTGCTTCACCAGCAAGCAACACCTTATCTTCCTCACTTACAACTGCTGACATAAGGTGATTCCCCAACTCTCACCAAGTGATGAAAAGGAGAAACTCAAGGGGGGGGGCACCCTGGAAAACCTCCCCCCCGTTGCCCGTAACAGAGCAGATGTAGGCTCCAGCTGAGAGGTTCAGGACCAGGACGCCCAGGGGCCACCCCTCTCTCCACCCACAGAGCCCCAGTGGAACCCAACACATGTCTGACCCAGCCCCAGACACACATCAACATCTGGATGGTTCTACTAACAACTATCTCAGTTACTTGGTTAATCTGTTATCCTCATGCCTCCTAATGCTTATAAAATGTATCGTTTGACAGTAGCTGCAAAGAGCCACTGAAGAGCAGCCTCCCTTGCTCTGTGGCGACAGTGTAACAGCAAGAGGTAGGAGGGGTAGCAGTTTAAGTGCCTCTGACATGCGGTGACTGGCTCCCACGTCCGGTCACCCACGTGTGGGAGGGGACTTGCAGCAGGTGGGACCTGGCCCCAGGGCACACAGTTCCTCAGTTCAGGGTAGGAACCCCGCAGTCTGCCTCCGGACCCCACTCCTGAGTGGCCGCAGTGCTCAGCGAGACTCTGGCTCTCAAAGCCACAGCTCCCTTATTTGGAAAAAGGGCTCACTCAGCACAGGCTGCCTCTCTGCAACTCCAGGTGAGCCCCATGCTACTGCAAAGAGGAAGAACCCACTCTCTTCACACAATTCTGTACCAAGTGTCTTCTTGTACCACCGTGGCAAAAAAGCATAAGAGGGTCAAGTAATTTAGTAAGAGTGAGTTTCTTCACCATTTTTACAACACAGTAAGACCCCTCCCCAAGTTCAAGAAAATTAAACTCTGTATTTCTAAAGAAAAGCAAGATACAAATTCAGATACCCCGAGCAAACGTAATTCACATTTAAGGAAAAAAGATGAAAAATAGATGGAAACCAGATGACACATCTACCTGAAGTATACACACTGCTCCGTGCTGGGAGGTTAGCTACAGTGATTCTCTCTGAAGAACCATTAGAAACTTAAGGATAAAACATAATGAAAGAAGGCACGCACACAGCCCAGGGCCAGGAAGCCTTGAGACAAGACACACTTACCAGCGAAACGGTCAGTAGCCAGAAGGTCCGTCCTGAGGCCGCCTCTGTCAGCCTGCCAGCTTTTTCTGGTGTGGGACAAGGGGAGAGGGAGCAAGGAGAAAACCAGAGAAAAGTTACTTATTTGCATCCTACAACCCAGATCCGTTCACCTCTCAACCAGAAAAGGTCAAAGTATTACTTACACTTTGGCTACTAATACCAATATTAGGCAAATTGCTTGGGCGGAAAAAATGGAAGGAACCCTTTCACTAGGCCATTAGCTTCTTTTTTTTTTTTTTTTTTAAAAAAATATTTATTTATTTATTTGGTTGCACTGGGTCTTAGTTGCAGCAGGTGGGCTCCTTAGTTGTGGCTCATGGGCTCCTTAATTGCGGCAGGCAACCTCCTTAGTTGTGGCATGTGAACTCTTAGTTACCGCACGCATGTGGGATCTAGTTCCCTGGCCAGGGATCGACCCCAGCCCCCTTGCATTGGGAGCACAGAGTCTTAACCACTGCGCCACCAGGGAAGTCCCAGCTTCTTTTTTTAAAAATTAATTTATTATTTATTTTTGGTTGCACTGGGTCTCTGTTGCTGTGCGCGGGCTTCTCATCACAGTGGCTGCTCTTGTGGAGCACGGGCTCTAGGCGCATGAGCTTGGTAGTTGTGGCTCGCGGGCTCTAGAGCGCAGGCTCACTGGTTGTGGCGCACGGGCTCGGTTCCTCCACAGCATGTGGGATCTTCCCGGACCAGGGCTCGAACCCGTGTCCCCTGCATTGGCAGGCGGACTCTTAAACACTGCGCCACCAAGGAAACCCCTAGGCCATTAGCTTCAAACAAACATATTACGGTAAAACCTGAACCATCTGGAACTTCTAGAGGGCAACTTTTCCAGGGACCCAAGGGAATCCCGTAAGTGTATCCCTTTTACATGTAACCATTTTGAAGTAAAATTCTCACAAAACTGATGTTTGTTCTGCTATGTGGCGAGTAATTTTTCCTGTATTCCTCTTATTAATCTATGCTGAGCCAGAAGAAAAAAGGTCTGCAACACTGTGTCATGATCTAGAACAGACTGTGGACCTTGGGGGCTCCAGAGCTTTTTAGGGTGACTGAGGGCTACTGTCTTTAAGAGTTCCCTGTGTATTTTGTAGTTACTTTGTTCTTCTTGCTGTTAGCCTATAAAAGTTCTTCGGTCCCTTCTAATCTACTGTGGATTTAGAGACCAGGCCATAAAATAGCAGGGCTGGAAAGGACCTTCAAAGGCCAGCTTGGGAGGACCAAGGAAAAGGGGTTGGTCACCTTGCCTTGGGGGACTTCAGGACAGTGAGGCTGCCAGGCAGGTTACCAGCCACACCACGTGCGCTTGATGAGGGAGACATTATGACAGTGGTGAGGCATGGGCTAAAATGGGAGAATTCCCAACAGTAACAAGAATACTCTACCTCACTGGAGAGTAACACCCCCAAGTTCTTGCCCATAATACAAGCGTGGTTCAGGAGCTAGGAAGGAGGTTCATGGCAGTCAGGGGTGCCTCAGTGGGGTCTCAAATGTCCCAGCTGGGGACATGAACCAGTGGTATAAAAAACAAAAAAAATCTCTCAATGTAGGGGCTTGAGTCACATGGGGGAAGTAGTATGAGCCAGAGGCCAGACCCGCTCTGGGGCCCCAGTCCCACCAAACACACAAAGGCACCTGAGACCCAAGTGGAGAAGGTGGAGACAAACTGACCGAGACTACTTTATTTAAGAATTTGCCTCCAACGAATTCTAACTGCAAGTCTCAGTGACTAAGGCAAGGAAGAAAGAAACCCTTTCCATTCAACCAAACTGTCAGAGTAGCACATCCACGCATGGGTCCTGACGGGGTGGAAAAGATGAGCCCGCCTTGGGGTTCCCAGTGTCCAGGGGGCCCACACTTAGCCCGTCTAGGAACAAGATGGCGGTGCTCCAGGTCAAAGCGCCAACGGGAAGCCAGGACCCAGGCATCTGCCCCGCTCTCCTGGCAACTCCTGACTGCTGACCTGCGACCTGAACCTGAACAGCCTCCCACGCCAGGTGCCGACACCCCTTATCAAAACCCACTGACACCCACCCTCTAAGAAGCTGCATTCACCCACGTGACCACCATGACGCCCACACCATCTTCTCTGTGCTCCTAACCGACCAGTCCTCTTGCTTTCCTGGACAGGCAAGTCTTCAGTGCCCAGTGACAGCTACGAGGTAAGCCCGCGCAGTGCAGCCACTGTCCACGTCCGCTCCAGCCACAGATTTCTGACGAGAAGCCCCCACCCTGCACCTGGCGTCACGCACAAGAGGGGAAGAGGTCCTGAGGCTCCCTTCTGAGCCAGCTCCCACATGCGGCACGAGTCAGTTCCAGTGAGCCTTTCTACTGAGCCCCCGCATTCCTCACTGGCTCAAGAAAGGGGCTTCAGTACAGCCCAACCCGCAGAGCCTCTAACGCCCCCATGTGTGCACAGGCCCTCAGGCAGCTAAGGGCGGAGGGTGGACCTACAGAAAACTCCAGGCTGGTTGGACAGGACACGCTAGTCTCTAGTTTCCAGATTTCAAATGGCAGTTTGTCCCAGCTGGAATGAACGGATCACAGCGAGCCACAGGTGAACATCTAGGGTGTGATATGATCAAATTAGGGTGTTGCTCTTCTCATAAACTTCTCAAACTCCTGTCTCTAAAGAATCCATTTTAAAACCGATCTGCTGATCCCTGTGTAAGTGCAGACCTGAGACCTACCTGAGGTGCTGGGGCAGATCTTATAAAAGGCCAGCACCAGTCCTCCTCCCGTGCCCCCAGCCCTACCGTCAACCTGCCGCCAGTTCAACAAAGCAGCACCTAAAAAACCGTCCCCCAGAGCGCTATGCCCACCCCTCGGAGATCTTTCAACAACCTCACACCCGTCCGGGCGTGTGTGCTCCCTACCCCGGCTTCCCTACTGGCCATCAGTCCCAGGAGCCCTTACCCAGGCCTCCTCCCGAGGAGCAGAGACCAAACATTTGCTATCACAGCTCCTCCCTCAGTTGAATACAGCTGCTCAAATCAGGACCAAAAGGTCAGCGACGACTCCGTCCCACTCTCTGAATAAGCCGGGGAATAGGAGCCACACAGCCTTCCCTGGGGGCCCAGGCTCCACTGCTTCTCCATCACTGTGTAGCTGTCAGGACAGGTGGCTTGAGGTCGTGCCCAGATCTGCTCCTTCTTCCCCCTTCTTGCCAAAGAGAACAAGTCCATCTTTCTTACAAGACTCCTTCAGGTACGTGAAGGAGTACTTCAGGTACTCCTTCAGCCCATTCTCCAGCCCCCTTCAGTGATTCCCAAGATGCCCTAGTCCCTTCATCATTTTGGTTGCTCTCAACTACTTCCCATGCAAGAAGCATTCAGATCCACCCAATGCAAATCTCAAACTCTTCTCAACCTGGACTTTAAGTCTTGTTTCTCAGAGTATAAATACCCACAGTAAAAAAAACACATTTTAAAATACAACTATGTAAAAAAGAACTAGAACCAAAGGAAGAAGGCTAGACAGAAGCAAAGACTCTTCTCTCCTACTCGCCCCCTCCCCAGGGTGGGATGCAGCGGCCGGGGGGCACTCCCACAAGGATGGACAGTTATGCACCAGGGTGCCCAGGTGAAGTCACAGCATACGTGGCTTACATCTGAAGCTCGGTCCTAACAAATGTACAACAGATTAAATGAAGAATTTTACTTTTTTGCCTATAAACAAGGAAATATAAGTTGATTCCCTTGTAATGTTTTGCCAATCACATATTCAAAAGAGAAAGTCTTTTGCAAAGAGAACTCATGAGTAGTAGTCCAGGAAGAATTTTATCTCAGTCAACTAATGAGATCTCAGTGCTTTGTTTACCTACTAGACAGGACTGAGTATGTAGGGTATCAAAAAACCACCAGGAAACCCAGGACCTCTGTCCTCTTCTTCCAAAACTGAAATTATTTACTTTTATCCCCTCAGCAAGCTTGTAAGGAAAAAAAAAATTTCAAAGTCCTTCTCAAGACCCACAAACCAACTGAGAATACGAACATAAAATCCCGATGGCTGCGAGATCACAAAGCACAAATATAAGGCCACCCGCACAAAGTCTACACGGCTGGGAGTAGAAGGCGGGCATTTGTGCGTTTCACCAAGTTCTGGAAGTCGGCACCCATCCTGCAGGAGGAACTTTCGCAGATGCCACCTCAGCAAGGCCCTCCCACAGGCCACGCGAGCCCGCGGGCGGGGAAAGGCTTAAAGGGGCAGCAACGCGCTGGGCCTCCCCGCCTTTCATCCAAATTCGGTACTTTTCCGTAATGCATTTTTCGTCCGTGGACCCTGGGGCACATCCAAGTTGCGCTCCAGCCCCGAGGAGGGCAGCAGGGCCCGGCCGACCACGCAGGCGGCAGCAAGTGGAGGTGAGGCCCGGCCTGCCCGGGACCCGTGCCGCCGTCCCGTCCAGCCCCACCGCCGAGGATGCCCTGCGGGACAGGCCCCCGTCCCTGCCCACTCCGTTCGGCCGAGCTGGGGGGAGGGGCGCCCCTGCCGGAGCAGGAGGGGGGAGGGGGCAGGGCCCGGCCGCCAACGTCACCGACCTGGGCCCAGGTCGCCCCCCCCCCACCTCAGCGGCGGGCGCGCGGAGGGAGCGGGACCCGGACTGGGGTTTGGGGGCTGCTCGGCGGGGCGGTGGGCAGCGCAGAGCCGGCGCCGCGGTACTCGGGAAAGTTTCTCACTCCTCCCGTGCCAGCGCCGCGGCCCATGCGCAGTGGTGACACGTAGCCGCCCCCCCACCCCCGACCGGTCAGGGGGGCGCCCGCGGGGGGAGGGTGGCTGTGCTGGCTGGGGGAGTATCGGCTTGGGGGCGCTGGGGCAAAAGGCGGCCCCGGCCCCCTCCCCCCGCCCGGGGCTCCACGTCGGCAGCCCGGCGCCCCAACTTCCCCGCGCCGCCCCACGCCCGGCACCCCGGCCCGCGCCGCCCGCCCCGGCCTGCTCACCCCGCGGTGCGCCCGTCCGTCCGTCCGTCGTCCGTCCGCTCGCCGCGGAAGAAGCCGGGACCTTCGCTCGCTCGCTCCCTCTAGGCTGGCTCCCTCCAGGCCGGCGCCCGGGCCCCCGCGGCTATATAGGGCGGCGGCTCCAATCCCGCCCGGACACGTCAGACCACGGCCGCCCCGCCCGCCGGCCAACGCCGCGCCCCCGCCCGCCCGCTGCTCTTACAGCACCTAACTCCGCGGGGGCTCGGGAGCCTTTTACTGGGGGGGGTGGGGGGTGTCGGGGAGTTGGGAAATCAGTCTCCACCTTCATAAAGCGAAGGCGGGAGGGACTGCAGCTCTAGCATTGAGGTCCCCAATACCGCCTCCCCACCCAAAAAAGAAACAAGACACCTCGAGGTACAACACAAAGGAAATTAACTGCTGGCCCCAACCATCTACAACTTCCAATAGCTGGACAAGCTGGCCTAATAAACTCGCGTGGAAACATACCCCATGCCCCCAAAGTTCGGAGCACAGATTTCCACTGGCGCACTCGCCTGCGGTTCTGCACCTTGTGTCCTTGCCGTCTATAAAATATCCCTACTCTACTCCTTGGCTACCAGTTTAATTCCCTTAAAAATTGTAGACCCCTCTTTTAAGGACTCCACTCCTACAGCTGTGTCTCCAGCCTCACAGCCTAAACAAACAAGAGGAGCAGAACAGAGCCCCTGCCCTCAAGGGGCTTCCACCCTGGTGGGTGAGAGTGGCTTGCAGACAAGCCAGGTCTGCATTCCTTGTGTAATATGTGACAAGGGCCTCGGTTTCTTTTTCTTTTTTTTTTTTTATAAGGGTACAGGCCTAGTGGAGGGATTTGCACCTCTGATGAAGCAGCCCATGAGTAGAATCCTACATGACACACAGGAGTGCACCACACACTGGGGACAAGGCATGAGCCGGGGCCCTGGCAGGACTGGGAAGGCGAGGTCAGGGTAGAGAGGACCCCCAGGGCCAGGTCAGCTCGCCTGCGGCCATGATACACGTGTTGCTCAGGATGATGGGAAGCTGGGCCAGGGGGGTGGGGGGGTAGTTGAGGGGGAGAAGGCAGGACCTGGGTATTCCTTTCAGTGGAACACTGTCGAAGTATGTACACATGGAGAGGGGGGCGGGGCAGGGCCACAGCAGTTGTTCGGTCTAAAGGTGACAATGGCTTTCCATTGTGGTTGGCAATGGCAGATGCACCAAGTGGACAGATTCCAACAGTAGCACCAGAAGTTTCTTATTAACTGGACACGGGGAATGACAGAAGTCAAGAACAGCAGGGAGACTAATGAGAAAAAATTTAAAAATAAACATTAAAAAAAAAAGAACGGCAGGGAGGTTCCTGGCTGCCCTCACTGAGATGGAGAGACTGAAGGAAGCCTAGATTGGTAAGGGGAAGTGTGATGCAAAAACTCGGATATGCCGTCTGACATGCCCACTGGATGGCCAAGTGGGGATGTCAAGTAGGCAACTGCACGTACAAGGTGAAGGCTGGGGAAAAGCCCATCACAGCTGACAGAATACGACAGCACTTCATGACATCACTGGGGAAAGAAACCATGGAGCTAAGGACACTGTCATCAAAGCTGTACCTTAAGTCACCAGGATGGTACCTGGGCAAAGTGGCACCTCCTTAGACTTGGAAGAATCTCTGTAAGCATCCCTTCCTATGTTATCACTGAAGTTTGGAGGTAGTCTTTCCATGCGGATTAACCAACCAGCAACTCCGACAAGTGCGTTTTGTTATTTTTTGTTTTTGAGGGCTCAGCACTACAGAGGGGTCTGAGAAGGGAGGAAGAGGGGAGGGATTCAGAAAAAGTAGGCAGGTCCACTGTCAAGGAACTTCCAAGGAAGCTAGGAAGTCACCACAGGAGAAGCTCACAGAGTACCTGGTGCACAGGATGCCTTGAAAGAGATGGTTAAAAACATATAATTAGGGCTTCCCTGGTGACACAGTGGTTAAGAATCCGCCTGCCAATGCAGCGGACACAGGTTCGAGCCCTGGTCCGGGAAGATCCCACATGCCGCAGAGCAACTAAGCCCGTGCACCACAACTACTGAGCCCGCGCGCTGCAACTAGTGAAGCCCGCGCGCCTAGAGCCTGTGCTCCGCAACAAGAGAAGCCACCGCAATGAGAAGCCGGCGCACCACAACAAAGACCCAACACAGCCAAAAATAAATAAATTTTTAAAAAAACTGTAAAACAACATATAATTAACAAAAGATATGATAAAATCAAATGTTAAATTTGTGCTACAAACCATCTCAGGATGCTTTTGTGCTGATAGTTACAACCGGCTTTCCTTCCCAGCAAGCTTTACTACATTGAAACTAACAGTTTGCAGAGGCAAATTTTGAGATATCTGGGTCCAGCAATATTCACACAAAATAATGTGCAAACCCCTTATGGCTGCCTCAAAAGGAGAACATCAGTATGTAACATTTGGGTTTTCAGTGTTCAAGGGGACAGGGGAGAAGCTTTGGGGCTCCTCAAGGTAAAAGGTTAGAATAGAGATATCCCCCCCACACACTTAAAGCCACGATCCCCCCAAAAACTAACCCTCAACAGAAGGTAGGTTCTGGCCCACTAGCATAGACTACAGGACGTTTCCCCACTGGCCAGTGCTGGGAGATGGAAACCCCTCTCGAGCACTAGCAACCATGCACTAGTTTAATTAAGGTTCAATAAAGGTTTAGGGCTCAAATTCCTACAGCCCCATTTGTCCAAGGCCTAGCCCAAACCTAGAAATTAACAAAACAGAAAGCAACCCCACGTGGGAGGGAATGAACCTCACACCAGGCTGCAAAGGACACCCACAGATCTACCAACACTGTAGAGAAGCTTAAAGTCCAACGTTCAAAAACTAAGACTGAAAGACGATTAGACTGAAGAACTCCAGGTGACAGAACTATCAGAGGCTATTAAAAAAAATTTAAAGCGACTAGAGACATAAGACATAAAGTTTACAATTAAAAAAAATCAAGAGATGGAACAAATTAGAGAGGTTAAGAACCTCAGATACAAGGATGAGGAAGTCCAACACGTGTCTAATAGGCAGTCCACAGGAGGCAAATACAAAGAATAGAGAAGAGGGACTTCCCTGGTGGTCCAGTGGCTAAGACTCCATGCTCCCAATGTAGGGGGCCTGGGTTTGATCCCTGGTTAGGGAACTAGATCCCGCATGCATGCCACAACTAAGAGTTCACATGACGCAACTAAAAGATCCCGCGTACTGCGACAAAGACCCAGCACAGCCAAACAAATAAATAAATATTAGAAAAAAAAAGAACAGAGAATATTGGAAAAATAATGGAGAAAATTTTAGAATGTAAAGATATTACATTTCCCTCCCCTCCTAAAAAGAGACAGAACAGGTGGCCAGGTGGATAATTTGATCTGCGTTTTGGTGTAGAACAGTGAAACCTCAAAAACGACCAAGACAAGAGCAGACCTTAAGAGCAACTAGAGAGAAAAGACAGGTTACCTATAAAGGAATACAACGAGACTGAGGGCAGACCATGTCACAGCACAATGCCTACCAGAGGACAATGAAATAACACCTATAAATTACGCTGAAGAAAGTTAACTGTCAACTTAGAATTCTTTATCTTAAAAAAAAAATTTATTTATTTATTTTTGGCTGCATCGGGTCTTCGTTGATGTGCGCGGGCTTTCTTCAGTTGCGGCGAGCGGGGGCTACTCTTCGTTACAGTGCACAGACTCCTCATTGCAGTGGCTTCTCTTGTTGCAGAGCACAGCCTCTAGGCACGCGGGCTTCAGTAGTTGTGGCACGCGGGCTTAGTTGCTCCGCGGCATGTGGGATCTTCCCACACTTGGGCTGGAACACATGTCCCCTGCATTGGCAGGCGGATTCTTAACCAATGCACCACCTGGTAAGCCCTAGAATTCTTTATCTTATTTAATATACATTATTACTTATTCATTATGTTATTTTGTATTACTTTTTTTTTTTTTTGCGGTACGCGGGCCTCTCACTGTTGTGGCCTCTCCCGTTGTGGAGCACAGGCTCCAGACGCACAGGCTCAGCAGCCATGGCTCACAGGCCTAGCCGCTCCGCAGCATGTGGGATCTTCCCGGACCGGAGCACGAACCCGTGTCCCCTGCATCGGCAGGCGGACTCTCAACCACTGCGCCACTAGGGAAGCCCTGTATTATTAATTATTAAATAAAAGAGAAAAAAAGAAAATAGGAAGCAAGAGAAGTAAAAGAGAAGCAATTAAAAAGGCAAAGCACAAAATACAATGGAAGAAATGAATCCAAATGTGGCAATAATCTAATGTTAATACACTAACTAGCCAGTTACAAAATCCAGCTATAAGCTATTTAAGAATCCCAGACCATGAGGACATAGACATTGAAAGTAAAGGGATAGAAAAAGTACTCCAGACAACTACCAACCAAATTAAAGCTGGGCTATCTATATTATTTTCCGATAAAATAGACTGCAGGGTAAGAAGCATTACTAAGAACAAAGAAGGTCAAGAATAAAAAATTCAATCAACTCTGATCATGTATGTACAGTACCTAATAATGTAGCTACAAAATGTATAAATAAAAACTGAAGGTTACTAGAAATTGATATAGCCAAGATTACAGGGCAAGACTGACTCAACTCTTGGTAACAGATTACGGAGATTAAAAATGCACAGAATATTAAAGCAATGCAATTAAAACCTACTTTATTGGACTTATATAATCCTTTGCCCAATGATTAGAAAGCACATTCTTTTCAAGTATACATTGAACTTTTACAAAAATTGGTCAGGAGCTAAGGCTCCCCCCCAAATTTTTTTCCAACAAACGACAAAAAATTAATAAACATTCTGTGATCATAACACAATTAATTAGAAGTCAAGTTAAAATTTTAAAAATCCTGGAAAGTTTAAAACTTGCTCCTAAATAACTCACGGGTCAAAGAAGAAATCTGAAAATATTTAGAATAAAGCAGTTATATATCCAAACTTGTAGAATGAAGCCAGAGTGTTACTTGAGACAAATCTATAATCTTAGTCATCATATTAGTGAAGAGGAAAATGTAAAAATTAGCTAGTCACCCTCTTCTAAAATTAGAAAAGCCACAGAATAAAACTAAAGAAAATAGAAATAAAGATAAGAAATCAATGAAGTAAAAGACATATACCACAGAAAATAAACTGAGCTAAATCTAAAAAGACTAGTTAGATCTCTGGCAGAAATGATCAATAAAAAAAGAGAATAGGTAAAAATAGGCAATACTAAGAATTCAAAGTGGGTCAAAAACTATAACTAAAATAGAGACTTTGAAACATCATACAAGAATTCTACTGAGAAAAGTATTATCAAAAACTTAGATGAAATAGGCAATTTCTAGAAAAGTAAGTTACCCAAACTGACTCTGTTAGAAATGGAAACCAACACTCTCCAATATTTGAAGAAACAAATATAAAAATCACAACAAAAAGGCAGGCCCAGATGGTTTTGTAAGGAAGCCCCAAGAGACTGTCTTCCCAACTCACTTAAAGCCAGGGAAATTTAATACCTCCCAGACAAGGGTAGCAGGGGAAAAGAATATGTGAATTTCATCTAGGTACTTAAAAGCAAAAGTCTAAAATAATCTAGCAAACTGATCCAGAGATGTAAGAACAAATACATAATACATAACGATAAAATCAAGTTTAATCCAGTTATGCAAGGTGGTACAATATCAGAAAAATAAAGTAATTCACCACATTGTTAGCGCTGGAACAAGATGATCTGATCATCTCAAAAACATTCAAATGAAGAACATGACATAGTTTACCCATTCCTGATAAAACAGGAATACAAGGACACAATCCCTAACTCCATGATGGGCACCTACCAAGAGTCCTCATTAGAAGCATTCATATTGGGATCATGAGGAAGGCAGGCTGCACTGAGCATTTTCTATTCAAACCTACACTAGAGATTCTAACCAGGGCAGTAAGGCAGGAAAATGGAACGTATGAGGATTGGAAACAAAACTGCCAGTGTGGGCTTCCCTGGTGGCGCAGTGGTTGAGAGTCCGCCTGCCGATGCAGGGGACACGGGTTCGTGCTCCGGTCCGGGAAGATCCCACATGCCGCAGAGCGGCTGGGCCCGTGAGCCATGGCCGCTGAGCCTGTGTGTCCGGGGCCTGTGCTCCGCAACAGGAGAGGCCACAACAGTGAGAGGCCCGCGTACTGCAAACAAACAAACAAAAAACCTGCCAGCGTTCACAGACAATATAACTGTCCAAGTACAAGATCCAGGAGAATCTATAAATGCACTGTTAGAACTAACTAAAGAGTTCGCAGGTTTTCTGGAAACAAGACCAGAACGCAAAATCAATTACGTTCCAGAACACCAGCAACTATTAGAAATAAATTAATGGGAAAGTAGAATTTATGGAGAGTATTGTAAAAACCTTTGTCAAAATACAGGAAAGACCAAAATAAGTGGAGAAATGCCACGTTCACCTATATAGGAAGACTTAATCATACAGAGTGCAATTCTCTTAGACTAGAAATTCAATGCAAATGCAACTTAAATCCCAAGAAAGGCATGCACATATGTGTATAATTTTATAACCAGATTTTATACAATTTTCATTTATACAATATTTCTATATACATTTATACAAAATATTTAATATATAATTTATATGTATACAACAATTTTTATACAGAAGATCAAGGGCCACAGACAACTCTGAGGAAAGCAAGGTGGGGAGGATATGCCCTCCCCAATCCAAGATTTTCAGCTGCAGTAATTCAGGCAGTGTGTGCTTGTGCAGGAGCAGGGGCAGAGGACAACGGAGCAGGTGAGAAAGCCCAGATGTGGACATAATAGACAGACTCATTAGAGGTGACCTCCTGCATGGACTACACAATCAATGCCTCCGGGAAAACTGATTATTTACATGAGAAAAACCTAAGTCCTCACCTCACACCACTCACAAGGCCAGTTAAGGCTTGAGATGCAAATACTGTGAGCGAACCCCCTCACTTCTAGATATATACTACAGGAGAAAGCTGTCCCACACGAGTGAGAGAATCATATACAAGAACCACATCACAGCCAACAACTGTAAACAATCTGTCAACAGATGAACATGGACAGACAAACTGAGGTGTGTAACCTAGGCTACTTACCCTCTTTGCTTTACCTACCTACCTGACAGGAACCCCTCCAAGCAGGGTCACGTTGATGGGGGTCAGGGGGCATCGCTGGGGCTGTGGGAGTGCTCAGGTCTGATAATCCCTCAGCAGCCCTGCCACCCTGTGGGAGACTGGTGCTAAGGGCGGGGGTGTGGAGCACAGTTTGCTCTCCCACACTGTGTGGTGCTCAGGTTTGGGCAAAGAGTATGCCTTCATCCTTTTTTTTTTTTTTTTTGCAGTACGCAGGCCTCTCACTGCTGTGGCCTCTCCCGTTGCGGAGCACAGGCTCCGGACGCGCAGGCTCAGCGGCCGTGGCTCACGGGCCCAGCCGCTCCGCGGCATGTGGGATCCTCCCGGACCGGGGACACGAGCCTGCGTCCCCTGCATCAGCAGGCCGACTCTCAACCACTGCGCCACCAGGGAAGCCCCTTCATCCTTCTTGATAGCTGAAATATACTAGTAAACTCCTTCTGTGATTAAGCTTATTTATATGTAGCTATAAATATAAACTGTAGTGTTGACCCACGTTGACTGGTAGTGCATTCTAATACTGAACACCTAAAAACTAGGCTCCTTTCTTTGGCTCAGAGATAGTGTTTATTACCATATGTATGTTCAACTCAGCAGCTTTGTTCCCCCCAAATATAGTAGTACAAGTTCAGACGAGAGAGAAACAAATACCTGTGGTCCATGTTTTCCTTTACCTGGCTTTACTCTTTCTCCACTAATTCTATCAGCGTCACTTCTTTTCAGGAAGTGACAGAAAGGGTAACTTAGAATTTTCTTCAATGACATGTATTTCTCCATAACGTGAAAATAGGTAACAACTAAGTTTTAGCTAAGTCATGACAGGTGTCTCTAGTGAGAAGAGACTGTGTAATTAACACCACACCTGTCGTCAGGACACCTATGTTCAGAATCTTGCCAGATACTACTTGGGTCATCCCGGCTGGTTGTTTATGCTCTGACTTTCTACGTTTCCCACCTCTATCAACTTCTGAGGGCTTTGTGAATTGTTGAAAAGATCAAGGAAGATAATCTGCTCTATAGTAGGTATCCCACTGTTTGGGGATATTAGTGTTTAATTCCACTAAATGAACAACACATCACCATGTTCCACTAAATGAATACTCTAGCATGTTAATTTTACAAATACTGAAATAATCAGCAATATCTTTCCACAGATGAGTAAAGAATAATATTTATTTAGAGCCTAAATCAAGAACAAGTGTCAGATAAATACACCTTATAACTCTTTTTAAAAAGCAGATGGGACAAAGGTTAGTTTCAAAAGAGTAAGTGAATGGATTTCCACAGAAATGAAATGAAACCACTCTATAGAGCCATGCTGGCCAATACGTCCTGGCGATGTGTGTCTATGGACACTCGAGACCTGGCTAGTTAGAACTGATATAAACTGTAAGGCTAAAATACACATGGGTTTTGAAGACTTAGTACAACAAACACAATGTAAAACATCTTATTAATGATTTTATGTTGATTACATGTGGAAACGATAACATCTTGGATTAGGTTAAACAATATATTATCAAACTTAAAGTTCACTTGTTTCTTTTTACATTTTAAAGATGGAAACCAGAAAATTTTAAGTTATACATGTAGCTCTTATTGAACAGCAGTGCTATAGTCGGTTTTCCAAATCAAGGCAGAAAGGAACGTAACCTGACAAAAAGTTTTTATTAATAAACTTTATAAAACAGTCTTAAAAGAAGAAAATCTCAAGTCATTTTTATTTTTTTTTTTGGCGGCACGCGGGCCTCTCACCGCTGTGGCCTCTCCCGTTGCGGAGCACAGGCTCCGGAGCGCAGGCTCAGCGGCCATGGCTCACGGGCCCAGCCGCTCCGCGGCATGTGGGGTCTTCCCAGACCGGGGCATGAACCCGTGTCCCCTGCATTGGCAGGAGGACTCTCAACCACTGCGCCACCAGGGAAGCCCTCAAGTCATTTTTTACAAATCTCCTGTTTATAATGAATAAATTTAGAATAGGGGAAAAAATACAAAATGGGTACTTGTCTTAGTCACGAAAGTATCTCCTCTACCACAAACACCCAGGGGCACATGGTAGAGGGTATAGTCTCAAAGATCTGAGAAAGAAGTGGCCAAGTGTAGTTTACAGTATTTCCAAGCACTCTAACAACCCATTTAAAAAAAAATGGCAAAAGATACAAAAATCTTCCATGGAAATGCAGGAAACATTTAAGTTGTACCAAAAAAATAGATTTGAAGGTAGGATGAGACTCTTTCACCTCTCAATTTGGCAAAAATAAAGTATGAGGACAGAAACGGTGTGAGCATACTGCTGTGGCTGGAAGAAGAATAACTGAGTGACCTTTCTGAGGAGCAATCTGATTACACACTGTAATTTAAAATACAAATTTTGGGCTTCCCTGGTGGCACAGTGGTTAAGAATCTGCCTGCCAGTGCAGGGGACACAGGTTCGATCCCTGGTCTGGGAAGATCCCACATACCGCGGAGCAACTAAGCCCATGTACCACAACTACTGAGCCTGTGCTCTACAGCTCGCGAGCCACAACTACTGAAGCCCGCTCGCCACAATTACTGAAGCCCGCTCGCCACAGCTACTGAAGCCCGCTCGCCACAGCTACTGAAACCCGCTCGCCTAGAGCCCGTGCTCTGCAACGAGAGGCCACCGCAATGAGAAGCCCACGCACTCCAATGAAGAGTAGCCCCAGCTCAACGCCAACGAGAGAAAGCCCGCGCAGCAACTAAGACCCAACGCAGCCAAAAATAAATTAATTAATTAAAAAATAAGGAAATAAAAGTGAAGAGAAATGTTTCTGTGAACATTAAGTCTACCACATTGAAATTCTCAACAAAGCCAGTTTGCTTTAAAAAAAAAATGTCAGGTGAAAAAAAATCTTAAAACCCTCAAGGAATCCTGCGTTCTAACTGCTTTATTAAGTGTCTTAAATTCTTGATTTGATGGTGAATGTCCTAGATGACGTATTATATGAGCTTGGTTTATGCAAGAGATTACGTAGGATACAGTCAGCAGACACTCAAGTACACACAGCCCTGCATCAAATGATTGGTGAATGAGCAAACGTTCCCCAACTACACCACATACCCAGTATCCGTGTCAATAAAGGGGCAGCTCTATGTTATACCAATACGTAACCCGTGGTGTTAGAGAGACACGTTTGTCTATGCAAAAATAACTCTGGAAGGACACTCAGGCCACTGAGGACACAGAGTTCTGTGAAGAGGAGAAAGAACAGGAGCACAGAGTCGGGTACTGAGAAGTGTCAGGGCCACAGAGTGAAGGACGGGGGCTGCACTGACTCGAAAAGTCAGCAATTTTACTGTTAAGTTGGTAGGTGAGCATACATAAAAGCATATATTTCATATACCACTTACCAAAAAAAGTGTGTTTTATTTAACAGGTACAGAAATTATGGATGGACATATGCTAAGTGTTCACAAGAGGGTATATGGGGGGTGTGGGGGGGAAAGCTGTATTATATGACGCGCCTCACTTTTTCAAGAAAGATACTTCCACTTGGAGGGAAACAAAGGTGCTATTACGTGGCACTAGCTACTATAAATGAGTGGAAGCCTGAGTCACAAGGATTTTCTTTTCTGTTTTATTAGACCACGTTACCAGCAAGAAGTCTGAAGTGAGCTTTTTTTGTGGTGAATTTCTTTGTGGAGGATGAGGCTTTCCGTTAACCCATTAAAGCCCTTGGGAATCGGAAGGCACCTGCGAGCTGTCTCTAAGTGTCTGAAGGGCAGCACAGAAGGCCGATCTCTGCCAGCAGCCAACAGCACAACTAGGAACGAGTACAGACACCTTTCACCTCAGCACAAAGACAAAGGTCCCCGAGGGAGCACACCTCACTGGATCTGCGCCCTGGAAACCTAGGCAGAGCACTTCCCACCCGGTGATGTGCTCCCCACTGGGCGACCGTCTGGATTAGATGACTCCTTAGGTCTCCGCCTCGACACGTCTTTGTGTCCTTAAAGAAACCAACCACTGCTTCTAGGGAAGTGCATCGTGAGGTCTCCGAAAACCATGCTTCAGAGCAGCGCCCCACACACAGGCTTGGAGGCCCACCCTCCTGCCTCAACCTGGAGGGCGTTTCTGGACAGAGAAGGACGGGATGGAATGGCCACGGAGGAGGGCTCTGGCTGGCTCTCCCCCTCAGTCCTACAATTAAACTACAAGAAACAAAATAATTCCAAGTTTGACCTAGGGCAATATACTTGAAGGTGTTTTTTTCTTCCTACAATTTACATAGAAAAGTTCCATGAGCTAGAATGAGCTTTTAGCTTGTGTTTATAAAAAACTTTGCAATGGATACAAAGCTAGCTAAAGCTATGGGTGGATACTTAAGAATTAGAACCAGTCCTGTCCAAATAGAAATGAAATGCTTTTCTACAAAGGAAGAAACAAACATCAGAAACATCAAGTCTTTGGACTTTCTCCTCTGCAGGGTGTTAAGCCTCCATGGGCACTCAAGTGCCATCTGCCTGGTGACACTGGGCACATCACACATCTTCAACTGACCTGTTTCCTCATTTGTCAGACGAGGAGATGGGATTCCATCATCTCTTCCAGTACTACCTTTCTGAGTCTCCCAATTTAAATCCCTTTAAATCCCTCACTTTGGGATTTAAAGACCTCCTAGAAACCCTTAATGATACAGCTGTCCCCAACCCCTCAAAGAACTAATTCCACATAAAGGCACAGTAATACAAAGTACAATGTACGGGGACTTTCCTGGTGGTCCAGTGGTTAAGTCTCCATGCCCCCAATGCAGGGGGGCTGGGTTTGATCCCTGGTCAGGGAACTTGATCCCACATGCATGCCTCAACTAAGAGTTCACACGCCACAACTAAAGATCCCATACACCACAATGAAGATTCCGCACGCAACAAGGAAGATCCCCCGAGTGCCACAACTAAGACCCGGCACAGCCAAATAAATAAATAAGTAATTTTAAAAAATTAAGCATTAAACAGAAACGAAACAAAATACAAGGTACAGACCAAAGCAGAGATATTTAATCTCTGTCCTGAGTCAAACACCTGAGATCCAGGACTCAGGGTAGACCACCATGCTGTAAGAGCATCTGGGGTGCAGGACCTTAGAGGTTTCATCTGTCAACAGAGAAGGCTGGACAGGGCACGAAAAAGCTGTTAACCCTCCCACTAGAAAACCGGTAACAACCAAAGAGGGGAGGAAAGAAAGACAACCTATCTCTGGCTCCACAGGGAGCCAAGGATGGGAAGCAGGTGGGCAGCAGGGCCCTCATCAGCATGGTGGTGCCAGACTAAGGTGAACGCACAGAGGCCAACTCTAAGCAGACACGAAGCACCCACTTGGGATGAACTCTAGCTACTGTGTGAAGAAAGAATTGTGGAAATGCAAGAGCAGAAAAAGTGAGAAATAAAAAGCTGATGAAGTCTGGAAGTAACCACAAATTCCCTAAGGAGGAGACTGACTGGATAAACCATGCTATGTCCATGCAACAAAATAACAGGCGGCCTAAGAGGCATGCATGGCAAGATCTCCATGCACTGTTACGCATGGTCTCTAGGGACAAGGTTAGTGAGAAAGGGCGAAGGAGGCAGGAGGTGCAGAGTAAGCTACCTAACTCCAAGAAAGTGTCGGAAACACCAGTGTACCTATGTCTGCTCGTATTTGCAAGAAGAAACAATGGGAGGCAACACTGGGAGAAGAAAAGGGAGGAGGGACAGGGATGGACGCAACTCATCTGAATATACCACCGAGCCCCTCTGCCTTTAGAACCATATAAATCAGAGAAGAACAAACTCTAAAAACAAATATCTCCTGCTTCTCTGTCTTAATGGTGTTTACATGGTTGGGTTCAGTTAACATTTATGGCTCAACGAATCTTCACTAAGGATTTGCATAGTTCTTTGTATGTTTATTATACTTCTTTAACACTTTTAGTAAAAAAAAATTGAAATGAACCTAAATAACAATGTCACAACAGTGGCGCAAGCATCAGAGAAAAACATAACTTTAAAACACAGTAACTTGACAGTATATTCCAAGTGGGATATAATCTAATAACATCAGTTACTATTATGCTAAAAATATTTTATGTTGTAGGATAAGGTTAATATCCTTAAAAAACAATTTTCAGCATTAGCAAAAACCATGTAGATTTTTATTTGAATTGGAAATATCTATACTCATGATCGGTTCCTAGGCCTGTCTGCTACGAGAAGCAATGCAGTGGCACTGGGCACCCTGAGCACACAGACTGTGGCAATCAACACCATTCCCCACTAAAAGGAACCAGGCTCCTTGGAAAAATAGCTGAGTCCAGGTCACAAGATGGGACATCTCGCTGTGGCAAAGAGCAAGGAAGGAGTCACAGACTAATGGGGTCACGTCCAAAGAACACAGAAGCCAACTGGGGGGAACAATATAAGCATCAAAAATTGGCTTCAATGGGTTGAAACACAATTACATGCACATCTACAAGTTTATAATACTAGGGGGGGAAAGCAACAAAAATGCATTGTTGCTTTGGAAGTTGCTAGTCCAAACATATTCTAAATATGAATAAAGCAAAGAAATCATTTCTCCTTTCTCTTCAGGAGGAATTGTATTTTAGAGTAACCAGAATTGATCAGGGAAACCTTCTTCATGTAAAAATGCCAACAAATAAATGTAGAAACAGATAGCCAGGTACTTAGCCCTGGAACCTGTGAATGTTACAAATGAATAAGAGTTAAGAATATTGTGACGGGAAGATTATCTTGGATTATACAGGTGGGACCTGAATGTAGTAAGCATCCTTAAAATCATGTGCTTTACAGATGGAGGAAAGGGCCGCCAGGAGTGCGGGCGGCTTCAGGAAGCTGGGAGAGGCAAGAAATGGATTCTCCCCTAAAGCTTCCAGAAGGAAGCCCTGCTGACACCTTGACTTAACCCCAGTGAGACTGGTTTCAGCCAAGCGTGTGGTAATTTGTTACACCAGCAATAGGAAACGAACACACCAATGAAACAGTGAATATAAGCAAAATGGCTATTAAGCCCCTTAGATAACTGGTTAATAAAAAACTTTGTAATGAGGGACAGAATCAGCCTTCAGACACTTCATTCACTGATCACTTGTAACATAACGAAGAGAAAGACAGCCAGACATTACGCCTCCTGGTATAATGCAATATGAAGTACACAGCACAA
Source organism: Phocoena phocoena (assembly GCF_963924675.1). Classification (NCBI taxonomy): domain Eukaryota; kingdom Metazoa; phylum Chordata; class Mammalia; order Artiodactyla; family Phocoenidae; genus Phocoena; species Phocoena phocoena. The sequence goes on from NC_089225.1 coordinate 114,926,342, forward strand.
TCTATGATGTGTTCTTGACACCCTCCCTACACCAGCATTGCCAAAACAAACGAACAAAAAACCCCAAACCCAAAACAAATAACCACCCCCAAACCAATTAAGCATATAAACCTAGCTACCAGTTTACAGAAAATATGAGGATCAGAGGAATATACCACGTGCCACCACAAAACAAGCAACCAAATGCAGAATGTGGGAAAACCCACAGCACAAATGGCGCCGCTGCTTTCATAAACAGGAAAAGGGATTGTTACAGATTTTAAAATTGTTTAGATTTTTAATGCAGTGTGGACACTTTCTGTGGGTTTTCTTTGACTCAAACAAACCAAGTGTAAAGACGTATTTTATGACATTTGGAGAAAAGTGAACACAGAATAGATACTGGATGATACTAACAAAATATAGTTAATTTTGCTAGGTAAAATTTCTTTAAAGCCCTCATCCACTGAAGATACATGCTAAAGTATTTACAAGTGACATGAAATGTGATATTTGCTTTAAAATACTCAAACTCAAAATTAAAAGTATGACAAGTGCGGAACAAGCAAGGAAAGATAAAATAAAAATGGCAAAATGCTGACAACTCTTAAAGTTGGGTGACAGGTATATGAAATATCAATATTCTCTCCTATTTTGGGATATGTTTGAATGTTTTCCTAACAAAAAGGTGTAAAAAAAGAAAAAGATCAAAGAGCACTACTTATCAGGGCATACAGGATGCTACCAAAGCTATACTCTGAGGATGAATCAAACTTGTAAATTTTATTATAAGAAGAAATGAAGATAAATGAGCTAATCAGCATTCAAATCAAGATGGAAAGAGAAAATCAAAGAAAGTACATGGAATAAATAAACGAAGAACCGGTGAAATAGAAAACAAAAACTAACAAAATACAGCTGGTGTGGTCAATCAAAACCAGAATCAGTTTCTCTGAAAAAATAAATTAAAGAGCAATTAACTCTTTCAAGTCTGATAAAGACAAGGAAAGAGCACACAAAGAATACAAGTGCACAATGATATAATATTATCCTTGCCTGGTACTGAAATAAGAAGTGTTATAAATGGCAGTAATTATATCTTCTGGTAGTTCCCAAGGAAGTAGGAGCTTCTTTGCCTCATGAATTATTTTTGTATCTCACTGGCATCAGTTGGGTTCTGAGCCCATCAGACGACCAATAACTATAGTCAAGGGGCCAAGGGGATGGAATATGTCTATTAGCTACAGCCAATCAGGGTCCACCCACGCAGCTGGGCCATTTCAACCAAAACACATGGCTTGTACATGGTAAAAAGGGGGGCTCCCCAGAGGAAAATTAGGGCACTGCTTTGCCTCCCCAAAACAATGAGTGGGTGCTGCACAGAAAAGAGATTATCAACTACAAAAGAGTTTACAAACATATAAAATTTTAAACAAAACACCAGCACAGTAAATCCACTCTAAATTTAGAGAATAAGGCACCGTGACTAAGTAGGTCTGTTCTAGGGATGCAGTAAGGATTCAATATTAGGTAATGTATACATCTCACATTTATAGCTCAAAGGAGGACAAAAAAACATATATACATGACTGATAGATGGCCATTTAAAAAACATCCGTCTGACTGATGAAATTCAAGCATCTATTCCTTGCTTCCCATGGAATGTAACTTCAGGAATAGAAGGAAATGGCAATACGAAGAGTATTTCCCAGAAGTAAAATGTATCACAATTAGTGAAAGGCCAAAATTATCCTATTAAAGTAAGTAACGAAACAGCAAAGACGTCTACTGTGGTCAAAGACTGTCAAACACACAATCTAAGTAAGGAGAAATAATTACGTTAAGACACAAATGCCACTATTTGCAGATGACCATCTGTCTAGAAAACCCCTCTACTATAATGAAAAGCTAGGAAAACTGAAGGGAAATTCAGTGTTAGCAAAACAACACACACACTAGATGCCTGAGTCATGGAGCAGTTTCATCATCCAGGACACTCATCACAGAGATGTCTGTTTCCGCGCCCCCCGCTCCCCCCCCCCATTGCAAGTTCATCTACACCCTCAAGGAAATGCCAAATAACATCTGTGGTAGGCTAAACAATGGCCACCTGAAGACGTCAGGTCCTGATATTTGGAATTTAAATGTTACCTTACCTGGAAAAAGTCTTTCCAGAAGTGCTTAAAGATTACCCTGGATTATCTGGATGGGTCCATTACAAGTGTCATTCTGAAAGAGAGGCAAAGAGACAACACAGAGGAGAAAGCTTATATGAAGGTGGAGGCAGACACTGGAACACACAAGCCAAAGAAAATGGGAGCAGCCACCAGAAGCTGGAAGGGGCAAAGGACAGTTTCTCCCCTAAAGCCCCCAGAAGGCGTGTGGCCCTGCCAGATTTTAGATTTCTAGCTCCAGAACTGTGAGAGAATAAATTGGTGTTGTTTTAAGCTACTAAATTTGTGGTAATTTATTTTCGCAGCCCTAGGAAACTTAACACAACGTCCCCGTAGGTTTTGTTTTTCAATATATACACTGTAAAAAAGACTCCCAAATTCACCTAAAAATAAAATTGTTCTAGGTTATTTGGAAAAAAGAAAGAAAGGGGGAAAAAGAAAAAACATTCAACCTGAAGTTAAGTAAAGCACACCATAAAGCAACAGTAATTAGTACTTGGTGGTTTTTGCTAAGGAAAAAGAAAAACTCATGTGTATCTATGAGTTTAGCATTTGAAACAAGTGCCATTTCAAATCAGCAAGGAAGGATAGACTAGGCAGTAAACAGCGCTGGGCCCATTTGCAATCCATTTTGGAAAAAATATAAAGGTTGATCCCTACCTCACACCATACGCCAAAAAAAAATTTCAGCTGGATTAGAGATCTGGCCATAAAAAATCAAGCCTTGAGGAATTCGAAGACTGGGGAGAAAAACCTATGATTTGAGAGTGCAAAGGAAGATACTGACTCATTTGACCCTATTAGAGCTTAAGAATTTTGTACAGTAAAGGCTATCATATAGAAGTTAGGACACAAACAGAGTTTTTCTCTGGTTGGGAAACATCTAAATAGACTAGGACCTATCAACACACAGTTCATGGAAAACTAAGACATACGGCACATAAACCCATGAACAGGTGTGTTCGTCTTCATTCTGCCCTTATACTATGAGATCTACAAAGATGAACAGAAGTGATGCAGATTTTGAAATGGTGAGGAAAATTGGCTTCTCTATCGTTGAGGATGTGTAACATTAGAAGGTAATTTAAGAACAGAAATAATCGGGCTTCCCTGGTGGTGCAGTGGTTAAGAATCTGCCTGCCAACGCAAGGGACACAGGTTTGAGCCCTGGTTCGGGAAGATCCCACATGCCATGGAGCAACTAAGCCCATGCACCACAACTACTGGGCCTGTGCTCTCGAGCCCATGAGCCACAACTACTGAGCCCACGAGCCACAACTACTGAAGCCCGCCCACCTAGAGCCTGTGCTCCGCAACAAGAGAAGCCACCGCAATGAGAAGCCTGCACACGGCAACGAAGAGTAGCCCCTGCTCGCTGCAACTAGAGAAAGCCGGCGCATAGCAACGAAGACCCAACACAGCCAAAAATAAATAAAATTAATTTTTTAAAAACCCACAAATAATCAACATACCCATAATCCAATTCAGTGATAACACTCCAAAGAACCTACTCTCCAGAAGTACCTGCACAAGAACACAGAAGGCATAGGCATAATAGTATATAAGAAGGCTCATAGAAGCATAGTGACATGCAAAGAACTGGAAAAACACAACTGTGCACCAGTGAGATACTGGTAACTAACTACACAGTGACGCATCGATACCATACAGCAGGCATCACCAACAATGAAGCAATGGCTCAGGTAACAGCCTCGAAAGGGCAAAAAGACAGTGCACAGAACTTTATTTCTAGAAACTGGGATATGAGTTCCACAAAACGGGGTGTCCACATACCTAGGATATCAGAGGCTGAGTGAGATGAAGAGAGCAGAGGGCACCTGTGCAGAAGAGGGGGCAGCAACAGGAGACTGGGAACACACATGGTGACTAATCAAATAAGTAAATATATTAGGAACACAGGCACCTAGGATTGTCACTGTTGGAAAAGGGAGCTACCAATTCAGAAAGGGAGAGACTGGAACGAACCCTGTGGTATTAGATAGAAACCGAGGTTCTGAAATAAACTCGTGTCTTTCAACATACAGAGATGTAAAAACAAACGTGTTGTAAATACACAGGCATCTGTATATCTGTGTGTGTGCATGTATACATGTATGTGCATACACACCCACACACACACTCCATCTCTGTCCACTAAGAGGGCCTGAGTGCATTAACACCCCAGCAACAGCCCAACTGGTGCCCACATTCTGCTTCTCTGAGTACCAACAGTTGTAAAATGGAACCGGGCCTCCTCAAAGAAAAGGCTGATTTCAGGTCTGGGGCAGGAAAGCATTGTACACGAAGAGCCCAGAGTACCTTGCTGTACCAGAAAGCAAGAAGTATTAAATGAATGATGGGGACTTATCCAAGCAGCTGGCTTTAAGGGGCTCCCACTGGCCAAACATGGGAAAATACGAACATCAAAATAAATAACGATAATAAAAGATGACAGCCAACTGAATAAAATGGGAAGCTCTTAGCCTGCACTGATATAAATGAGCAAATCGAAAGTCTGCTAGGAACAGATACTTAGTTTCAAAAGCACCTCCCCCCACAGTATACTTATTAATCACAAAGACTTCACAGTGGAGAAACCTGGCAGGCACCACCTTTATCAAGTGAGCCAAGCGGGCACCACTGGTAACGGGACAAATCGAAATCGCGCCCCATCTGATACAATGCCAAGAGAAGAGCCCAGCACTCCTTCTGTGCTATTCCAGCCGAAGATGCAAAACCTGAATCGAATCAAAAGGAAAGAGACAAACCCACTCTGAGGGACACTCTGCAAACTAACTGCTTGTGGTCAACAAGTGTCAAGGTGAGGAGAGTCAAGGTAAGATGGGGCAAATGCTCCAGTGTAGGAGAGACTAGAGACCTGACAAGGAGTGTCAACACAGGGCTGTGAACTGGGTCTTTCTGGTGAGGCGTGAACTGGTCTGAAGGTAGCAAAGTATTCATGTGTGTGAGCGGTTGTACTAAGCATCTTGTTTGCAGGAAACACACTGAAATAGCCAAGGGTGATGAGGTTTCATGTCCCCAAGTTACTTGCAGGTGGTTCAGAAAAAAGCGTTTTGTACCATACTTGAAGCTGCTCTTAAAGTATGAGAGTTAAAAAACATTTTTTTAAAATAGAGGAGAGTACTAGTTTTGTAATTAGAAAAAATAAATGCCTTAATTTGGAAATAAACACATTGAGGTAGGAGGCGGTGGCAAATGACAGTGACCATCCAACTCCAAGTCAAACCCGAGTTTAATAATGTATATCTGACTATGAGTTCACCTATTTACATCAGGGCACTTCTCACTCACATTTTATGGAAGCATAACAAAGTTTTACCTAAATTTTATAATATTGTGATGACACTAAAGCCCGTTACACATCATTTTATCAAAGTTCATGAAAGCAGATTTTTATTTTATTTTTTTAAATTTTTAAAAATTTTCTTATTTGTGATTTATCTATTTAACTACCTATTTAACTATCTATTAATGTCTATTTATCTATTTACTTACCTATCTATTTATCTGTTTACTTATCTATCTGCCGCACCACCGCAGGCATGTGGAACTTTCCCAACCAAGAATCAGACCCGTGCCCCCTGCAGTGGAAGCATGGAGTCTTAACCACTGGACCATCAGGGAAGTCCGAAAGCAGAATTTTAAACCATCAGACGGTGTCAAGAAAGCTGCTGACAACACCACGTCAACATGCTGAGCAGCACACCCCAAATGACGTCAGGGTCCACAGCGGGACTCCCCGCCGGCTCCTGCAGAGGAGGAAGGAGGCCTGCGGGAGAGCAGAGGTGCTCCGAGAGCTTTTCAGACACCACATGCAGAAGGAGCACAAGGGACGTGCCCCTCTGAGCTAGCCACCAATCACAGACTGTTCTCTGGGCAAGAAGCAAAACTCAGAGACACCAGCAGCTGGAGCCAGCCATGCCACGTAAGGGACCGTGGCCCAAGGAGAGGGGAGCGATATTTAGGCTGGGCAAAGAGACTGACCACTCAGTCAACAACGGCTTAGGGCTTCCCTGGTGGCGCAGTGGTTGAGAGTCGCCCGCCGATGCAGGGGACACGGGTTCGTGCCCCGGTCCGGGAGGATCCCACATGCCGCGGGGCGGCTGCACCCGTGGGCCATGGCCGCTGAGCCTGCGCGTCCGGAGCCTGTTGCTCCGTGGCAGGAGAGGCCACAGCGGTGGGAGGCCCGCGTACCACAAAAAAAAAACAACAAAAAACACAACGGCTTAAAAGAGAGAAAAACCCTCACATACCCCTACCACTTCAGGACTGGGGTGAGGAGATAACAAGACAAGCAAAGCTAACTTTGTGAATTAAAACAGTCCTATAAGAAGCCTTCTAATGCATATCCAGTAAGTTCTAAATAGCCTAAAACCAAAATCATACACCTTCAATAAAGCCATATACCAACTGACACCAAAAACCTAATTACTATACAATCCTGTGAGATTTTATGGAAATTCCCACAGATTACCACTGAATCCTTCACATGCCATTTCTTCCTTGAAGATTTGGTCCTAACACTACCCACACAGTGTGGAACCATCCAGAAGAAATCAAGGGCTGGAGGTTTACACACACTCTCTCCAACTCAGCGGCATCTCTGGCAGGTAGGCATACCTGAGGCCCCAAGCAACCAAGGACGCGAAGATGAGGATGTCACGCCACGCTGCTCCAAAAGCAAAGGCATGTCTCACGGGTCAAAGGAAAGCCAACCCGTGTTTTCAAAGATCAAAAAGAGAGTGTTGCCTTTCCCAGTAACACCATCGTTTCCTCCCTGCCCAGTCTTTCAGAAAAGAGCTACACTTAACCCAATCTCAAAGGCACACAGTGATCATCTCCAGCACCTGTGAAATTAAGGGATGGCTCCAAACAGCAGCAAGCCTGATGGGTCACCTGGTCTGGACATCCCAGAGACCGCCAGGCTGGGCTTAGGAGCCAAGGGGCCCTGGGCACAGGCAGCCTGACAGCACTGCTGAGCTCACTGCTCTGGCGACAAAGGCAATACAGCACTTTGGTCTCAGGGGCAGGAGAGTCAGCTCCAAGCAAAAGCAAATGTATCAAAACGGAAGCCTTGTTTCTACAGAAAAAAACTGTATTCTTCAAATTGATCTCACACACACAGATTTAAGCCAGTGCTATAAGAACACCTAACTAATCTTACACTTATGAGAAAAAGTCAAAACAGTCAATATAATACAGTAATTCCATCTGAAAGGTATTTATAAATGAGCTAAGTATTAATAAAATTAGAAAGCATGTCACATAAAAGTGAAATGAACAGTAACATACAAAATAAAACCGATTAGGATAACGCAACATCCTTGATTTTGTTCGCACCTGACCTGTCATCACCTAACACCCTACGTCCAGGAGTCAGTGCACCATCTCAAGTGAGGGAGAAGTGAATTTAAAGTCCCACCCAGACACCTCAAAGCCTTCTATTTATAAGTTACAGGACACCACCAAGTTAGAGTTAACACGGTTCATAACTGTCAGAATGGTACATCAGAAAGACAGGAATGGGGGCTTCCCAGGTGGCGCAGTGGTTGAGAGTCTGCCTGCCGATGCAGGGGACACGGGTTCGTGCCCCGGTCCGGGAAGATCCCACATGCCGCGGAGCGGCTGGGCCTGCGGGTCTGGAGCCTGTGCTCCGCAACGGGAGAGGCCACAGCAGTGAGAGGCCCGCGTACTGCAAAAAAAAAAAAAAAAGAAAGACAGGAATGATCACACAGAGCCATCCTTTCCTCTTTTATTACTCTTTTTAATTTCTAAAGAAAAAGTTAAAACAAGGACGAAAAGCTTTCAACTCTGTATATCAAGGAATCAGAAACCACAGCCTGTATATGTATACTGAGAAGGGAATCCTGAGAGGCAGAGCCACTTCTCAACAAGTCACTCACCTCAACCAGAATTTCAAAAACAGGAAAACATGCCAAATACATGACATCCTTTCAAAAATTATTTCTTCTAACTCTACAGTTGCACGGCTTTCTCTTTCCCTCTGGCCTCTGCTGGTCCTGAGGGGTCCCGCGGTCAGGGCGTGTTCGCCAGCTTCCATCTCCCCCAAGGCTGTCTGCTGTGGTAACCTCCTCAGGAGCGCAGCTCTCTCCAGAGCCTCCTGATGGAAACCCCCTAAGAGGCCAGAGCAGTTGCCATGCAGGCCGTTGCTACCAAGGCACCAGCATGAAGACTGCTTTCCCTCCCCCAGGAACCATCCACCCAGAGGTCTGTAGGATGACTAGGGGCAGGGAGCTCGGCACTACGCCCCCTGGCGCCTGACCCTCGTTAGTCCAAGAGATTCCTGACTCACAGCGCCCGCCCTCCCAGTCCCCTTTCACTTAACTTCAGTCGCCCAGGCCAAGTGATGCACAGGCCTAACGGGTGGTGCACAGAACTTCCCTGGAAGGGCACAACAGGTTATGCAACAGAGATAACGCTGCACACTGAATTGCCTCTGGCCAAAGGTATTTCCTTCCTCCAGAAAGAAACCAACAGTAGTAGCACTGGTCCAGCCTGCACTGTGTCTAGAAGCTGTAAATGCCGTTGATGACCTTACAGCTGGGAAGACAGTGTATCCTGCCCGTGGACAGAGCTGGGACTGCTACGCAGAGTTCTCCCTCAGCCAGCAGAGCGAGGCCAGCTCAACCCACGCCCCAAAACAAGATGCTAGAAGCTTAGAGAAAGGAATCATGCCGATAAAGGTGAGACGGCATAGAAAACAGGCAGGAGGACACTTGGCTTCCCAAGCATTGGTGAGCCCCACGGTACCAAGCTGCACTGCCACAAGGAAGGCCCGTGCTCAGCATGCAACGTGCCGGCCAAGCACATCCAAGCCTCTGGAGAAAGCTGAACTACAAAACCGTCTGTGAAGGCCAGAGTCAACGGTGGTTGAAGAACCCAAGAGCAACAGGTTGAGATGTGGCCTGCAGACTGCCTTATTGCTGTGTCCAGCACACCCCTCAGAGCCTAGAAAGCTGCTCTGGCTTGCAGCAGCCCATGGTAATTCACCAAAAGGCAGGAAAGACGAGTCCAGAATCAACACTGTCCTGTCTGTTCATCCCCTCCAAACACACAGGGCACCTGCCATAGCCAGGACACCCTGCTGCGCCAGGGGGTCCAAAACAAGAACAAGTCTACCAGTGGCTTATCCTGTAACTCAGATGAAGGGTGGGGCAGGTAAAGCTAAGCAGGGACTTACCCCACCAGACCTGTGTAGTCATATGATGACGTCACGGAGGCAGCCAGAGGCGGTGGAGCTGGGTTGCTGCGATAGGAAGATGGAAACACCAGTCCAGCAAGAGTGAAAGCTGACCCCCTGACGGTGGCTGAAGACTGACCGACAGCAGCCGTTTACAGGTTACTGCAGAGATGGGCCCTGAGTGCTCAATGGCTTTAGGTCTGGGACTCTGATTTGTTCACTTCCTTCCAGGAAACCTACTGACAGATATGTACTTGGTGAAAAATAAATGCCTGATGAGGAATCAATGATATTCAAAATTCTACGGGACACAGACCAATTTTAGTGTGTTTCCTTCAGGGTAGAATATCTACCTTGCTACAAAGGCCTGGGTGGCCCCGCTCCTGGACATTACATCACCTCTGGATCCCAAATTTTAGAGAAACTCTAGAGATGCTGAGAGGAAACACTAGGTAAATTGTCAAGGCTGAATGTTTAAATGTGTGAACTGAAAATGAGGACCAAGGCAAGGAAAAAAAACATCCTGACTTCTCTGTGCCTCCGTCTCCTGTCCTGCAAAAGGGAGCTGACATTAGCATCGGGTCACTGTGAGGATTATGAGAGTATACATGCAGTGCTTAGCCCAGGCCTGGCAGAGTAAGCCTGGGGAGAACTTTCTGGGACCATGGCCCTCCTCGGTATCTGTGACAGCCACGAGAACTCTGGCAGTGCAGGCAGCACAGCCGTAACTCAGCTGCAATTGCCAGTGGCCTCACCCTACCAGGCTCCACTCTCCTTGACTGAAAAATGGGGCCTGTGACTGCTACATCCTAGAGCCCTCCAAGGATGGAGCCGGTAAAGCAGGACTTCTCAACCTCACTGCTGCTGACCTTGTGACCAGGCAGTTCTTCCTTATGACCACACAATTCTTCCTTGTGGGGGCTGTCCTGGGCACTGCAGAATGGTGAGCACCTCTGGCCTCTAACCATGAGATGCCAGCAGCACTCCCAACTCATGACAACCAAAAATGTTTCCAGATGTTCTGGGGTGGGGGCGTAAGATCGCCTGGTTGAACCATTACTGGAAGTAAAGGTCATGATGCCTGGTGTGTAGGAAGCAACAAAAAAAGCTTTAATAGTCAAGGCTTTTTGTATCACTCGTGCATCCTTGAAACAGATCACAAAACGGGATGCTGTATGAGTGACTATTAGCTCCAGGTGTCACCCTTCCAAGTTGAAAAACTAAGTTTCTGATAAACTGAATTGAACAAGGGTGGGGGCGGGGGGGGGGAACGCTGGGGGGGGGGTAAAGGGAGGGAGGAAATGAATGAAGGAAAGGAAGGAAGGAAGGAAGGAAGGAAGGAAGGAAACAAACCACCTCAGAGACTCCTTTCTTATCTTTGAGAGGAAGAAGCTAAAGTCCTACAGATCAAGAAACACTCAAGGGCTTCCCTGGTGGCACAGTGGTTGAGAGTCCGCCTGCCATGCAGGGGACACGGGTTCGTGCCCCGGTCCGGGAAGATCCCACGTGCCGCGGAGCGGCTGGGCCCCTGAGCCATGGCTGCTGAGCCTGTGCGTCCGGAGCCTGTGCTCCGCAACGGGAGAGGCCACAACAGTGAGAGGCCGCATATGGCAAAAAAAAAGAAAAAAAGAAACACCCAAAATCACAAGGCTGATTAAGAACAAGTTTAAACTGAAGTACTTACAGGTCTCCTGACTCCCGCTCCAGTGGAGGACTACCTACCCCACCTGAACAAACATCTCCACCCTCTGCCCTGTCTGGTAGAAAGAACCAATGCCTAAGACCCAAGCACCGCTGCATGTCTGACAAAGTCCACAGCCAGGACGTCTAAGAATAGCAATTCACACAAATAAAAGGCAAACCTGAGAGCGCTTCCAGAAAAGAATCCATCCTAATTGCTCAACGGCACTTGCTACCTAACTACTGGTTTCTGCATCAGCAACTTCCTGCCTCTCCTTGACCTAGACGAGGGCTGCTGTTCCAGCTGTGGGGTCTCAGGGCACAGATAAGCCTCCTGAGAGGATACTGCACCCATGGCAGAGCCTGGGATGGAACGGGCAGGGGCCATGGGGACTACATTCATACCAGTTTTATTAACTGATAGTATGAATACGATAATACGGTCGACCAAAGAATGATCCTTAGCATAAAAATATTGTAAAACACAACAACAGAAGTAAAAATTGGCAATCTTCTTGATTCTTCCTCAAGAAATATCTCCAAAACTATTGTTTTACCTAATATTTTTTCTTGGATATATTAATACATGGTCTAAATAAAAACTAAGATCACATTACGTGCATGTAATGCCACACTTACTTCCATTTAAAAATGCATATGGCTGTCTTTCCAAGTTTTACACACAAGTTTACCTATGTTAACAACTGCACGTTGCATGGAATAACCATAAAATAAACCCCCTGCTGATGTTGTTTTGTTTTTTTCCGATTACAAGCACTGCAGAAAAGAGTACCATCTGCTCACTCGAGCCTGTACCTCGACAGGTTAAATTCCTAGAAATACAATTACATGATTACAGGAGATGCGTGGATAGGCACTGCAAAGGCAAAATTTACCCTCCCAACGAACTGAACTATTTACACTACACGACATTGGGGTATACCTGTCCCCCTCACCTTCGGTAACTAAAATGGTCACGTTTATTTTCCCCAGTCTATAGGGGAAATATGATTTTAATGTCAAGTCTTTGATCATCGGTGAAAACTAAAAATCTTGCTCTGCATACCGGCCCTGTGAGCTTCTTGACTGTGAAGACCGGCCTTTTCACAACCTCCGTCCACTTTCCTACCAGGGCCTTCAGCACACATTTAAGACAATGTAAAACCCACAGCTGGGCTATAAAAGGTGTAGTAAATAACAGAAGAACAATGAATTTAAGTGCAACTCAAGTTGTAAGCTAAAAATAACATTGCTAAAGGGCAGCCAGGCAAAAGTAGTAAGAAAATACTGTCAAAAAGGACAGTTTTCTGTTCTTTTTTTTTTTTTTTTGCCTCTCATGCCTCTTAGCCAAAGGGTGTGGTTTTTTTCCCCTTTGGAAAGGGAACTAGAATCTTTGGACTGGGGATACCAGTTACAGTGGAGTGATGGCAAACGATTCTGAAGACAGGGGAAGTAACTTCTTCCATAGTTATTGCTAAGATTGTGGCCTTCTCCCCTCACTTGGCCCCCAGGCAAGAGGCTGGGAGGTATTTCTTTGGAGAACCCAAAGAGACTTGAAGAAGCTGACAGGGTGCTGTAAGGAAATGGCCCAGCCAGATGCCTCTACAGCGAATGTCACAGTTGGCAAGCTCCAACCAACCACAAGCTCCAAGTCCCTCTGACATGTAAGCGGGCAAGCAAACATCACCGGATAGCCCAGAAAAGGCGGATATGAAAGCCAAAATCGCAACACAAAAAGCAGCCAGAAGCAAGCAGTGACTTTTGGTGAAAGAAAACTTTGAAACTCACCAATGTCCTCAGAGAGATAAGAGGAGATTCTATATCCATGGAACAAAAACAGGAGGTTATAACATAGGAACAGAAAGAATAAGAGAAATCTCCTAGAAACAGAGAAACTCAATAGAAGCGCTCAAAGATAAAGTTGAGAATGTCTTCCAGAAAGAAATGGGAAACCTAAGAAAATCAGACTGTCAATCCAGAAGGTCCAATAGTTGAATTCTAGAAAGAGAAAGAAAGTGAATGGAAAGATATGAAGGTAATAAATCAAGAAAACCGCCCAGCACTTAAGAACAGAAGTTTCCAAAATAAAAGGGCCCAAAGGGCAGGCAAGACACTAGATGAAAACAGACTCCAAGGGACATCACTGCACTGGATGCTCTGAATTTCACAGAAAATCCCTCAAGCTTCAAAAAAGAAAACACAGTCACATATAAAGGCTCAAGAATCATAAAGCTCTAACACTTCAAGGCTAACACTGGGGGATGGAAGACAGAGGGGCAAACTGATGTCCAACCTCTAAACACAGGTATATGGGCAGAATAACACACTCCAGACATCCAGGCTCTCAAAATTTTATCTCCCAGGCAACTCCTTGAGGAAGAGCTCCATCAAAATGAGAGAGTAAAAAAAAAAAAAAAAGAAAAAAAAATCAAGAAAGAGAAAGACATGGGTTCCAGGAAACTGAGGGCAGTGAGATCTGAAGTGAGATTCCAGCAGGTTGGAGGTCTGCGCCTACTGAACTTGATCAGATAAAAAGAACTGAATTGCTCGAAAGGAGATTTAGACAACTAGTGAATTTGGGGTTGACTTTTAGTGGCAAATGCATATAAAACTAAGAAAACAACAAAAACCACCAATAAGAACTTCAGGAAAAACAAAAACTTCTCCAGGAAAGGAAAAGTAATCCCATCACACCATTTGGCCCAACTGTGAATGGTACCAGTAGCCAGAATATAAACACTAAATACCTGACAGCAAATTAAAGGTGCACCTGCTTTGGGCAGCCATGCATTTGTCTGCAGGGCGAAGGCAGAGTGGTGAAAGAAAGTGAGAGACATCGAGTGGAGAGGCAATGTGTGGGACAGGGGAGGGAAGGGCAGGAAGTGAGCGAGTCAGGCGTGGATGCAAGAGATGGAGGCAAAGACCAAAGCCAACAGCTAGGAGACCAACGTGGGTGTCCTGCAAGGGAGGAGACATGATGGGAGGAAGGAAACTGACACTTTTTCTTCCTTACAAGCTTTTCCGGATTTACTTGATCTTTTCAAAAGTATATGAAGATATAACCTTGATTTGAAGTAAAATTAAGTTTTAATGTTAAAATCCAAATGAGTGCCAATAAACAGTATTAAGGGAGAGTATGCATGGCCAATGCATTGTTATCAAATTAACAGCAAGCATCAACAAGATGACTAACATGACAGGATACCCAGACAAGTCCAGCTTGTCTTAAATGATAGTTGAGGAACCTTACCTCACCGGGTAAACAGCGGCCAACTAGGAATATCACCTCTAAAATGTCTCTGATGTTAGAAATACAAAAAGGTAAAAAATAAATGAAAATCCTGCTTTACCACAAAGTAACTTGTGTAATCAAGTTTTTAAATGTTACACACTGAAGAAAGTTTAGTTCTTTTCTTGGCTTTCAAATGTTCAATGTTGTGGTGCCTTCATAATTCAAGAGAAAAGGCATTCTGACACATTAAGGTTCTTTGGCCGTCTTTCTATACTTGGTCAAAACGTTTGACAACATGCTCCTTGAACTTTTTGCCACCAAAAGTCAGCAACTGAGAGTTCAGCTGTGTGCTATGTTTCTTCCAGGAGCTTGGTTATTTCTTAATAGAAAAGGGAAATGCCTTCCTATGATCACTAGCCCTGTGAGATGCATGTGTGCTGAATGGGCCATACCAAATATAAGTATCATTCTGTACTTTAAAAAGTGTTCTCTGCTCAAGCCCTTTAGGTAAATAAATTTCAGCTGCCAAGCATTAATGGTGAGTCTACCTGATCCACTTGTGACTAAAGATCACAAAGTCATCTTGGTGGACAGTGTAATCATTTGAAATGCTGTCCAAGTCAGTGTCTTAGGGCATTAAGTCCTTCACCATTTGAGATGCCAGCAGTGTACCAAATTCTCAACCTCTTGCCCATATATACCACCCCTTAAGTGGATAGCTGTCACTTGTTCCCTTTGCATAAGCTAGTCTTCTTGTCTAGAACAGCCCATCCTGCCAGCTCCTCCTGGAAAAACTCTTATTCATCTTCTAAACCCCAGTTTCAGAACCACATTCTTTGTGAAGACTTTCCAACAGGTAATCACTGCCCCCTCTGTCCTACCTCCACTCCTTGTACATACTTCCATTACTGCACTCAGAACACCGTAATCTCTCCTTTACAAGTGAATCTCCCCTACCAGACCATAAACTGCTTGAGGAAAAGAAAAAGTCTGTGTCCTCTTTACCTCTGCTGCATCCCCAGAACCCTTAACAATGTCTGGCACACAGCCATTTCCAATACATATTTTTTTGAAATATTTTCTACTGTGGAAGAAGTAAAGCCATGAGGTCAAAGTCAGACCGCCAGAAACCCCAAACAAATCCAAAGGAAAAAAAATACTTGATGATTCAAGAAGAAATTCTCCCATCAGGACGCTGAGAAGTCAGCCTGGCCCCCTGGAGGGGGCACTGTGACCGGGTTCCAGCGGGTCCTCGAGTGCCCAGGAATGTGGGCCAACGGCATCTTAGGAGTGCTCTCCTTACACGCTCTGCTCCTTTACTCAGGTGACCTCAGCCTGATTAGAGGAGGTAAGCCCCAATCGGGACGTGACACACAGCAGAATTAATAGTAATTCCAGGGAAGTTTAATCTTCACTGTTTTCAATGGCTTTCATATTTTGTCCTTCAAGACTTCAGGGGGTATGTTCAGTTTTCTCCAAACCTAAAGCTCTCATGACAGGTGGGTGGTTGATGTCTCAGATCCAGAGAACTGGGAGTTCAAATGACGGGAGCCACTCTGAACCAAATACCTTCTCGACCACTTTAACACTGCTTCCAAACACCCTAATATTAAGCGCACTTCATAAGGGCAGCTGGGGTTGCTTAGTGTTCAAAGTGATCGAATATCAACCTGAGCACTAGGCTTCAGCCAATGTCTCATCAGCCCGGGTTCGCTCCCATAAAAGAACACTGAGATTATTTTGTAGAACAGCACTACCAGTTACCTCGGACAAAATCCTAATTGTGACTCACCCCGTGTTAACAGGGCCTCAAGAAAGCTACCTGCCAAGAGAGTGCCTGCCCGTCCTTAGTTCTGCGGCAGACACCCAAACGCAGGTGAAAGCAACGCAACGCCTGAGGGTTTTCGGCAGCTCTGCAGCTGAGGACAAAGAAACCCCGCAGCTCAAGGGTAAACCATCCTGCTCCTGAAGATTCCTCTAAGACCCATCTACACTCCTTCGGACGTTTCATCTGACCATAGCGTTGCTTAATAAAACACAGAGGTCAGTTTTCCTTTGGTCTTACGTGGTGCCCGGACACCACGCACAGGCCGACTTCCCCACCTCCTGAGTCGGCGGGGAGAGG
This sequence comes from Phocoena phocoena, assembly GCF_963924675.1. Taxonomy (NCBI): domain Eukaryota; kingdom Metazoa; phylum Chordata; class Mammalia; order Artiodactyla; family Phocoenidae; genus Phocoena; species Phocoena phocoena. Next base: position 114,942,754 of record NC_089225.1, read on the forward strand.
ACGCCTGGCCCTGAGCACTTCGCCACTTTCCAAAGACACCCTGTCAGGACGCCCTACGGTCACAAAGAGCTTCAGGCGCCCCGCGCTACGCGGCCGCCCAGGAGAGACTCCAGAGCCGTGTTTACTGTCAGTCGTGGGTAACCCAGAAAGGCTTCCTGTACGAGGGCGTTTGCGCCCAGCCTCCCAGCAAGCATCGGCCAGCTGCTGGGAATGCAGGCCGCGGGAGGGGAGGAAGGACGCCCCGGGCCGGTCACGCCCCCGCCGGGCACGTCGCCCTCCCGCCCCCGAGCCGCGCCGCCGCAGTGGACTTGGAGGCGCCCCCAGGCCTCACCTAGCGAAAGCGAGGGGCAGCCCGCCCTCCCCCTCCCCGTCGGGCGCGGGCTCCAGGCTCTGGCGCACGAAGACCACGTCCCCGGGGACGGGCGCCCAACTCTATGGTCCGCGCACCAGTCGCCGACCCCCACGTGACCCACGGCAGCCAATCGAGGCGAGGCCCGGACCACCGAGACGACGGCGGCTCGGGGCTAGAGCAGCCCCGCCGGCCGCTCGCCGTCCCTCCCCGGTCCCAATCCGGTGCTCCCTGCTCGGTGCTGCCGCCATCTTCCTGGAAGAGAGGACCGGAGGCGAAAGGTCCCCTCCCCGTGGTCGTTCCGAACTCTTACCGCCACCTGCCCTGCCCCCGTCCCCCTCTCGTCTCACCGGTCATTTAGCTCCATCTAAAGAAACGCTCTTTCCCCCCATTCTAGTTATTTACAAAGCAATGAATTACATTACCTGTTCCACTCTTATCAGCGTAAGGAAACGAAGCTCATAAGGTAGGAACTGTGGCGAAACAGGGACGAGCCGCCATCTTGGTAAAGGAGAAGAGGCTACGCTTGACCTCCCCCCCACCCCCGGCCTCTATATGGCCAACCGCCGTGGGAGGGGCACGGCGCCTGCGCAGAGGCGGAAACCGCGGACGAGCCTGCGCCTGCGCACTCGGAAGCTGGCGAATGGGGGCGGGGAGGAAAGCGTTGGCAAGGGGGCGGATCGACGCGTTGACGCAATCCGCCCACGCGCGGGGCGGGGCGGGGCGCGAGTCTGCGGGCGTTCCTGGGCGGATCCGCGGTGCGGTCGGTCGGCGCTTCTTCTTCGGTGCGTCCGCGGTGAGTATCTCGCCGTGGGTCTCGGCCGCCGTTGGGGCGCGAGCTGTGGGCCGACGCAGAGGGGCGGTGGCCGGCTCGAGGCGGTGGTCGGCTCGGGGCGGTGGTCTGTCCGCTCCGGGGGGGACGCGGGCGGGGCCACTCGCACGGTGTGGGGGAGGGGCGGCCGGCCCGGCATCCTGGGCCCTCCCCAGATCTCCCCCATCCCCCCGGCGCTCTTCCCGCTCTCCCGGCCCCTCCCCCGCCCTTCTGGGCCCTACCGGGTCCCGGCCCCCGTCCCCCTGGGCCCTGGCGCTGGCGGAGGCGGCGGGGTGTGTCCCGCGTGAACCCGAGTGGCCCTTCTCACCAGGTGGGAGTTACGTGGGGCGTGGTCAATAGTGGACCTGGGACGTGGAGCGTGCGCTGGCGGTCGTGGTCCGGGAGGGACGGTGCGGGTCGTGCTAACGGGCGCTTCCGCTTCGCCGGCTCCCGGCCGAGAGGAAGCTCGCGGGGCGCTGGCCGCCCGCTCCACTCAGCAGGCCCCGCCTGGCCGCACACAGAGCGGGAGGAGAAGGAGGAGGGGAGGGGAGGCCCCGCGCAGGGCCGAATCCGGAGGGACGGGCGGCACCGCCGGGGAGGGCCCGTTCCCCTGAAGGCCCGAGATGGGGCCGACCTGTGGCCGCCGTGGCTCAGTAAGGCCCGCAGGACCGCCTGTTACCTTTACGGCCTCAGTTTTCGTCGGTGCCTCGCTGCCTTGTCTGTGTCCCCAACACGCGGGCGCGTGACCCAACAGCGCTGACTTACAGTTCTGACTGCTGTGGTCTTCCTCACCTTTAGCCTTGCTTCAGAGCCTGCCTTTTGCCTGGAGCCCGCTTACCTCCGCCGTTTGCTTGCCTCGTTTCTGCTCTGTTATTCAGGACTGCGGCCGGGTTAGATTTCTTCCCCCTGAAATAGGTGTCCGCCTGCTGTCAGCCTCTGCTGTTCCGTGCGGTGGTTGTCCTGTGAGGGGCAGCGGTGTGTGGACCTGCCTAGCTTTACTTGTTGCCTAGGACGGTCATCAGCACGAAACAGGTTTTCAGATATCTCTTGAACGACTCAGATCATTATAATACCTCAAGGCAAGCTTAATGGCCGAAGCAGCCTTGCCATCATAAGGAGAGATGTATGATGGTGTACGGGTCGTGCAGGCTGCTTTCCTGGTGTTTGTAATTTAAGGTTCGTTATTTTTGGTTTTGGTAGCTCCCACTTAGGCTTTCTTTGCACCGCCCAGCCTCCTAACTCGCAATGAATTATGGCAATGGTCTCTTCGGCCATAAAGTTACTCTGTTTTTTTTTTTTCCCCCCGTTTTTCGTCTTGGTCTCTCAGCGAGCACTGCAGCCCAGGGTGAAGAACAAGGGCTTTTCAGTCAAATCAGATTTGCATTCTGACTGCTCTTGAACTAGCAGGGTGACCTAGGGAAATGGGGATGGGATGGGCGGCAACCTCCCTCTGTGGACTTTAATAAATGTGATTCAGGTCCTTTTTATACTCAACTTGAAAGACAGAAACTGCTGGAAAAGGAAAAGTTGGCTTTGTTTTTTCTCCAGAGAGAAGGGGACACCAAAGCTCATTTGGCCGCAGAATTGGGGTGAAGCCACTTGTATAGTCTTACTTATCTCATTTTGTGCTCATCGTCATACTTTTCACTAGAGAAAACTCATTTGATTGTGGGGTGCTGCCCTCATGCTGTTAAGAGTGTGGTATACTGTACATGGACCTCAAATCCAAGGGCTCTGAATGCCAGATGTTCCAAGGGCTCTGGATGAGGGACTATGGACCTTTGGGTCCTACTTTGCAGGGTCATTTGTGGATGGGGATAATGGATGTAAATACAAGGATGACATGTCGGTGAATGGTGGTTTTGGGTAGTGCACTGATACACATAAATGCCAGTAGCAAAGCAAGTTTCTGTTGCCGAGAATCCAGTTTTAGCCATCTGTTCTTTGTCCCCTTTTGTTTTAGAAAAGTTGATTTCTTCTGTGTGGACTGGGGTGGAAGTATTGCTCTGTGGAAGAGGGAAGCCATGGGTCAAAGAGAAAAAAAGTGTTAAATAGTTTCTAGTATCTAGAATGAGTGCATAAAGTTTTCATTTGACCTAATTTCTGAGGTTTGGGGGATCTGATTGATATGCATCCAAGGTTTAAACTAATCACAGTGCTTTGCATTTTGTGTTGCTGGATCAAGGCTTTCTCACTGAAAACCAGGCACTTCAGAAGTTCAACATTTCTCTTTCAATTTTCATTTTACATTAGTCAGTTAATAACTTAAACTGTTGGAAAACTGTAGTGGATCCAAATTATGTTTCAGAAAAAAAAACCTGAGTATGAAAGAAATAGGTTGTGGTAAGAGAAACTTGGTAAAATTAAAGCAAAGTTGAAATAAGTGGTTTTTTGAGAATTAACATCCTGTTCCAATAATATTACAATGGTATTCTCCACTTCCCCGTATGTGTGCATCAAGATAGGTTTTAAGTAGGAGGAAACCGATAGGAGTGATGGTCCCCTTCTCACCTCACGGCCTGCGCACGTGTGTGCTTACGGTGCAGTACTGTCAGGGTGCTCACGTGAAGTTGGTTGGGAGTACAGGCAGGGGCCCAGAGTTGAGTGAGGAGCGGGTGGGTGGAAGCTCCAGAGCCACTTTGATGACAGTCCTCTGCCCCACCAGGTTGGTGTGAAATCAGATGTGTGTGGTAGCTAGTAAGGCGTGTGATAGCTAGTAAGGCGGGAGCCTGCTCTCTTCCTTTCTATCCTCAGGCATTTATTCTCCAGGTGAACTTGAAAGTCATTTTATCCAGTCCTTTAAGAAAAAAACCCTCATCATTAGGGAGTCCAGCTGAGATTGGACCACATTTATCTACTAATTTAAGAAATAAAAATGATTTGGTTCATGCTAGGCCTGTTTTCTTTCTAAATTTGTTCCTACATTTGTTTTGTTTTTGCTCTATTATAAATGGCATTTTCCCTGCATTTCCATTTCTTGGTATTCATTGCTAGTGCAAAATAGAACTTTTGAGTTACACCTGTCTTGTATGCAGCCACCTTAAGTAAATTACCATATTCTGCAATCTTTTTTAACCAAAGTGTTTGTGGGGTTTTTGGTGTGTATTCAGTCATATCAGAAAAATCATTTTCACTAAACCTGCCAGAGTAGCAGTAAATAATCACGGTTAGACTGCAACATCAGGGTCTTATTTGGATCCTGCTTCAAATGAACAACGACAAAAAGAAGAGACAATTAGAAAAATATGAACCCTGAGTATTTTGTTATATTAAAGGAGTATTGCTAATCTTCCTTATGATAATGGCTTGTCGCTTTTCAATCCTTATTTTTAGAAATATCTAGTACTCATAATCAAGGATCTGGGACAGTGGTTGAGGGGATAGCTGAGTTAATAACTGTTGAATCTGGAGGATGGGGTGGTCCTTGTGGCTTTTGTTTTACTTTTGAATATGTTTGGAGTTTTTCATAAGTGTTTTAAGATAACTGTGGTGGTAATGGGCATCCTTTCCTAATTAGTGATGGTACTTTAAATAATTTAGCATCTGTTGTTTAGAGGATAACGTTTGCTGTTGGTTTCCGGAAATATATTTAAGCCGTTTCCTCACTTAGTGTTTTTATTAGAGTTGGTTGTTGGATTTTATCACATGTGTGTTCAGCATCTATTCACATATGGTTTTCTCCTTTAATTTGTTGTAACAGCTTGTATTGATAGATGCTTTTGGTACATTTCCGGGATATAATTGCTAGCAAGTATTTCATTGAGAAATTTTGCATTTCTATTCATAAGTGAGATTGACCTGCAGCCAGCCAGCTTGCTCGCTCTTTCTTCTCTGTCTGGGTTTGTTGTTGGAGTTGTGCTGTCTTCATAAAATAACTTGGAGTGCTTTCCCTTTTTCTGTAGTGGCTTAAGTGACACTGGAGTTATCTGTTCAGTTTTGGATGGAATTCAGGTCTAGTTCTGTCTGGTCCTGGTCCCTTTCTTTTTTTTCTCCAATTATTTTTTTGTTTTTTGTTTTTTTTTGCCCGCGATATGCAGCATGTGGGATCTTAGTTCCCTGACCAGGGTTCAAACCCGTGCCCCCTGCATTGGCAGCGCAGAGTCTTAACCACTGGACGGACCGCCAGGGAAGTCCTCATTGGTAACTCTTTGTTCACCTGTTCAGTGGGATTTGTTATAGTCAGGTTTTCAGTTCTTGCTTCAATTTTGGTAATTTACAGTGTCTAGGAAATCATCCATTTCTTCCAGATTTTCTAGTTTGTGGCCATCTTTATACATGTGGTCTCCTGTCTGTGATTATATCTTCTTGTTTTTCCTCAAAGGAACTGGTGAGGAATTTGTTTTAGAGAACCAGCTTTTGATTTTATTTATCCTTCTATTGAGTTATTCTCCGTGTTCTTTAATAGTGAAAATATGTAAAACCCAAATTCTCATCTGAGTCTATGAAACTTTACTGTGCCCCACTGATTTTGCTTTTATCTTCTTTCCATTGCTTTCTAGATAACTTATGGCTTTGCTTTTATCCCCCCTTGATCCAAGGGTTATCAAGGAATGTTCTGAATAACTAGGAGTTCCTTTTTATCTTTGTTTTAACAGATCATGATCTGAGAACACGGACTGTAAAAATAACTTTGCATAAATTTTCTTCACAGCAGTTACATGACAAAGTGTTTTTCTTTAGTCGCCTTTCTTTGTCTATTGACTCAAGGTTCTCTATACCAGTTAATTCAGGTGTGTCGGTGGTCTCAGACCTCTGCCCTAGCTCATACTGTGTGTAGGGAGTCTGTCCAATTCCCAGAGAGGCTATTAAAGCCTCCCACTTGAATTGTATTTTTGTCAAGTTCACATAGTATTTTTTCTAGTCTTTGCTCTATGTATTTATCTGCTGTAAGTATTCATAGATACGGGTTTATGAATGGTTTATCTTTATACATTGTTTCTTTTATCATGACCACACTTTCCTTAAATCCCAACAGGGTTGGTATTAACAATGTCTCTCCCTGTTCTTTTCTGTTTGCACTAGCTTGGTATCTCTTAGCCTGTTCCTTTGTTTTAAACATTTTTTTTAGCTACTTTGTTTTAAGCATATTTCTTCCATGTAACATACCTTGGTTTTCTGCTGTTCTCCCTCCGCCCCGCCCCTGCCCCCAACCTGTCTCCTCTTTTAAGGAGAAAATTTGCTTCTTTTCACATTTAGACTGGTGACTGATACTCTTGAATTTTTCTGTTTCTTTTCCATTATTTTTACTGGTTTGATCAAGTTGCTGTTCCATATTTTTCTCTTAATTTGGAAGTAAGTTTTTTTTAATGGCTACCTTTTTTATTTTTCGTTATCAGACACTTACCTCTTTATTATTTAAAACAACATGTTCGCTGCTTCTTCTGCCAGGACCATCTATCTGTTTTCAAACTGACTGCTCCCTTCTCCCTCTTGAAAGTTTTACCTCTCTGCTGTCACTCCTGCCCCCAACTCTTAGGTTTTGCTGAGGAGGTTTAATATTTTAAATTCTGGACTATGAATAGTGTTCCCCTAGGATGTTCCTTGTATTCAAGAGATCTTAAGTCACTCGTATAGTACACAGCCCCAGGTAAACTCTGGGATTGCTCTTCCTGGGACATTTTTCTTTTGTTATTACTGTTTTGTTTTCCTCCATCTTCCCCTTTTACTTATGGGAACTCTTACTGTAACACGTAGATTTCCTAGATTTTGTCTCTGAGGCTGTCTTTTACCCATGATTTCTCTCCCTGCTGTTTGCCTTGTGCACCAAGATTTCTTACATTTGGTCTTCCATGTCACATTCCGAGTCTCTACTGTGACCTTTCATTTAGTTCAGCTACAGCAGTTTGGGTTTGAAAATCGTGGATTTTAGGTCCAGAAGGCTGTGTGTGAATTACTGTGCTTGCATCTTCATCACAGCGGTACTGTTTCTTGGTTTCAGGTGTTGTCTTCCTCCTCCTGCAGCTTGGCTGTTGCGCTCATCTTGGAGGCAGGGGGACGAGGGCACACTCACATGGGCCTGTCACCTTACCCCTCGAGTCCTCACACCCAAGGTCTCTGTTCCCAAGCTCTTCCAGGGTTCACTGTATTCTTCTCGTTCCTTTCTGGTTCTTCCTTCCGAGGAAGCCTTCGTCTTCTGCTTCTCTTGCTGCCTAGCTGGAAGCTGCCTGCTGTCCTGGAAGCTTGCCTTGATTCTGCTGCCTAGGTTGAAGCATTTTGGACAACCTAGATGGAGCTTTACCTGTCTCCTTAGTCAGAATTGCTCCTTCCTTTGCACACTAGGCTGCACCCAGTACTCCTTCCCCACCTTTAGTGATGCTCTGTCATAGTAAGAAGCAGTTTACAGACTCCTTTCCCTTTTCCCCTCTCGTTCCTGCCAGACGGATGAGAGGGAGAACCAAGACTGTATCCTTATCTTCTTTGATGTCGTACCACAGAGTTCGAGTTAAGAATGCTACTGCTATCTTGACCCTGGTTAACCATTTTTTCAGAGGTGGTTTGGGAACCTTTCCATTCAAAAAGGAAACTTGGGGGCGTGCAGCATTCAGGAATGTTTCAGTCTGGGGGAAATAGGGAGGCAAGAAAGTGAAAGAAGTTTTCTCATAAGTTTCTAAGCACCAGAAGGAATCAAATTTGACTGCATTCACATCTCTTGACTTTGTCACCAAAGGTTAGCCAGCAGACCCCACATCTCCCGAGGCTTCCGAACTATCGCCACACTTCTCGAGCACTCAGGTGCCTTCAGTCCTTTTTCTTTTACTTGTAAGTGTAGTTGTGTTGCTGTGTGTGCCCCAATGTCAAGATCCAGTTCTCAGGAGCTCAGGAAGTCTCCAGCAGACAGCAGACAGATGGACTCCGACAGGCACCCCTTCCTTGTACAAAGCTTTCAAAGAGAAAGGAAATTACGTAATTCCAGAGGTTATGGGAATTTGTCTTTTTCTCCAGTTGCTCCTTAGTGCCTACCGTGTAATCAGTACTAAAAAAGGTATTGTTGAAGACATGGAATGTATATTTCTATACATGTGTATAGATGGTCGCTTTCATTAGCTTAATTTTTTATATCTAATTTATATAATGAGGTGATAATTTCATCATTTCTGGGGAAGTATTTGACATAATGAGAAGCTGAGTGAGACAGAAGCTATTGATGCCTCATGTAAGCCTTTTTACATATCAATTCATGTTAAATTAAATATGTATGTATATGTGTATGGATGTACATGTACTTTTCTTTTTTTTAGACAGATTGACAAAACTTCACTAAAGATGTCTAAGGTAAGAGATCACACTTCATGTATCTACAGTATAAGGCGAAACTGGTTTATGTTTTGAAACCTTTTATAGTCAAGAGTTTTATGATTCATTATTTTGTTTTGTTTTGTTTTGGGGTTTTTTTGCGGTACGCGGGCCTCTCACTGTTGTGGCCTCTCCCGCTGCGGCACACAGGCTCCAGACACGCAGGCTCAGCAGCCATGGCTCACGGGCCCAGCCGCTCCGCAGCATGTGGGATCTTCCTGGACCGGGGCACGAACCCGTGTCCCCTGCATCAGCAGGCAGACTCTCAACCACTGCGCCACCAGGGAAGCCCTGATTCATTATTTTTAATATAACTGTTATTTGATTCATTCAGACAGAGTTCTAATTTAACAGTCATCCTAAAAGCTGTGAGCTTTCTTTTTTCAGATTTTCATTTGTTTCTAAAAACAATGACAATCCATTAAGCCTCCCTAGATCATTCCCAGCAGACCATTCAAATAATAATTTTAAAATTGTAATAATTCATCATGATGAAATTTATGGGGTTCTCAGACTTGAAAAATTGGCTTACGTCAGCTCTTGAAAATCAGCCCAGAGCCTGGAAAGGAATTGGTTCTAAAAGACATGCTGAGAAAAACAGAACTTGTAGTTAAAATTGCAAGATTATTATTTCTCTTTACTTTTTATTTTTAAGTCTTTGGGTGTTTCTTACTGTGATGCGCAGTCATAGTGATTTTCATTTTTTTTTTTTTTTTTTTGTGGTACGCGGGCCTTTCACTGTTGTGGCCTCTCCCGTTGTGGAGCACAGGCTCCAGATGCGCAGGCCCAGCCGCCACAGCTCACGGGCACAGCCGCTCCGCAGCATGTGGGATCCTCCCAGACCAGGGCACAAACCTGTGTCCCCTGCATCGGCAGGCAGACTCTCAACCACTGCGCCACCAGGGAAGCCCCGATTTTCATTTTTTATACAAGTGTCAGTGTGGAACTTTGATAAGTGAAAAGGAAAATAAAAATTAGCCATAATTCCATTATTCAGAATAACCACTTGTAACGTTTTGTGAATATTCTTTTTGCATGTGTGACTATGTATTTATAAAAGGTAACCTTAAAGGAAATACTATTCTAAATCTTGCCTTGTACATTTAATACATCAATTGCTGTATCTTTTTTTATTTCTTCCCATTTTTAGTATATCACAGCCTAGATTTCACTGTTTTACTATACTTGCTTTTTTGAATCTCCTCGTGTCAGGTATCCATCTATCAAGGAACATTGACGCTTCAGCGGCTTCCGCCGTGACCCCTTTCTCACTCTCAGTCTTCTTTCTCTTGGTCTGTGAAGCTAGATTCTCAGCGTCCCACCCCTAAATGGGCTGCCTCACCCTTGGTGGGCCTAGGTTCCATTGAGCTAGGAATGCAGCAAGAGACATGACTGTTTCCTGGCTACGTTTCACAAATGCACCGCTCCTGATACACGAAGTCTTTACTTTGGAAGCTGTTCTTTTTTTTTGCGGTACGCGGGCCTCTCACTGCTGTGGCCTCTCCCATTGCGGAGCACAGGCTCCGGACGCACAGGCCCAGCGGCCATGGCTCACACGCCTAGCCGCTCCGCGGCATGTGGGATCTTCCCGGACCGGGGCACGAACGCGTGTCCCCTGCATCGGCAGGCGGATTCTCAGCCACTACGTCACCAGGGAAGCCCTGGAAGCTGTTCTTTAGCGAAGTTTGTTGAATGAGACCACTGTAAGTGGGGTCTTACTTTGTACGTCTGACAGATTTTCCTTCAACTCTATAGACAATTTTGTAAGTTGAGATTTGAAATTGTACTAAGATGAGCAAGCATGTATCTTTTATGTATTGCTTAATAACAGAAATGTTATTTTAGGTCAGCATGTAGGCATGAAGTGATACTGGATTGGTTTTTCTTCTTTTTTAAATATCTTCAAATGAATACCGTCAGTTTTCTGATAGCAGTGACTTTTTGGGAGTATTGATTTATGTGTATACTTTTTTGATTTGTGAGAACTAAGGATATCTGTGTTTGTCACAGGTTTAATAATGTCTTAAAAGCAACTAATAAGGTGTTTATTTGTTCTTTTTTTAGCAACAACCAACTCAGTTTATAAATCCAGAAACGCCTGGCTATGTTGGATTTGCAAATCTTCCCAATCAAGTTCATCGAAAATCAGTGAAAAAAGGTTTTGAATTCACGCTAATGGTGGTTGGTAAGAAATTAACTTGTACTCTCAAGTTATTGAATATGTGGGTGTCTCCTTTTCCCAACCTGTGGAGTATAATAACGTGACCTAAAAGTCACAGGGAAGATTCCTTTGTTGACGGAGTCAAATAACTTGGGAGTTTGAAAAAAAAACTTCTTTAGAAAATTTTGTTGAAGTGCAGAATTACAATTTTTATGTCATTTTTTGCTTGTATGTAGTGAAAGTGTTTGCTCATTGTGACAGCTGGCCTCTGAAGCCCTCCCGCCGCCCCCCAAATCCTTGCTGCCTGGTGTCCATGATGCTTTCTAGCCCCTTCCCCACTGAGCAGGGCTCACTCGTGTAGCCAGTAGGACGTTGTGGAGATGAAGGTGTGGCCTGTGCCTTGCCTTCTCTTGAATCATCACTGTCGGGACACCTCATAGAGAAGTCCAGCAGGGCACGGCGCTGAGGCCTGCGAGTGACCATGTAGGTGACCGTTCAGAAATGTCCTCCAGCCCCAGCTAAGCCTGCTGGTGACCGCCATCCTGGCCAACATCCCTGTCACCACAGAGGGACCCTCAAGCCATAACCGCCCACCTTAGACACTCCCGAACTCCTGACCCAGAGTCCATGAGGTGATAAATGTTTGTTGTTGGTTTAGGCCTCTGAATTTTACAGTAATTTGTTACACTTGAAAGATAACAAACACTTATAATTAACCAGAAGCGTGTTTATTTAATACTCATAAAAAGAGCTGTACAACTTTTTCTGGTGGGTATATTTTAAACAAGGAACAACCCTGACTACACACACGTATTTTAAAATAAGTACTTAAAGTCGTTTGAAATTGAGTGGTTACCTGAAATGTCTATTATATCAGATATATTTTATCATGGATTATAGCATATATATTCTGTTTCAGTGTGTCCATAACAAACTTAACTTGATGAACTATTAATTCTGCTTACCATACCACATTTTATTTCATTTCTGCTAATCGCAAAATTCTCCCCAAATGCTGAGGTAGCCGCTGGGAAAGCTTGATGGGTGGTCATGCGTGAGTGGGACAAACGATTGTTTCCTGGGATAAACAGTTCACAAATCTGAGATGAAAAAAACTGTGGGACCCTAGGCCCAGAGAAGTGAATGGTGACATGTTTTAGGAGCACAATGACATGATGATGTTAATAATGCAAATTCCGGTTCCTAGTAGAAAAGAGAAATGCAGTGCAGTCTGTCACACAGTTACTTAATTTAGAGCTTTAAAACCAGACAGTTACTTCTGGCCCTGATAGAATAACTCAGGGGTTGACAAGCTCTTTCTGTAAAGGGTCAGATAGTAAATATTTAAGGCTTTGTGAGCCTTACAGCTTTTGGTGCAGCTGTTAACTCCACTGTCGTCGTGGGAACCAGCCATAGACGACACATGAACAAACAGGCACAGCTGTCCCAGTGAAGCTCTGTCTTGTTCATGTGGTAGAGGGCTAGATTCGCAGGAGAGCTGCGGCTTGCCAAACCCTGAAAAAGCTATACCAGACTAGTCCTCTTGACCTAAATAACCAGAAGCCTCGGCAAGATACATGAAACAGCCCTTTTAAGACATTGAACAGGCAATGCAGGACTTTGGTCCTTGAGAGAAGGAAAAAGAATTCTATGAACTATAAAGTTACTCCAGCTTTCTGCCATTCACCTGCCCTTTTCCCAGGGAGGAGTAAACCTAACACGGTTAGTCTCGGCTGAAGAATGAGACCACAGTTCGGGGAAGCTGAGGTAACGGGCAGAAGAGAACGACTTCACACATCTGCATTGGGGTTCCTTTGGCACCATGGCTAAACAGTAACTTGTATATGGGTAGGGGAAGCCTCCTTGAAGCCAGGCAAAATAGAACCACCAGGAAGGAGACTGCATGGATGGAGTTAGAGAACTGGAAAGGGGTCAAGGAGACATTGGAATTCCAGCCAATCAGAGGGAAATCTTACTGAACACCCATGACATTCAGGAAAGTCCTTGCTTAGGAGTAGGGCTAAACTCACATAAAGGCTGTTCTAAACCCTGTCTAACAAAGCTTATAAACGAACCTTGAAAGGATCAAGCTTCTTTACAAATGAATTACCTACTTGCCAGGACAAAAACCCATCACTCATTAAAGAAGGACATTAAAATCTAGACACTTACAGTATAACCTTCACAATACTGAGCATCCACTAAAAAGTTCCTGGATGTGCAAAGAAGGGGGAAAAAAATGGCCCATAACCAGGACAGAAATCAGGCAGTAGAAACAGATCCAGAAAAGAACAAAATGGAACTTCTAGAGATTAAAAAATGTATACAACGTCTGAGATAAAAAAATTTTCTGATGGGCCTAACAGCAAATTGTACACTGCAGAAGAATGGGGGCAATAGAAAGCATCCAAACTAAAGCACCAAGCAGAATAAATATAAAGAAAAGCACGTAACCGGATGGTGAAAACCACTGATAAATGGGAAAATCTTACAAGCACACCAGGGCATGTAACCAGATGGCGAAAACCACTGATAAATGGGAAAATCCTACAAGCACACCAGGGCATGTAGCCGGATGGTGAAAACCACTGATAAATGGGAAAATCCTACAAGCACACCAGGGCATGTAACCAGATGGTGAAAACCACTGATGAATGGGAAAATCCTACAAGCAGCCAGAGAAAAAGAAAAACATTACATAGGGTCGGAGGTAAGAAGGACCACTGACTGCTCATCAGGAATAAGGTAAGCCATGTGGAATGACAGTTTAAAGTACTGAAAGTATAAAACTATCAGCCTAGAATTCTGTGTTTGTCAAAAATAACCTTTAAAAATGAAGGTTAAAAAGAAGGTAAAGACATTTTCAGATAAATAAGTGGAAAAAATTTATCAGTATCAGACGTATACCGTAAGGAAGATTAAATGAGGTTTTCAAGTTGGCACAGAAGGGAGAGCACTGGAAATGGCAAATGTGTTGGTAAAAATAAGACTTCTTGCTTTTCAGTTTCTTTCAAAGATAATTGATAGTGTGTAACGTGTAGGAATAAAATGAATAAGGATAGCACAGAGGACAGGGTGAGTAGAAGCGTGCGGCTGTGAACTTCTTACGTTACGTGTGAGGCGGAAGAACATTACTGAAAGGAAGATGCTGGGTTAATGGTGCACATTGTGAACTTAAGAGCATCCACTAGAAAAATAAAGATTTGGCTAAAAGCCAATAGCTTTGATAAAATAGAATATAAAAAAGTATTCAGGGGCTTCCCTGGTGGCGCAGTGGTTGAGAGTCCGCCTGCCGATGCAGGGGACACGGGTTCATGCCCCGGTCCCAGAAGATCCCACATGCCGCGGAGCGGCTGGGCCCGTGAGCCGTGGCCGCCGAGCCTGCGCGTCCGGAGCCTGTGATCCGCAACGGGAGAGGCCACAACAGTGAGAGGCCCACGTAGTGCAAAAAAAAAAAAAAACGTATTCAGTCCAAAAGAAAGCAGGGAAAGAAAAAAGGAAGATGGCAGCAAGATGGCAGCCTTGAGCATAACCTTGTCGATAATTATGTGTAAATGGACAAGGTAAAGTATAAAGGGAAAGGTAGGGGTTATCAGACTAAATGACCTCCTGTTGTCTACAGGAAAAACCCTTTTCATTAAACATAAAAGAATGGGACATTGTGATGCAAGCCCCAGTCATAAAGCTGAAGTGGCTGAATTACTATCAGACAAAGCAGACTTTAGGTCTACTACCTGAATATTCCCAGAGAGGAAGAACTTTGTATCATAACAAGAAAAGGGATCTGTTCAAAACAACATTATCTAAAATATGCATGACGCAGAGTCTGATGGGAGAAAGATAAATCTGTGAGGACAGGAGTTTTTAACACTCCTCACAGTAGTGTATGAAGCAGATAGAAAGTCAGTAACGTTGTAGAATGTTTAAGTTATGCTGTCAAACAGTACAGCCCAGCTGACATGCAGAGCACTGTGCTGAACAGCTGCAGGACACCCGTTCTTGTAAGGCACGTGGAACGTTCACCAGACATGCTCTGCATTATGGGAGTATTAAGCCAAGCACTGCCCTATTGCAAATGATGAGAAAAGTAGACTTAATTCCTCATGAGCCTAGACACAGACACCTTACTAAAATTGTAGCAAGTCCTTAATACAGTCAGTTCTACTGTAACCCAATATATGTGTGTTCCTAAAAAATCACCATGCAGGGAAAACAGGGACACGACACTCAAAACCTTCCTCAGTGACGTGTTAGGAACATAGTAAAAATGATCTCAGTTTCACATGTTAAATGGTTAAGAAATCAAAATTACTACACCAAATAAGCCACTGAACGGAAGTTTGTGAAAGGGGGCATCAGGAGTTGCAGCCTGTGTGTTATTGTGAGGTGGTGGCAGGAGGGCTATCTGAGGATGGGTGGACAGTTGGGACACTGGAGGTAAGTGGCTGTGGCTTGTAATAAATACGTCAGCAGGTAGCTGTGGTGTATGCCTTGGGAGGAGTGTTCCTTTGTGGCTTGATTCTGCTGGGTAGACCTACTTTCTCACCAGTGAAATCACACATAAGTAAATGCAGCGTTTGTATTATGCTGAAATTGTTACATAATATATCAGTTGTGTTGGAACAAATTGTCACTTTCAAAGCAAGTGCCATGGCAGGACTGACTCTGCATCCTAAATGAATGGGGTTGGTCACAGGAATGTGTGGTTTAACACTGGAAATCAATCACTTGGGTCCTAAAGGGGAAATACCTATAGTTAGCATTACTTTCACTCATGAAAAACTGAGAGAAAGAAGTAAAATCTCCTTAATGGCAAATAACATGATTTGTGTATGTTAAAATCGTAAGAAAATACAAAGCTGCTAGATCTAATAGGTAAAGTTTAGCAAGATTGCAGGTTCCGGTCAGTATACAAAAATCAACTTTATTTCTATAATTACCAGCAAGTAATTTAAAAATGAACTTAGAAATACAATATCAAAAACAATTACAATGATAAAATCTTTTTTTAAAGTAGTACCATTTATAGTAATATAAAAGGTACATACTGCTTAGGGATAATATAACAAAATGTGGGGACTTCCCTGGCAGTCCAGTGGTTAAGAATCTGCTTTCCAATGCAGGGGACGCGGGTTCAATCCCTGGTCGGGGAACTAAGATCCACCATGCCGCGGGGCAGCTAAGCCCGCGCGCTACAACTACTGAGCACTCGGACCACAACAAAAAGATTCCGCATGCCACAACTAAGACCCGGAGCAGCCAAAAATAAAAATAAATATATTTTTTAAAGTATTAAACTTAAAAAAATTTTTTTAACAAAACGTGTGCAAGACCAACACTGAAAACTTCAAAACACAGCTGAAAAAACCAAAGGAAAGCTGACTGGGTTGCGAGACCTCACCCGCTCGTGGAGTGGGGCTCTTCAGATGTCCTGCCTCCCCAGATTGACCCATTGAGTCAATTAAATCCCTGTGAAAATCACAGCAGACTTTTGAAAAACAGGAATTAGTGATCTGATTCTCAAGTGCCAATGTAAATGCAGAGGGCCTAGAATATGACAGAACAATCTGATTTCCAACAAAATCCACAGCAGTGTGTAAGGTAGGCATAGAGATCAACTGCATAAAATAACAGCCCAGACCCCATGTATATGGTCAGCTGATTTTTGACTAAAGTGCCAAGGTAATTCAGCATGGGAAAAGGTTAGTCTTTTTACAAATAGTGCTGTAGCAATTGCTTGATTGTTTGGGAAAAAAGTGAACTCTAGCCCCTCCTTTACACTGAACATCAACAATAAACTCAGAATGGATTGTTGACCTAGTTGGAAAGCTATAAAAAGTCTAGGAGAAAATTGCTTTAAAAATGTTTATGACTTTGGAGCACGCAGATTGCTTAGGACACGAAGAGCACTAGTCACAAAATAAAATAATACGTTGTGCTTCACTCAAGATTTGCCTTCTTCAAAAGGCACCAGTAAGAAGATAGGCCATAAACTGAGAAAGTGTTCATATCGTAGTATATGTGACACAGGACTTACATCTAGAATATAAAAGTTTTCACAGGCTTAGTAAGAAGACAGATGACCCAGTTATAAAAAGGGTCAAAAGATTTGAAGAGACATTTCACGGGAGGTAAACAGATGGGTGGTAAACACACGATGACGTCCTCTTCAGTTATCAGGGAAACACACATGAAAACCACCATGGGGTAGCCCTGCATACCCGCCAGACTGGCTGAAGTGCTACAGGCAGGCAGTGCAAGTGTTAGCAGTGGAGCAGCTGGTGAGAAGGCAAAGTGTGCCCTTTCTTCACAGTTACATGCGCACCCTGTGACTCAGCGGTCCCCTTCTAGGCGCACCCGAGAGAAGTGATAGCACGTCGCAGACTGTGTGTGAATTCTCAAAGCCAGTTTTCTGGACATAGCTCGGGTGTCTGTCCTGCAGCAGGTTGTGTTGTATCCATACGACAGAACATTGCTTGGCAGTGCAGAGAAACAGGCTACCGGTAGGGGCGGCAGCACCAACCAACCTCGGAGGCTAAGTAATTGTATGCTGAGCCAAAGCTGCCAGACGCAGCGGAGAGGGCCTGCCGTTTGTTCCGTGTTAAAGTTTTTGGATGGTGATGGATTTACACTGGTCCACACCTTCATTCGCGTCTTGTTTCCCCCATCTGAAGGCACCTATTTGGGACACTCCCAGCTGGGATAGAGATACTAGTGAAAGTATCAGAACAGAGCAAAGCTAGGTGTGCTCAGAGATTCAGCCCAAGGGCGGCATCATGTTCTGAGTTAATAAGCAGATTACTTGTAGATGTTACCCAGAAGCTCTTCCAAGTGAAATGAATCACTCATCGTAATTTAGAATCAGCCATCTCCACTCAGGCACCTTTGCTTAGCTATCTTCTGGCCTTGGTCCCTTTTCAGTTGTAATAGTCACAGCTGTCACCATTCAGTCGGTGACAGAGTGGCTTTGCCTGGCATCTTCCCCTGCTGGACTGCCAGACTCCATGGGAGCAGGGACTTACCCATCCTGTTGTCTGCTGTGTCCCCGCACCTACACCTGTGCCTGGCACTTGGGGAGAGGACTTGGCACGTCCTGGCAAAGTCCCCTGCAAGTGTAGTGAACGTGTAAAAGGGCGTTGCTGGACACTTTATTAAAAGGACAACTTGCTGGGATAGTGTGTATTAGGTCATATCCTTGCTCTCTTCTATTTGGACATGTTCAAAATGTAATTCTGTTTTTGTCCTTTTAATGTTCCTTTTCATCTATGAAAATGGCAGTCTAGTTAAAGTGCAGTTCTAATTGTGTATGTCTACAAATTTCAGATTCAGTCTTCTGTTCTTGATTTTCCCAGAGGTAATTTTTGAATCAGATGTATGCTCCTTCCACAGGCTGAGCAGGCACTTCGCAGAGGGGGGGTCGCACCGAGGTGCCCAGGGGACAGTTGGACCAATACATGCAAACTTAAGCCTTAGATGATGACCTCTAGTAAAGTGTTGGAATCTGTTCATGCTTCCTTGGAATAGGAATTTTAATTTTTGGTATTTTGCATCTTCTTTGAAGTTAAACTTCAAATATTCAGAATACGTGATACACAGTGGTTTAAGTGGAATTTTTAACTCGTTAAGTGCTTGAGTGGCTATGCGCTGCCCGAATTGGTCGCGTTACACTCAGCAAAGTGAGCAGGAAGTTGCCTGACATATGGTGGTTGCCAGCGGTGGGATGTGGGGCTGTGAGTGAAGCAGGAAGAGGGCAGGGGGCCTGCTCCTGCCTTGGTGTCACAGGGGAGATGGCAGACTGGTTGTGCGCAAGGGTTAGCTGTCCATCCGTCCTCCGTGCCCTGATGCCACAGCTTGGGAAGCTGGGTGTTGTTGACGTGTGTGTGTGATCAGTTCTCTGAAACGTGATGAGTTTAAGGGTTAGCGGAGCCCATACCTGAAAACCTACTGTGCATTCCTTTTCTCAAAAAAAACCCACCTCAAGTCCATTCCACATATTTGGGAAGAGGTCACATTGTGTTTATGATTTTAACGGATTCTGGAGCCTCACAGACCTGGATTCCAATTGAGGCCTTGCTCTGGACAGCACTCTGAGCACACAGGCTACTGACCTTGGAGCCCCTATTTCCCCATCAGTGGGACCGGGAGGGTTGTGCCATTTTCACAGTCGTCACATGGGATGCAGAGACGGATGTTTGTGAGGCACTCAGTCCAGGGCCGGGCCTCACGTAAACGCTCAACAGATTTGACTGTGTCACACATATAACGTCATGACATCAATTTCCTTTTTGTTTCAAGGTGAGTCGGGTCTCGGAAAATCAACTCTCATAAACAGCCTCTTCCTGACTGACCTCTACCCAGAAAGAGTCATACCTGGAGCCGCAGGTACAGAAGTTTCCACGCTGCACTACATGAAAGCTGCTACAGAGTGCATAATTAGTATTTTGTGCCTTAGCTTTGTGTTTTATTTGTTTTTGTTTGGCTCTAGACACAAGGAGAACGTCAGTCAGGTAGGGAAAGGTGTGCTGCACCTGACGTCCTTGGATCTCGATTATACACACTCAGACCATGTACCATGGTCCATCTTCTCCAAGCTTGTTTTCTTTGTCTACAAAGTGTAATAGTTCCTGCCTATGTTGTATGTTTGATGGGAGGATCAGTGTTCTCATGAAAACACGGGCATACACAGAAGATTTCTGTGGGCATAGGTGTCATCGGACCTCTTCCCCTAGGTGTTAGCGTCCAGCACTGGACACTGGGCTTCGTGAGGCTGTTGAGTGGATGAACTGTGCATACATCAGTCTGGGACTTGGGCCACCACAACACGACTGCAGCCCTTGGACAGTTTTTAAATGAATTCATTAATTGTTCTTTTTGTCCCGGGAATCAGAAATTATAATTTTCAACTCCCAAGCAGCCCTTTAATCTTAGCTGCGATGTTTCCTTTGCTGACCCTGGGTCGTTTTTACACAGTCCTCATGTTACCTTCTGAGAACTGTCCTTAAAGAGAGATAGAGAACTTCTGAGTCATTTGTTTAATAAAAAGAAAGTAACAGGTAGTTTCTCATTTTTGCAAACTGGCTCTATTTTAAGGTACGTTCTCTTACTAAGTTTGCTTCTTCTTTTTCTTAGAGAAAATTGAAAGAACTGTCCAAATTGAGGCATCAACTGTTGAGATTGAAGAGCGAGGGGTCAAGCTGCGGCTGACCGTGGTGGACACACCAGGCTACGGGGACGCCATCAACTGCAGGGATTGGTACGTGCCCCAGAGCCCCCACAGTGACGAGGCCGTGTGCCTGCTTACGTTTGTTTCTGCGTATTTCAGTCTGTAATGTTGATGACTGATTGCTGGGTTTGGAGTAGCTGTGTATAATAAAACAATGAGACAATTTAAATCATTTTAATTACGGCATTTTAAATGAGGAATTTCACAGGGAATGAGTATTTTTTTCTGTAAGAGCGTTCTAGTGAGATCTGATATCACAAAGCCAACCATACAGCAAATGCTAGAATAAATAAAGCACCTTGATTTGGACCATGGCCAGTGGACAAGATATGGTAGTACAGCCTTTCTCTTTTCCATATTCAAGAAGATGAAATCTCTTAAGAGACTTGCTCCAGAGCTAGTGTCTGTAACTGGCTGCTTGTTGCACCATTTGCACAAGTAAAGAAATCCAGAAGTAGAATGTAAGAGCAGTCTGTCCCCTGTACCTTGCAGAGAATCCGCCTTCGTTGTACAGACTCCCCTGGTTCTAATCCCCGTAAGCATAAAGCACCAACTTTCCAGCACTGATGAGAAGAGGGAAGGAAGGAGGAGAGGGCTCTCTTGCGTCTTTCTCCTTCACCGGGGGTTTCTCCCTTCCTTTCGCAGGCACCCCTTAGCTCCCGTGTTCTGCTCCCACTCTGCCCCGACTGTCTTCAGTCAGTCAGCTCAGCCTCTTTGTAACCTATCCCATCCGGGCTTTTGACCTTCAACACTTACGGAAATGATTCTTAGCACAGTTTCCGAAAGCCTCCATCTTGCCAAACCTAGGAGTTGGTTTTCTGTCCCCATCTTACAGTTGAATTATTAAGTCACACCTGCTGGAGAGGCAGGGGATAGAACAGCTCGTTTTGCCTTTGAAGTTTGGGACAGCTGCCTCTTGTATCCCGTGATTAGTCGTGTTTGTGTTTCTCTCAGCTTTAAGACAATCATCTCCTACATCGATGAGCAGTTTGAACGGTACCTGCATGATGAGAGCGGTCTGAACAGACGGCACATCATCGATAACAGGGTGCACTGTTGCTTTTACTTTATTTCCCCCTTCGGACACGGGTAAGTAAGCATTTACCATGGAAACCTGGTGTGTAGATTAAGATTTCGTGTTTACTATGTGGGTTTCCAACTTTCCTCCAAACTGCATATTTTATTATAAGAATTGGGGTAATTTTGAGAGAAAAAAGTTCAGTGTGATCTCCTTATTCTTCCCTTAAACATGACTTTTAGACTTAAGCCCTTGGATGTTGCGTTTATGAAGGCGATACACAACAAGGTGAACATTGTGCCTGTCATCGCGAAAGCCGACACGCTCACGCTGAAGGAGCGGGAGCGCCTGAAGAAGAGGGTGCGTGCTGGGCTCCCCGGGCCGGGGCGGGGGGTTCGGACAGTCCCTGCCTGGCTGGCACAGAGCGGGCCTTGCTGATGTCCATGCTGTCAGCGTCGGTGCGCCTCTGTCGTCTCACAACTGTGTAAGTCAGACGAATTCTTAGAAAGGGACTGAGGTGCGTTTATGTTTTTGAAGGAGGGCTGCGTTTCCCTCAAAACAGGTTTGTAGCCGTTTGCAGCCCCCAAAGCAGAGTGTGAGCTTTTGCTCCTCTGCGGCCCTGGAGCAGCTCTGGATGTGCTCCCGGCGTGTTTAGGGTCCCTCCTGAGAGACGGGAAACGGCACCTCGTTGCAGTTTGCGTCCGCCTGGTTGCTGGTGCGAGTTTCTGTCACGGTGCTTGAAGCCCGTTGCCGTGTTCTCTGGGGTTTTAGAGCTTGCTGCTCTTCACTGCATTTTTATTGACTCACAGATACTCGTGTATTTTTAGGCATTGACTGTCGCGCTGCAGATTGCTTCACCTAGTTGGACTTTTGTGTTACCTCATGTCTCTCCTGATGTCTTCTGCTGTAAGCGGAGCTTTAAACTAATACGGACTTGTGTTTGTCAGCCCTTTCCTTTATTGTCTCACGTGTCTGCCAGTGTTTTAGGAAGTATTCAGGCCCTTGGAAGAGTTCCTGAAAGCTTAGGCGTTTCTATGCTTGACAATAAGTGTCTTGGCAATTTACACGTAAGGGAACTTCACCTTTTATAGGATGTTACATTAAATTTCGGACAGGTAGGAGGGGCAGCTGTCAGGGTTAGGAAGCTTTATACCCATCTCTGATCCTGTGTCCAAAATTCTTCGGGCTCGATTTCAAAGGCCGAAAGGAATTGAAATCGTGGGCCTTGGCAGTCCCTCTCCTTATCCGGTTTCTTCCTTGTACCTGTGGGTGTGCTCCTCCTTCACAGTCTAAGAACATTTGCCCATCTCCCTGTCTCTCAGAATGGCCCCGTAGCTCTGCAGTCGCCCACAGTGAGGAGGTGTGCTTATTTTTGATCCATCACTTTCTTGCTGCAGAGCGGGGAGCAGGCAGGGCAGGGTCACGCTCACCACTCAGCTTCTCCATCTCATTGGGGAACAAGCAGTTAGGAACAGACTAGGGCCAGCTTGTGAGGGGGAGAGGGTGCGGGGAGGAGGGCCTTCTCTTAAACCCCAACTTAGTGCGGACAGGGGGTTCATCCAAGATCTTTGACCACGCAGGGCCCTTCAGGTCACATTAAGGAGGAGAAAACTGGGGAGCAGGTTTGAAGTAGGGGTGCTTCCTGCTTACTTGCTTGTGCTCTCCCTTCCCTGGGTGGTCCAGACTCTGGCGTGAGAGTAGAAGCAGAGCCCCAACCTCGTGTCTGACGGAGCACCGACACTGGGGGCTTGGGGCTGCTGCTTAGTGGACTGGCTGGTGGTGAGTGCCTGCTTACTTCAACTCCAGCCCAGTTTCCCTTTCCCTCTAGGCTACTCTACTACTTGGTTGATAGTTCAGACTGTGAGATTACACTGCTGACCACTTGTTTCCTGTTGAATAAAATCCAGACCCCTAGGTCCCTCACCTGGTGGCATTCAGGGAACCGTCCACCTCAGTTGTTTCTTTGTCCTGTCCAACTGGATGTCTTAACCTTCCAGCCATTCTGGATTTCTTGTAATTCCCAAGACACAACCCTTGCGTCCTCCCCTCCATGCCTTTGAGGAGATGTTCCCTCTGGGCGCATCTCCCTTCTCTACCTGCAGGACTCCTTCCGGAGGCTGGTTGTGGTGTGGTCTGCTTTTACCTGCTGTACCGGGACTGTCGTTAGTCTGCTGCTTTGTGCAGTGAAGGTGGTGATACGTTGTTGTTACTCTGGACAGAGGGTCCCTCAGTGCAAGCATGAATACTTTTTTAGCAGTTTGTAAAATCATTTGAAAATGATTTTAATCAATAGGACTATTGACATTTGGATAATTCCAACATACTTCTAATATGATGCATTAGACTTGACTGAAATAGTATGCAGTTTGCTACAGTTGCTCCTGGTTTGGTGTTTCTTTCAGATTCTGGATGAAATTGAAGAACATAACATCAAAATCTATCACTTACCTGATGCAGAGTCAGATGAAGATGAAGATTTTAAAGAGCAGACTAGACTTCTCAAGGTAGGCGCTTTGTCTCCAAGTACACAGTGTAACTAACTCCTTTTTCCCGTAGTCAGTGCATTTAAAATGGAAAGAGCTGGCAAAGCACACAGTCTTAGAAGGCTTGGCCTCTGAGGTTGCCAGGTAGATTTGGTCACAGTGGTAGTTCTGCTCTAAAGATATTCTGGCATAGCTGTTACCTGAGGCTTAGAAATCTTACTGCAGGTTTAGTTTGATTTCCTACAGTTTGTCCCACGTGGAAAAGAACCGCCACTTGCGAGTAAGATATGTGAACCGTCAGTTCTCCAAGTGAGCCTCGTGGCTGGCAGCAGCGTGCTCACCCTGTGCTGACGCTCCTGTGTCTGCAGTGAGAGCTGGGGTTCCCTGTGTGGAGCCAGTCTACCCCGTGTGTCTCCTTCTAGGCCAGTATCCCATTCTCTGTGGTTGGATCCAATCAGCTGATTGAAGCCAAAGGCAAGAAAGTCAGAGGCCGCCTCTACCCGTGGGGCGTCGTGGAGGTGGAGAACCCAGAGCACAACGACTTCCTGAAACTGAGGACGATGCTCATGTAAGACGCGCGTGCGTTCCCACCGGCTCGGAGAGCAGAGCTTTCGAGTGGGGGGTGTGCGTGGGGCCTGCGAGCCACGCCGGCTCCGTTGTGCTCCTGCAGCAGGGCTATCCCGGCTTGATGCAGAAGGCCCTCCGCTCTCTGGGACTGTAGCAGACTAGCCTCTTCCACCTGGGGCCTGTAGCTTAATACACCCTCCTTCCTAATCTCAAAGACCTTTTTGATGCTAAAAGTAGACTAGACCTCACCTGTGGTGTGGCTGTACCACGCACAGGACACCTCTTGCTCTGGTGAGGAAACGGACAGCTTCGCTGCTTGGGACCCTGAGAGCCTTCTCCAGCCACTGCTGAAGTGCAGCATGCCCATCAGCCCTCAGGCTCTCACACGAGGTGGCCCTGGTTAGCCTTGAGGTTCTCCAGTCGGTTTTTAGCAGCTAGAACAGACCTGACTACAAAAACAGACTTTTTTTCCTCTAAAAATAAATTGTACATTTAGTAACAGACATGCATTGTTGTTGCCCTTGAATAAAGAGGCTAACAGAAAGAGTGTTGCTAAAATCTAACCCCTCTTTCATCAGAATTCTGAGATCAAAGAACGGCTGGTCCAGATAAATTTTGAAGAACTGAAAATTGCTCTACAGGCCACGTAGGTCTCACTTGGTTTAGGAATTTTTGGTGAATTAAAATCACTAAAAATACCATTAAAGTTGGCATTCAAGTTATGTCAGATGTAATTCAGTCACCATGTCAGGTGTGAAAGTGCACCCAAGCCCTCCAGGGACAGGCCCTTGGCTGTCATGATCCTGTCTCAGAGCTGAGTGGTTAAGTATCTGAAAAAGCTGGGCCGAAGCTATGAGTGTTTTCCAAGATGATTAGAAGATGCAAAGTGCTGTTTCTGTCTTATCCAGAAGATAAGTACTTTGATTTATGGTTTTCTCCACAGGGACACTAATAGGCTCTTTGTGACATACACGTTAAGCTTAAGGAGTCACAAATGTTTGAATTGCTTGTTTTTCGTAAGTTCTTTCAGAAAAGTGTGCTCTGTTTCAGACACTGTTTACCTAAACAATCTCCTAAAGCCTGTGTGCCTCTCCTTCTGTCCACTGTGGTGATCTCACGCAAGGGGTGGTGCTTGTGGCGGAGACCCTGTGGCCCAGCTGGGTGTGTCTGTGCGTTGTTTATCGTGGTAGCAAAGAGATGCGCCTCTAGATGTTTCCACAGCCTCATTCCCTTATCCCGAAATTCCAGCAACTCTGTGTACTGTTTACCAAGTAATCTGGGGTCTTAGTTCCTGGTGTGTCTTCTGTGTCCTTCATTGGGTGTTTTTTCCACGCAAATGGCATAGCCCTGGTGCATCCTTTTCTCTTTCAGCACTCACATGCAGGATCTCCAAGAGGTGACCCAGGACCTTCACTATGAAAACTTCCGATCCGAGAGACTCAAAAGAGGCGGCAGGTTGTTGCCCCAAGTCATGCTGTCCCCTCGGTCCATATTTGGTCACCTCGAGTCATGCTGTCCCCCTCTCCTCTGTGTGTCCAGCTCAGCCTTGACCACTAAGCATCACCATTTGGTTTCCTACTCAGAAGCGATTGGGAGATACTTGTTGCTAATTTAATCAAATCATGGGGTTGGGGTTTGTTTTTGTTTGGGGTGGGGTTTTTTTGTTGTGCCTGTTAAAAGGTATCTTTAACCGTTGCATATCAAGAACAGCTCTAGATGGAAAGGCCAAAGACTTGTGTTGGATCCTGTTTCAACACAAGGTCCTTCGTACATACATGAGGTACACTTTAGAGTCTGCTTTATGGTGTTACTGATTTGGGGACCAGATGCGAAGAAGGGACTTAGAGGCAGCGAGAACATCCCAGTCTGAGGAATACAGCCAGGTTGTGGTACCAAGGGAGTGGGCCCACGTGGAGCCGCGTCTTCAAGGGCTCAGAGGGCCTCCTGCGCTGGCTTCTCCACTTGGACACTCACATCCTGTTCCTTTTTTAAGTACGACTGTTGTAGTGTTTGTTCATAACTTATCTTAGAAGAGTATTCTTCAGATAATACCTACTGTTTTGGGGGTAAAGTCGAAAGTGCCACCCCCCAGCTTAGAGTAAGAAAGAGGTCTTGAATTTTCCATTTCGTATTCCATTTTTCATCGTTTTCTTTTCTTATTCATGTCGTTAATCAGAAAAATGATAAATTTATGCAATTTTCAATAGATATATTTCTCAGAAATATAAAGTGAAATATTACTTTGAGCATCTTTTGTCAGAAATGACCAACTATATTTGTCGTAATGTTATAATTGTAGTTTCTTTCACCTCTTAGAAAAGTGGAAAATGAGGACATGAATAAAGACCAGATCTTGCTGGAAAAGGAAGCTGAAGTAAGTAGAAAAGTACTTTTTCTGTTTTTGAGTCTACTGTTTAGTGTATACCTAAAAATATTATTTGTAGTTCATATAGTTTTTATTCTTGTTTTTTTTTGAAAAGGAACATATTATATATAACTAATCTGTTTTATATATATATCTGCACGTGATAATATGTATATATATACATAAGTGTATATATTGGTTTACATATATTATCTCATTTAATACCCAACAGCAATTTAGTGGGAAAAGTTGGAAATAGTGAGAATTCAGTAACATGACTGGTTTTTGTAAGATGTTTAAAAATCAGTTTTCCCATATATAGACAATGAAAATATAATGAAAGAAGCTCATTCAGCATCATTAATAAAAACGAAAGAAATACCTAGTAGGGCTTATATAGGGGAAGAAACTAGAAAAAGCTCTACTGAAAACTGCTTTCAAAATTTGAATAGACACAAAGCTTTGTAGGTAGGATGCTCAGTGTGAGGATCACAGCTGTCTCTAACTCAATTCCCACAGAGTTGTGTGTTTGCTGAGTTCTTCGTTTTAGCGAGAACTTGAAGTAATTCCATTTGTCTTGAAGGCTAAGCATGGGGAAACACAGGAAGCTCTATAAAAAGCAGACTAACAAAAAGAGGCTTGCTTTACTGGTTACGGAAACATCAAACGGTGGTCGTCCAGAGTTTGGTACAGGCGGGTTAGGCTGATTAAATGCAGGTCGGGGCTTCCCTGGTGGCGCAGTGGTTGAGAATCTGCCTGCCAGCACAGGGGACATGGGTTTGAGCCCTGGTCTGGGAAGATCCCACATGCCGCAGAGCAACTAAACCCGTGCACCACAACTACCGAGCCTGTGCTCCAGAGCTCGCGAGCCACAACTACTGAGCCCGTGTGCCACAACTACTGAAGCCCATGTGCCTAGAGCCCGTGCTCTGCAACAAGAGAAGCCACCACAGTGAGAAGCCCGAGCACCACAACGAAGACCCCCCTGTGCAGCCAAATACAAAGAAAATAAATAAATTTTAAAAAATTAATAATAAGTAAATGCAGGTCTGGGAATAGATCAGAAGTATGGAAATGTGCTCTGAGGTAAAGGTGGTGCTGAGACCTGTTAAAGTGGTGGAATTGAGGCATGTTGAGTAAATAATAAGAAAACAGGCCAGCCTTTTGGAAACAAAAATAAAACACTTATTTGGCCAAATTAATTCACTGTGGATAAAATATTTAAATGTTAAAAACATAATCACAAAAGTTACCTGAAGAAAATTGAGGTAAATCTTTTACAACACTTGCCTAGAGGCCTTTCTAAACGGAGAGAAACCATAGTGATAAAAAGTGATGGGGTGAGACCTTCAAGATGGCAGAGGAGTAAGACGTGGAGATCACCTTCCTCCCCACAAATACATCAGAAATTCATCTACATGTGGAAGAACAACTCCTACAGAACACCTACTGAACGCTGTCAGAAGACCTCAGACTTCCCAAAAGCCGTGAGGCTGACAGGGTCTCGGTGCTCTGGCCGGGTGTCAGGCCTGTGCCTCTGAGGTGGGAGAGTCGAGTTCAGGATGTTGGTCCACCAGAAACCTCCCGGCTCCACGTGATATCAGACAGCAAAAGCTCTCCCAGAGATCTCCATCTCAACACTAAGACCCAGCTCCACTCAACGACCAGCAAGCTGCAGTGCTGGGACGCCCCATGCCAAACAACTAGCAAGACAGGAATACAACCCCACCCATTAGCAGAGAAGCTGCCTAAAATCACAATAAATCCACAGACACCCCAAAACACACCACTGGACGCGGTCCTGCCCACCAGAAAGAAAAGATCCAGCCTCATCCACCAGAACACAGGCACTAGTCCCCTCCACCAGGAAGCCTACACAACCCACTGAACCAGCCTTACCCGCTGGGGGCAGACACCAAAAACAACAGGAACTGCGAACCTGCAGCCTGCGAAACGGAGACCCCAAACACAGTAAGTTAAGCAAAATGAGAAGACAGAGAAACACAGCATATGAAGGAGCAAGGTAAAAACCCACCAGACCTAACAAATGAAAAGGAAATAGGCAGTCTATCTGAAAAAGAATTCAGAATAATGATAGTAAAGATGATCCAAAATCTTGGAAGTAGAATGGAGAAAATACAAGAAACGTTTAATGAGGGCCTAGAAGAACTAAACAGCAAACAAACAATGACAAACAACACAAGAAATGAAATTAAAAATTCTCTACAAGGAATCAGTAGCAGAATAACTGAGGCAGAAGAATAGATAAGTGACTTGGAAGAGAAAATAGTGAAAATAACTACTGCAGAGTAAAGAAAAAAAAAAATGAGAAGAATTGAGGACAGTCTCAGAGACCTCTGGGACATTAAACGTACCAACATTCGAATTATACGGGTCCCAGAAGAAGAGGAGAAAAAGAAAGGGACTGAGAAAATATTTGAAGAGATATTGAAAAACTTCCCTAATATGGGAAAGGAAATAGTCAAGTCCAGGAAGCACAGAGAGTCCCATACAGGATAAATCCAAGGAGAAACATGCTAAGACACATATTAGTCAAACTATCAAAAATCAAATGCAAAGAAGAAAATATTAAAAGCAGCAAGGGAAAAACAACAAATAACATACAAGGGAATCCCCATAAGGTTAACAGCTGATCATTCAGCAGAAACTCTGCAAGCCAGAAGGGAGTGACAAGACGTGTTGAAAGTGATGAAAGGGAAAAACCTACAACCAAGATTACCCAGCAAGGATCTCATTCAGATTCGACAGAGAAATTAAACCCTTTACTGACAAGCAAAAGCTAAGAGAGTTCACCATCAAACCAGCTTTACAACAAATGCTAAAAAACAACAACAACAACAAAATGCTAAAGGAACTTCTCTAGGCAGGAAACACAAGAGAAGGAAAAGACGTACAATAACAAACCCAAAACAATTAAGAAAATGGTAATAGGAACAGACATATCGATAATTACCTTAAATGTCAATGGATGAAATGCTCCTACCAGAAGACATAGACTGGCTGAATGGATACAAAAACAAGATCCGTATATATGCTGTGTACAAGAGACCCACTTCAGACCTAGGGACACATACAGACTGAAAGTGAAGGGGTGGAAAAAGATATTCCATGCAAATGGAAATCAAAAGAAATCTGGAGTAGTAATTCTCATCTATTTACAATAGCCAGGACATGGAAGCAACCTAAGTGTCCATCGACAGATGAATGGATAAAGAAGATGTGGCACATACATACAATGGAATATTACTCAGCCATAAAAAAAAACGAAATGGAGTTATTTGTAGTGAGGTGGACGGACCTAGAGTCTGTCATACAGAGTGAAGTCAGAAAGAGAAAAACAAATACCATATGCCAACACATATATATGGAATCTAAAAAAAAAAAATGGTTATGAAGAACCTAGGGGCAGGACAGGAATAAAGACACAGACCTACTAGAGAATGGACTTGAGAACATGGGGAGGGGGAAAGGTAAGCTGGGACAAAGTGTAGGAGTGGCATGTACATATATGCCTTAACAAATGTAAAACCGATAGCTAGTGGGAAGCAGACGCGTAGCGCAGAGAGATCAGCTTGGTGCTTTGTTGTAACACCTAGAGGGGTGGGATAGGGAGGGTGTGAGGGAGATGCAAGAGGGTGGGGATATGGGGATATATGTATATGCATAGCTGATTCACTTTGTTGTAAAGCAGAAACTAACATAACATTGTAAAGCAATTACACTCCAATAAAGATGTTTAAAAAAGAAATAGCAAGAAAAAATAAAATAGAATAAATGAAACAAATTTTAAAAAAAAGTGATGGGGATGCAGGAGGGTGAAGATTCACCATTTGAATCACCCAAAGTAGCTGGGCCCATCACTCCCCTTTAGTGCACATTCCCCACTGGGTAGTGGCAACTCCTTCCTACCTTTTTAGATCAAAAACTGTCTCATGTTGTCTTTCTTATTTCTTCTGTTTCTTGATAATTTTTATTTTTTATTTGAATTGCCTATTATCGTTTGCTCAGTTTTCTGTTGAGCCATTGGTCCTTTTACTGGTTTGTAAGAGTTTTTTGTATGTTAACTCATGGTCATGTTTTGGGAGAGCACAGATGTTGAAGTACTAGCAATCACAGGACCCCCGTAAAGCCTGCTTGGGGACAGTAGAGCCCGAGAACCAATGATGTGTCCATCTCGTGTCCGCAGCTCCGCCGTATGCAGGAGATGATTGCCCGGATGCAGGCGCAGATGCAGCTGCAGATGCAGGGTGGGGATGGCGACAGCACGGTCCACGGGCACCACGTGTGAGGTAACGACCAGGCCTGGAGAGCAGGCGCGTGTCCACCTGAAAGGATAGAGGTTGCCCCTCAAAACGGAAGCTGCTCCACGCTTCCTGTTTCGTAAAGGGTTCTCGTGTTTTCTAAGCTTATAAGTGTGAGTAACAATTGTAATGGAAAAACTATTTCCCCTTCCTATGTAGGGAAGAACACTGTTCTTCCCTGCTGTGTGCTCCTTTCCTGTATGTCTCCTTCCACGCAGAGTGCCCTCACTCCTGGTGACCAAATGTGTGGAGGTTCCCCTGCGCTGAGCAGCGCTCCACAACACCAGCTGGGGGTCCTGCAGTCTCAGTTCTGACACCATCTACCTGGAGATGCTGTCAGACCCCACAGGTCGAGGGCTCAGTCCCACAGTTTAGATGCCAGTCCAAAATCCAGGTTGTCACCAGTGCTTCTGACTGACCGCCTAGAGATCAGAGATGCCCACCCCACCGTGGGTTCAGTAATTTGCTAGAGCGGCTCACAGAACTCAGAGAAACGTTTTGCTTACTAGGTCACATTTATTAAAGGATGTAACAAAGAACAGATGTGAATAGCCACATGCAGAAACCCACAGGGCAAGTGAGGTCCGAGAGAGTCCCTAGTGCAGGAGCCTCTGTCCCTGAGGAGTTTGGGTGTATCACCTTCCCGGTTTGGATGGATTCACCAACCCAGAAGCTCTCCAGACCCTTGCTTTGGGGATTTTAAAGGAGGCTTCCTCGAATAGGTATGCTCAGTCATTAACTCCATTTCCTGCTTCTCTCCCCTTTCTGGAGGGTGGGGGACAGGGCTGGAAATGACAAGCTTCTCATCATGGCTTGGTCTTTCTGGTGACCAACCCACAGAGTTCCCTTATTAGCACAAAATCAGGGAAGGTACATGGGTTTCAGGAGCCCTGTGTCAGGAACAGAGGTCAAGGACCAAGTATCAGGACAAGAGGTGCACCTGGTGCTCTGACCACTTAGCAAATGAAAGGGTTTTAGGGGCTGTGTGCCAGGGCTGGGGGCAGAGACCAGGATCTATTTTTATTGTCTCACAGCAGTAGAAGAAAACTGTATATTAAAGTAGCTTTTATTGGTCGTACAGTTTGAAATTTATTAAAGCTGAAAACATCTCTTCAAAGTGTTACTGGAACAGCTTAGGCCAACTAAAAGTAGAGATGGGGTCAAGGGAGGGAGAAGTATGCCAGGCAGGCAAGTGTGACCTTGCTGCTCCTCACCACAGCTCTGCTCCAGCCACTGGGGATCAGTGGCTCGTGTGGCTGTGTGGCCGGGTGTATGCTGGCCTCCCTGCTTGAAGGGAGACTAGGAAAAGGCAAATGTCCGCTCCCCTGTACCCTGTGGACAGGGGGACACTCAGAGCTGTCCAGTGGCTGCTTCCATACCTCCAAGAGGAAAGAGGGAGAGGTGAAGTCACATGAAGACCAGAGAATGAAGAGTTACATGGGTGGGGGCGGAGGCAAGCCTGCTCCGTGGAAGAGCGGAGTGGGGCCAGTCGGAGTTCGAGCTGGCACAGAGCTGGGATATGGACCTGATTGTAGGGCATGTGAGCGTCGATGCAGTCCCTCAGGAGGCGATGGGACGGCCTGAGTGACTGCAGGCTGAGCTGACACATTGCAGGACCAATGAGATGGGAGGTAAGGGGCCCGGAGGTCGGGCACCTGTCAGAAGTCTTCCACAACACAGACAGGTGATGAAGGACATGGGGCGGGGCGGGCAGGCTGGGGGCATTGGTCACCAAAACAAAGCCCCTGCCCCTTTGCGGCTTATTGGGAAAGGTTTTAGTTGTGAAATACATGCACAGAAAGACACAGATACACATGTACAGTGTAACCAGTTGCTTTTAAAGGGAGCATCCAGAGAACCCCACCTGGGTCAGAGTTGGTTGCTTTTCTTTTGTCATCACGTTGAAACCTTAGGAAGGTCCTGAGGGCACGTGCTGAGTTCGCACTTGCCCAGTGAGGACG
This sequence comes from Phocoena phocoena, assembly GCF_963924675.1. Lineage (NCBI taxonomy): Eukaryota > Metazoa > Chordata > Mammalia > Artiodactyla > Phocoenidae > Phocoena > Phocoena phocoena. The sequence continues at coordinate 114,975,307 of NC_089225.1, forward strand.
TGGACGCTGTGCAAGGGTTTAAAATTACCTGCCTGTGGTCACGTCACTTGTCAACTGATGGACCTCCTGGCCGCACAGGGCAGTCCTGCCTGGGCAGGTTTGCTGCCTGATGGGAAATGATGGCAGAGAAACGGACTCCTGAGGGGTGGGGCTCATTTGAGGCAGGAGGGAGCAATAGATGTTAGCTCACTCTCTGATCTTGCTGCTTCTCTTTTTAAAACTTTATGGAATTACGAGAATTCTACTCTTGATACATAAAATTAATCTGCATTTCTGTATACTTTTCAGTTTTGCAGTACTCCTGATTTCCAAGAGCTTCATAAGTGACGTTTTGATCTTAGTCAACTGTGGTCCTCAGAACCCACCTTCTGCTCAGTTTGTGCCGTTTGTTGTTACACAGGAAAATAATGCTACCAGTGGTCCAAGCAGCAGGCATTGCATCACTCCCATTTAAATGTGTTGTGTTTTGTTTTTCCAGAAAACACTTTGCAAGATAACATTCTGACAAGTAACACAGCTGCGTGTTTTCAAGACTGTTGGAGGGGTGCCTATCCACATTTTACAGTACCTGTGCCTGAGAATTTAATTTTTTAAAAACTTTTGATGTTGTTTTGTATGAAGTACTTTAACATTTATATTTCATTATGTTATACTTTACATTTTGTGAGGTTAACTTTCCATTTCCATTTTTTGTCCACCTTAACTGACCACTAATGTTAGAATTGATTCCCAGGGACCAGTCAGCATGTATAGTTAATAGTTGAATTTGATTTGGCTGGCCTAGCCGACTAATCATGATTTATTTCTAGAACATTCAGATTTCCCAGATTGTTCCTGAGTAGCAGAGACATGGACCTAGTGACACAGAAAGATGAGAGCTGCCCTGGTACAAGGCCATTTCTCACCAAGTCATGGCACCTGGTCAGCTGTCTTGCTTTGTTTGAGCACAACACCTAAAACCAGTTCTGCTGCTATAACTCAGTACTGTTGGTCCATCTGCACAGTTATCTGTTTACCAAATGAAACAGAATTACCCAGTGAGATACACGTTTATACTTAAATAGCTTTTTTAAAAACAGGCTTTTAGGGGTGAATTTTTTAACAAGTCTTTGGATTCTTAGGTCTATGCAGAGAACTCGCCACAAGCCACTTTCTGTAGAGTTTGCCGTGAAAAATCAAAGTATACATGAGCTGCAGTTCTCATGTTGCAACTAAGATTCTTACCTACACAATGAGACTCAATGAACTATTTTTATTCAACTAAATTAAAAAATAACTTTTTAAGGAAAATTAACAGTTGGTCTGTGCAGAAACCAGCCTTTTTGTATTTTTATACTGCACTTTAATGTGTTTTCTCTAACTGCAGGTATAGGAGACGTGCCTCAGCAGCGAAAATAAGGGTCCTCGGGTGGGTGGCCCCGAGGCCTCAGCCCCGTGGGGCCCAAAATGCCTGCCAGGTTTTCCTGATTTGGCGTCCCTTTAACTGATGCTTTCCTGAATGGTTTTCAGGCAAATAGCAGTAATCTTTTTGTGTGTGCAGGCTGTCTAGTCCTTTTTCAGCCACTGTCATTTCCTTCCATGTATCGTGTGAGAATGAAGGCTATTTCAGGTCTGCACCGTGGGCTAGCTGACGGGTGCCGCCAGTTGAAGCTGCATCTGGTTGGTTTCCTGTGCCCTGTGGCCTTGGCCCTTCCCTGTCCTTGTAGCTGATCTCCCTGTCGTGCACTCAAAGGGGCGCTCGATGCTCTTGGGGTTGGCTTTTATCCAGCATTGCTGCTGACGTGGGGAAATTGGTCTCCAAAAAGTGACAGATGAAAGAAGATCTGGAGGGAGCAGGTGCTGGTTCAGTTTTCTCATTTTGCTAGAACAAGAGGGGTTAAAATGGAGAAAATGCTTATTACTCCAAGGACGAGGAGGGGGTTTTGTATTCAACAGACAGGAAAGAAAATGAGATGGTTGAAATATATTAGTTACAAAGGTGTACTACAGAAAATCACTGGGTGTTCTCCTGACTTTGCCCTTTCACTGTTGGGTAATTGCAAATGGTCAAGAGCTATAGGTTTAGGCACATTGTACAAAGTTTTTACCAAGAAAAAGTGTTCCATGACCTTAGGGCCCCTCCATGCAAGGCTAGTTATTTGGGTTATTATGTCATTTATTAACTATGCTAGTAAAAGCTGTTTTTAAAAAGGGGTGGGATGTGGCAGCACTTGAAAAGTAGTAGGTGTAAGCTCTATATAGTAAAACTACTACTTAGTGCTAGCTGCCACCTAATGGTTATGGGGGTGTGGGTGGACCTACACTGTAAGACTTTTAAATTCCCTTTTGTTTTGCTGCCCGAATGTAAATACTTTTGCTAATAGATAATTGCCCTTTTACTAAGATATAAGCTTTACCTATAAAAATGTATTTTGAAAACTTATTTTACACAGCAATTTTGTATCCATTGAAACTAACCTTTTACCAATAAAGCACTATTGTTTAGATATTAAGTGAGTAGTTCTCATTATTGGCTCTTAACGAGGTAAAGGTGTAAGGTTTTCTGGGAAAGATTCAGAGAAAGCCCTGCGTTTTCTGTGTATAAAAATCCGGAGGGGGCTTCCCTGGTGGCACAGTAAAGAATCTGCCTGCCAGTGCGGGGGACACAGGTTCGAACCCTGGTCCAGGAAGATCCCACGTGCCACAGAGCAACTAATCCCGTGCGCCACAACTCCTGAGCCTGTACTCTAGAGCCCACAAGCCACAACTACTGAAGCCCACGTGTCCTAGAGCCCGTGCTCCGCAACGAGAAGCCACTGCAGTGAGAAGCCCGCGGCACCGCAAGGAAGAGTAGCCCCCACTCACCGCAACTAGAGAAAGCCTGCGCACAGCAACGAAGACCCAATGCAGCCAAAAATAAGTAAATAAATTTTTTTAAAATTCAGGAGGAATTATTTGCACCAACATCTGTACCCAACAACTCTGTATTGGTGATCCCAGCCCAAAAGAGCAAGCCATAAAGATTGGAAAGGAAATAGTTACAGGGGAATCTGATCATCTACTTAAAGTGAATGATAAAAATGACCACTAGTGAGAGTTCAGTGATGTCTGCCCACTAAATAGAAAATGGGAAGGATCTCATTCACTGTAGTAACAACTACTAACTTATGAGAAGAAATATTGAAAACCTGGACTGTAAGCCTGATCTGGGTGGCTGGCCGGCCCTCTGCCCACTCCACTGACCACCCCAGGGCCCCTTTACTTCTTTCTCAGTGTCTGCCTAGAGCCCTGTCTCTGGTTCCTTCTTTCCAGGTCCCTCCCTCGCCCAGGTCCTGCACCTCTGCCTCAGGCCCTCCAGCATACACCCCGCAGCCTCTGACCAGGCTTCCCCCCTGCGGGGTCCCCACTGGCGCTGCTCACCTGTCGGGGTTCCATGCCGAGGGGTGTGTGCCACCCTGGGAGCAGCGAGAACAGCGCCTGGGTTCTGATATCGGGGCTGCCGGTGGTGTCGCTGGGGGCCAGTTAGAGGAAAAGCTCGGAGGGAGCGACTGGGGACAGGAGTGCCCTTCTGAGTCTCGAATCCGAAGCTGCCCCGCGGGGAGCGGCTGTTCCTGCTTCCTTTGGGAAACGTAAGGGGTCGGGGTCTTGATCCGGTGGCCAGAAACCTAGGAGTACCCTCCTAGATGGGTCCGGGTCCATCCTCGGTTTACTCCCTAGACAGATGCGTGGGGGCTCGCGGGCGCGCTCCTGGCCTGCCCCGGGAGGCGCGGGGACTGCGGCGGGGGCCAGGACCAGGGCAAATTGAACCGGGTCTTGAAGGATGCGTAGAAGTTCACTGAACCTCTTCGAAGAAGGGGCGTGTGCTGCTGCTAGTCGCGGGCCTGGGGGCTCCAGACGTGGTGTCACGTTTCCATTTCCGGGTGGGGGCCACGAGGCTAGAGGAGGACCGTGAAGCCTGGAAGGGCCTCGGGCCTCGCCAGCACGGCCCGTTTCCTCCTCAGCACATCCTCACGGGGCTATCGGCGCCCGTAGGCCACGACACCAGTAGCCCCCAGGAGGATCGCAATTGGTGGGTGGAGCAGGTAACGGAAAGGCTGGCAGCCAGGGACGGGGGTGGAGGGAGCCAGCAGATGGCCGCGCCGGCACCGCGCCCCGCCCTCCGAGCCGGACCTTGCTCTCAGAGCCGACGCCCCGCCCGCCCAGAGCCGGCGCTCCGCCCCTCCCCGAGCCGGAACCGCGCCCCGCCCAAGACCCCGCGCCGCCCTGCCAGCCGAATAGCTGCTGAATTGCATTGGACTCCGCGCTTGCCCTCTCGCCCTGCCTCCTCCGGTCCATTCACCAATCAGAATCCTGTGCCGCCCTTCTAGGCCGCGGCCGCGGAGGCCCCGCCCCAGAGTCCGCAGGCCAATCGGCGGCGCGTCCGCGGGGGCGGGGGCGGAGCCCTGGGCGGGGGGTGGGGACTGGGCGCGCGGCGCGGGGGCGGCCTACGGGCGGTCGCAAGCGGGCGGAGCAGACGAGGGATTTGAAGCGCGCTGCAGGCGACAGCGCGGGCTTGGCGGCTGGTGAGCGCGCGGGGCAGTGGGGCCCCGGTCAGGCAGGGGCCGGGCTGCGCCTCGGGGGTGGGCGGCGGAGGCCGTGGGCCGAAGCCCAGGGCAGGGCGGGCGCCTCCGGACGGCGGGAGGCCAGAGGAGTCCACACCCGGGCTCAGAAGGCCTTACTTAGGGCGGCAGGCCCCGTGCGGGGAGGGCCGTGTGTGAGGAACCTGCCCGCTGGAGGCCCGGGGTGGGCGGGAGGGTCCCGCGCGGAGGCCCCGGCAGAGCCACAGGTGGAAGCTCGCGCCGCCTGAGACCACGCCCTTTTTGGCCTTTCCTTAGATTGTATCTTAACGCCGGGAATCGGTATTAGGTGTTAATGTTTTTGTTTTGGTTTTTGGTTTTTTTGCGGTACGCGGGCCTCTCACTGTTGCGGCCTCTCCCATTGTGGAGCACAGGCTCCGGACGCGCAGGCTCAGCGGCCATGGCTGACGGGTCCAGCCGCTCCGCGGCATGGGGGATCCTCCCGGACCGGGGCACGAACCCCTGGCTCCTGCATCGGCAGGCGGACTCTCAACCATTGCGCCACCAGGGAAGCTCAGGTGTTAATGTTTTTACTCCATGAAGTGTAGAACGGCTCCTCAGACAGTGGGGAGACTTCTAAAGGCAGACGGTGAAAGCTGGGGCTGGAATATGCCCCCGTTTCCGTTTACTATGGTGGCTGCAGCCTCTGGTGGCCTTTCGTGTGCTGGTCAGCAATTGCCGTGAAAAACAAATTCACACAAGGTGCATTGAAGGAAGTAATGTCAGTCCACAGTGAAAGGGTGGGAAGATTTACATCTCAGGGTGGCTCTTCTCTGTACCTTTGCTCACGTCTGTGAGGGCGCTTCCGGCGGAGGACTGCGGAGGTGCTTGATGGGTGTCGGGAGCGTTGGACCAGCGGGCTGCTTGTGTGTGGACAGTGTGCAGTTTTCTCCTGCCACAGAGATGGGAGAGGACATTTGAGGTCAGCAGGCATGGAGTGACCTTTGCTGGTAGGCCACATCTAATGTTCATTGTCTGTATCTGCTGTTTTTTGGAAGTTTTTTATGAGTTCCTGTACACTACAGACGTAGCTCTTTGGGAAGGGTTGTGAAGCGCTTCACGCGCGTTATTTTATTTGGTTCTCTCAAAATCTGCAGAGGAGACGTGCCCAGGCCCCGTCTGGAAGCAGAGGAGCGGGGTGACCGGTTTAGGGTCACACCCTGGCCCTGCTTCCCTGGTGCTCCTGCTTTGTTGCCGTTCTCCGTGAGCAGTTCACACTGAGCTGTTTGGACCAGACGCTGACAGGAGCTGCAGGAGTTTGCTGGCTCATTTACATGCATGGGCATCCTTTCCCAAAAGGGAAGTTTATATGATACATTCATCTATCTCTGCCTCAGGTTCCCTGTCAGTAAATGAGGTTACAGCTTACCTGTCTCATAGACTTGTTGTGAGGATTAAACATCAGTGGAAACGCTGTTAGCTAGATGCCTGGGACACAGTAAGTGCTTGACAAGTGTTAGCCGTTATATTACCAGGTGGAAGAATGATCTGAGTAGACAGTAGAGAGAGAAGTACGCAGTATTTAAGCAGAATTATCCTGCTTGGAGGGAAGGATATGCACTGGATTGCAAAGCAAAGGCGGATGCGTGGATAATTCCATGCAAGCTCTTTTAAATCCCCTGGGCCCCAAGGAATTCTACTCCTTTCCAAACACTCCTGCCTCTAGTCACACCAGCACCTCCTCTATCCTGAGACGGTAACAGGTGTTTGTTGCTGCTGCTTTTGCCCTTTCAGGTTTGTTCCTGTTTTTTCTTCACCCGCTTTCGTATAAGCCTGCCACCTCCTCATTTGCTCAGTGGGTCGTGAGCTTCCTGCACACGGCTTGGCATTAGGTGCAGGGAAATCCCCCTGTAAAGCTGGATGTTGCGCCGAGGTCACTCTGGTGGTGCTCTCTGAGATCCCGTGTGTAGAGCATGATTGCACGGTAGCATATGTGTCAATTCCAGGTTTTACCTTGGCAACAGGGTGCCAAAAAGGTGAGGGGGGTCCACAAAGCTTAATATGATAGAGGCCGGTGTTTGGTGGGTTTCTGGTGATTTTGTAAATTCGTCTAATCTTTTTGGAGAGCAGCTAGCCGTATGTGATAAAGATTTTGATTTTGGAATCCCAGTTTGTTTTTGAAAACAAACTTTGATACATAAACGCTGCATGTCAGAGGGGTAGAGTACTCCTCAGCCAGCAGACATGCTCTGGCAATCTCCTTCCTATCCTTCCTTCCCAGCAAAATTTGAACCATTTTGATCCATGGAAATATGTTCAAAAACACGTCTTAACCAAAAAGGCGAAGTAGTTTGTACACAGCAATTATACGGATGTAAAAATGTGCGAGGACGTGGGCAAGGATCAGAAGGGAAGGTGGAGTGATGTAAGTAGTTTTATTTTAGGGTCACAGGACTGTTTTCTTGCTAAGCTGGTGTTCTGGTTTATAGTCATTTTAAAATTCAAAAGCAGAAAGGCCCTCTGACGTTGTCGGGTGCAGTGACGAATCTTTCTTCATCCCCTCTCTCCCAGCTGCAGCACAGAAGGAGGTATGAGATTCCACCCAGACCTCTTAGGTGGGCCCTCGGGACCTCCACAGCCCGGCCCACCGTGGGCATCCTAAGGGCCCCTGCCACTCTCAGCCTTGCCCAGCAGCCCCTGCCTGTGCACAGGCTGCTCTTGTCTAGCTGGTCTCCTGTCGCCCCGCAGGGCCCAGCTCCTGCTTCATCCCGGAGAGCCGTCCTGGCCAGGCTAGCTGCGCTGCCTTCCTCGGTGTTACCTCGTGCCTCCTGCCTTCCACTGCTGCGGCAGGCAGTGGTCAGGGCCACGTCCACAGTGGTCTCCCCTTCTAGATCATTGTGTACTTGCTACGTGGGGTCCCTTAAACCGGACGTGGGACAGCACGTGTGCAATGGGGGTTGTGAGGACCAGATGCGCAGACACCCGCTTTTTGCTGAGGTCTCCCTCCCTCTCCACCTACCAGATTCCTGGAAGCTCCCTTACTTCACTTCCACACGGCTCTTACCGCCCTTTAACAGACTGTCTTCTTTGTCTTCTCCCACTGTCATGGGAGGGATTTCCTCCCTCTTAAAGGCTCCCGTATCTTTAAGGACTTAGATTTGCTTGATACCGAGGCAAGGTGCTCAATCAGTGTTTGAACTAATCAAATTTCATCTGGGGCAAGGGCAGGTGCCAACTTTTATGGGGCCTGAGACTTATCCAATTTGGGGGAGGAGACCTCTTTAAGAAAATACAGTGTTACAAATAAAAATCAATTTGAAAATTAATCTTCAGATATTTATTTAGAATGAGAAAAAGTTAATAAGATACAGATTTGAAAAAGCTGACCATTGATACAGACATCACTAAATCCAGAAAGATAGCATATTTGTTAATTATCTGACACACTTCTGTAATACTTTTCATTTGGCTGTGTACTTTTTAGTTGTCTCTTCGTATGACAGAGAATAGAAAGGATTCAGTGATTCCTCTAGCATGGCTGATCAGAAATCTTATTATTGATTGTTAGGATGTATAAAACATGGTTTCACACTTGCTGTTTCTAGCACAGCTATGTCTTGGAAAAGCAGGAGCTCTGATAAATTCTGTTTTGCACAATTCCATTCAAAAACGTTAAAAAATCAATGGTGTATTTATAGTTATACTGCTACATTATAAATTTTTTTTTCTGACAGGCGAGAAGTGTAGTTTTGACTACTGAGTACCGAGCTGTGCTTGCATTTTGACAAGTCTGGTGATGATTTTCCCACAAATGTGCGTCTGGCTCCCGGAGTTTCAAACCTTGCTCCTTTCCCAGGGCCCACACGCTTCCAGCAGCAGGTGCCATCGGGTCTGTTCATGTTGCTGCAGGGCCTGGGCCCTGCACCTTTGTTCCATAACCCTCCAGCACGCAAGCACGGGACTGGCAGTGGTGTTCCGGGAACCATAGCTGCATTGTGAGGCTGGTGGTCACCTCAGTGTGAACACCTGAAACGTCTCCGCTTCAGCCCAAACTAAGGGTGTCCCTGGCTCCTTGTGCTGGTAGCTGGGTCCTCTCCTGAGCTGCCTGACGTGGAGGGAAGGAGGGACAGAAACAGACGTGGGGTGGAAGGGGCAGCAGTGTTAGTCGATTGCAATTTGAATATGTTTTCGAATTTCCCAGAAGGCTGTGATCATGGCCGCACTTCACTGAGGGCCTTTCTTAGGACCTTGGCAGGCCGGTGCCAGGTAGGGGCCCAGAAACGAGGCAGAATGGCTTTAGAGTCACACTGCCGGCATAGGGGCAGCCTGTGGTCCGTTGCTTGGTGCCACACAACACCGTGGAGGCACGCGGGTGAGGGTGCACGGCGCCTCCTCCTGCGGCTGGCGGGATGTGTCTGGAAGCAGGAAGCAGCGCTGGCTGTTTTACAGCCGTTTAAGTGACTGGGCGTGATTCACTTTACCTCCTGCGTCGTTCAGACCCCAGTTGCCTTGGTAATAGTTAACACAAGCTGAGTGTGGGGGGAACAAGTCTCAGTGTCGGAACAAGAAATCAATTTCTTAAATTGATCTAAAGAGAGTGTTTTAAAATGTTAGTTTTTATTCTAACTGCACTATTTGAGAAGGAAGAACAAGCGCAACACCTAGAGGAGATGTGGGTGCTTACCCCGGCTCTCTCTTTGAAGGCAGCGGGCTCGGCTGTAGGTGACCCCTGCCGTCGTCTGCCCGGAAGCCATCTGATTTCAGAAGTAGCGCACGTTCATCACGGTAGGCAATTCAAGAGATACAGGCGCCAGGAAAGAAGGAAATAAAAATCAGCCCTCTTCCCTCTCTCAAAGATGACCTCTGCAAACATGCTTTAAATGCATGGATGCCAAGTTCCGTTTGTGGGAAGAAGGAATGAGCCTCCTCCACCCTGTCTCTCCCGCTGACTGTGGCCACAAAGCTGGACAGCTGCGGGAGCAGCCCTGAGGACCCTGGCAAGGAAGTGGCGGCGGGCAGACAAAGGCCAGGGTCTGAAGTGCCTGCCGCAGGAGCACTGAGCTTCCTGTTCTCCCTCCAGCACCCCCGGTCCCCAGCGTCTTCAGGGTGTCCGAAACCCGGAGGTGGGCTCCAGGGGCAGATAGGGAGGGCTGCAGGGGGAGCCACCCAGTTTGGGCTCTAGAGGGAGTGGGAGAAAGCCACCATTTCTTCTTCTCTCTCTCCCTGTTCTCCAGCCAGGCCTGAGACACCTAAAACTCCAAGGGCTTTTTACTCTCTTTCCCGCAGCCTGGTCCCAGCAAGGGTGCAGTCCCAGGACGTGCACGGCAGAGCAGGGGAACAAGCCACAGTCCTCTGGCTGGAAGACTGAGAAGTAAGCCAGGGAGCTATGGGGTCGGTGGGGGGGAGCTCAGGAGGTGACCCCTCACAGTTGCCGGTGAACTTGTGGGCTCGACACCGAGCTGTACACGCATGGGGCCGACCCTGTGCCACTTGCCAGAGGCTGTGGGAACTCAACTAAGGGGTCGACCACAGCCCGGGAGCCAGGCTGTCAGCTGGGTGATGGTGCACAGGGAGGATGGAGCCTCTGAAGGTGGAGCTGATGCTGAGACCACGGCTGCGGCCTGAACCCGGCAAGGCCGTGCTGCTGAAAGAGAAGTGCCATATTCCCTGTGGGATTTAAACAAGGCCAGAGGCTCATAACACAGTGTTTAAAATGTCCAGGTATAATCCAAAATTACCTGGCCTACACAGAACCAGGGAAATACCAGCTCACAAGAGAAAAGACAGGCTACAGCTGAGATGATGCAGACATTGGAATTACCTGACAAAGACCTTGCGGTGGGCAGAATTTTGGCCCCCATGGCCGTCACCCCCTGGTGTTACTTCTGGGAACAGGTTATGTTACGTGGCAAAAGCACATCGACAAGGTTCCCTATGCGACATGACTGAACACTGTAGACTCAGGAAGCAGAGCCCAGCGCTGCCCTCCCAGCGCCAGCGCCTCCCCCTCCCCCTGCCCCTGCCCCCAGAGGCAGTTCTTTCCTTTAGGTTTTGGTTTACCCTCCAGGGTGGTTGTTTGAAAAATGCATGTGTTTACCGTCTTCCTCTTTTAACCAGTAGTGCACCACGCGCCTTCTTTGTACCTTGCTTTTATTCACCTTTTCATCGAAGAAGCATGTAGCGATCTTTTCCACGTGTGACCGAAATTTCAGCAACTTCCACCACTGTGGACAGTGGACAGTGGACTGCGCTTGTCTGGGGAGCCACAGGCTGATTTCCCAGCCGAGCGGGAGGCGACTTGAGGGCCAGATCTGGGCTGGGCTCATGTCCTGGCTTTGTCACTTCTGAATTATGTGTTCTGTGGCAGAGCTTCTTTTTCTTTTTAATAGACCTGCTTTTTAGAACAATTTTAAGTTCACAGCAAAATTGAGTGGAAGTTTCACAGATTTCTCATATGCCCCCGCCCCCAGACGTGCACAGTCTCCCCCCCGTCCCCCCCACCCCCCGAGTGGTACCTTTGTTACAAAGCCTTGGCAGACTTTTGAGCCGAATTTTTCCAACTTCAAGGTGGAAATTATATGTCACGAATTGGTTTTTAAATTTTTTATTAAATGAGAATATATAGGAGCCGAGTTTGTAGTAGGTAACACTAGATATCAGTGGTGGAAATTTGTATGTAGCCACCAGAAATATTTTTAGGAATGAAGACTGTGAATCATTTTGTTCACCTGGGAGGGAGAAGGGAACTGGAGTCCCTCGTAGGCACCTGCCTGTTGACACTGCTGATTCCCTCCAGATTTCTGGAGAGGGTCTCTGGCAGCAGCAGGGGAGTGAGCAGGGGCTAATGCCTGACGTTTAGAGCCTGCAGGACTGCGGGACGTGCTCTGTGTGTCTAGTTCAGTTTGCCTATTCTTGCCTTTTTAATGTTTATTTATAAGCACACAGAGCAAAACAAAGTAATTTCTGTTAGTTTATTAATTTATGTAAAGAAAATTCAGCGCATACATTTTTCCCTTTGATTTTTTCCCATTGTCAGACTACAGGAAGCAATCAGGCTGTATGTAGAAAGACTGTTGAATGAGCAGCTTCACGCTCCTGCAAGGAGGGGTCCTTCTGCTGCTCGTTCTAAAATGACACCATGATTATTAACTAACATTCACAGCACAGCAGTTACATTCAGTTTTCCATTAAGTGTCTTCCTTTCTAAACTTTCTTAAACTTAACGCTGAGTAATTATCAAATGGGTGGTTTAATGCCACATTGTCGTTGTGTAATAGCAAACAGAGCTTTCTTTGGAATATCAGCAGGAGGGTGCCCCATGGGGTCACTTCCTATTAAGAGAACTTGTCTCCCTCAGATGAACCTCTGGGATCAGGCCGTCTCGTGGTCCGGAGTCTCAGCCTAAGCTGTGTGGGTGTCTTACTTTGACCAGGTGCAAATAACTAGGATGTAAGCATGCTGCTCACAAGGTGTACAAACCTGCAAAGGCTTCCTCTCAAGAGCCATGTTTTAGAATTCCTTGAGCCAAGAAAATTGTTTTTTTCATCTGTCTAACATATCTTTTGTTCTTATGAGAGATGAAACAATGGTAAATTAAAAGTATGTTGGTTTAAATATATTTTTTATTATAAAATAAACACAGATACAGAAAAACTGCATTAATCAAATGTACAGATTAATGAATGAAGTGGACACTGTCCAGTGAAGCGATGGAACTGTGCCGGCCACACCCAGGACCCCTCCCCTGTGCCCTGCCCCCGGGACAGGCCCCTCCCACCAAGGGGACCACTGCCCTGACTGTTCTAGGAATAACCTCCTTGCCTGTTCTTGCAGTTTTCTCACCCGGATGTGCCCCTCAAGACAGGTTAGTCTTGCTTGGTTTGGTTTGTTTTCTTTTTTTTAAAGTAGGCGTTTAGACATGACTTTCTTATAATAAGTAAAAGAGAAAGAACCTGAAGAAATTTTTTTCCATCTAAAATTATTATGAAGAAATATAAATGAGAATTTTACAGTGGAATACACAACAGAAGTGACTCCTAAAAGTACATCTTGGTTGTATATATGTTTTCAGAATTGTAGCTTTACTTAAAAGGGAAAGGATCACTTTGGTGCCCAAAGTAAAACATCCCGTAGCTTGTTTCAGAACCTCCTCTTGGTGGCGGGTGTTGGGCGAGTGCTGTGAGCTGACCACGCTTTACTCTCACCTGTGTGCGCACCTGGGGCACCTGAGAGGTGGGCTTGACTTCCTTAACACCCCCTCTCTTCCGCAGTAACTACTCAAGTTTGTGAGACTGGCATGAAAACGCTCGCATTTATGGCTCTCAGAGCTTCATATACCTCACGCTGAGTATCAGTCAGTGGCAGGAAAACAGGGCTTTGCTGAAGTGTGGTTCCTGACTGCGGCATACACGGTGCCTGTTCTTTGATGCCTGCGACGTTAATTAAGTAAATACTTAGCAAATATTTACAGAATTAGTGACCGCTCCCGGGGGCATGCAGCCTGGAGAGAGAATTCTGAAGACGGTGGGTAACTGCCGACCTGAACCACACGTGTGGCGCAGGGGATCTACGTGCCAGTCCGAGCCCCCGGGGATCAGCCCGTTTGTGCATGGGCTGGGTTGGGAGCTGTATTTCGCAGAATGACCCGTCGCCTCATGCTACGCACATTTCACCTTTCCCGGGGGTTTAGCTTTCTCATTTTCTGTTTGCTTGTTTGATAAACCAGACATGCACGGAAATTCTCATGCAGATTGTTGGGAAGGTCTTCGCTGAGTAGGGTTTAAGTAGGAATTGCTTGCCAGTGGGTCACTGAGAAGCTTTTCCATCTTAATTGAAGAGATAATAAGTTCATGAGTTGGTTTATCTTGATAACAAAATAAGCTCGAAAAAGAGGAAAAGGCCACAGGACTCAGCAATTAAGTTGGCAGGAAAGGGCACAGACTAGGAGTTTTGTGAGATTAATTCTCTAAAATATTTACTGCAAATTAGTAGAAGACTTTTTGAAGATGATTAAGCAAAATAAAATGATTTTCACCGCATCTGCATTCTTTTTTTTTTTGCGGTACACGGGCCTCTCACTGTTGTGGCCTCTCCCGTTGCGGAGCACAGGCTCTGGACGCGCAGGCTCAGCGGCCATGGCTCACGGGACCAGCCGCTCTGCGGCATGTGGGATCTTCCCGGACCGGGGCATGAACCCGTGTCCCCTGCATCGGCAGGCGGACTCTCAACCACTGCGCCACCAGGGAAGCCCCTGCATTCTTTCTTGATTAAACATCTGACATTTGTGTTTGCCATACTGTGTTTAACCATTAGGTATGTTTCTTTAAGTTGACTTTCATACATAAATACACGTATTTAAGAAGGGAATTGGCCATAAATAGAAGGTAATTATATTAATAAGGACGACTAAAAGCAAGGCAGTATGACCAGATTCTAGCGGGCACTGAGCCTGTCCTTTGGTTGTTAAAAAACAATGGCGTGATTGGCTCTGTTCAACTGAACAGCTAAGAACTGGAGACCCTTCCCCGGGCATGTTGAGGAGGGTTGAAAGGGCACGAGTGCCTCCCGGGGCAGCTCTCTGACCCTTGCAGACCCTCGGTGTCGTCATAGGTGAGGAGGGCGTGGGTGGTGGTGACCACAAGGGTATTATGAGGACGGGACAGGGCGGGTGCTGGGAAGGGTGGCACGTGTGTGCTCCCCGTGATGTGTGCCAGGCTGTCACTCAGCGCCAAGTCTGAAGTTACCTCCTGAACCACTGGTGGCACCCACTCCAGCCTGGTGACACAGCTTAGAAAAACCAGGGTGTGCAAAGCGGGCAGACAGCCTGGCTGTCTTCATCCACCTTGCTTGGCATTTTCCCCACCATGTCAGCAGAGGTGGGACCCGGGACCCATGCTGGCACCGTGCTGTGTGTACCCCTTTCCCTTTGCTGAAAAGCGCTGTCCAGCACACAGAGTGTGTGGTCAGCACGTGAATGTCTGGGCTGGTGGAGGGAGGAGGTGCAGGGCCTCCGGGTGGTCTGGGGAAAGAGAGGCAGGCGGCTGTGGGCCTCCCCTCCCCTGCCGGTGGGCAGAGATGCTGCGGCTCCTTCAGAGGGTCTGCGGGTTAAATGAGTTCACGCACTGCCAGCTTGCGTGCACCCCAGCGATAGTGGTGTTGGGGCGTGTTGCTGTGTATGCTCGCCAGTCGAGGTATGAGGAGAAGATAATCTTTCTAAACTCGTAATTTTGATGTACGTTAGGACTCGTAGAAGGGCAAAAACAGTGCAGAGAATTCTTGTGTACCTGACAATTTTCTTACGTTGTTTTAATATCGAAATAACTGGGGATAATTTGGGGGGTTTTTGTGTGTTTTAGTGCATTCCTCACTCTTAGCTGGTGAAGAATGGGGGAGCTGGAAGGAACCTACCGCGTCCTGCAGACCCCAGGGACACGCCTAGGCGCCCAGACCCCCGCGGGCGTCAGCACCCTCGAGCCTGGGCATGGCCCCTCGGCAGCAGCGGCGTGGCCAGCGGCCAGGACGCCCATCCGAGTGCAGCTGCTGGACAGCTCCGTCGAGGTGTTTGACGTTGAGGTAAGAAGCAAGATTCCTGGAGGCCTAGTTCCTCGCGTTTTCTAGAAGTCGGGTAATATTTGGTATTATGTACCAAACTCCATTTTGCTGGTTAGACTTTGCCTGTTTATCAAGTCGCCCATGAGTGGCTGGGCTGGTAATAAAATCCTTGGGAACTCCGTCTGCGTTTCCCCTTTTAGTTTGGGGAGTGGTGTTCTCCTGACTTAAAATTCTGACGTAATGTGGTCTTGACATTCTTCTCTTTTGAGAGGCTGGCTGAGAGCCACGCAGTGCAGACTGGAACCAGCTTGTCTCCACCCAGCTCCTGGTGGCCGAGCCTCTGGGTGAGGGACACCCCTTAGCCTCGCAGTGTGTCCTCGTCTGAATGTGAGGGTGACTCAGGTCCCCGCTTCCCAGGGTGGCTGGGGTGAGGGCAGAGCACTCAGCACACGAAGAGCCTGGCACAGCGCTCGCACAGGGCTTGTCTTTCTAGGTCAGCAGTAGGAACATTTTTATTGTGAAAATTCTCTAATAATACATTGCACTGATAATGTTGGCAAAGGCAGTTGGATATAGCAAATGTTTGAAAACATCTTTTCTGATTTTCTAAATGGCGATAGAATGAACGTTCTTTTAAAAAATTAATTATTTTCATAAGTAATGCAGGAATACATTCTTTTTTCTAATATTTTTATATTGGTTTAAAGTAATACCTTTGGAAGCATCCCCTGCTCTTAATGTCACAAAGTAAAGACGAGAGAATGAACTTAAACGTTAGCAGGAGGTTTATTTATGCTTGGGGAGAGGTCCAGATGCTACACAGAAAATAGAAAGATGGTCGAGGAGCTGTGGGCCCGGCGTGAAGAGGCCTAGCGGAGGCCTTGAGGCTCCCGCAGAGCCTGATCGCAGGATGCCTTGCGTGAGAAGGCAGAGGTGAGGAAGGAGGTGAGCACGGTCGGGGGCGGGGAGCGGAGGGGAGAGGCCAGCTGGGGGGCTTGAGGAGTAGAGGTGCCCTCCTGCTTGGAGCCCAGGGTACACCTTGAGTGTTCGATGGCAGGTATCTAGTGCCTAGATTCCTAGTGTCTGAACTCAGGGAACCCTGAATGCTTCTTTTAGGTCTTATTTGAGGAAGAAACCAGATGTCATTTCGTCAGGGCAGTGGTAACTGGAACTGGTAGGGCCTGTCTGTCCACCTTCCCAGGTCACTCCTGTGTTGCAAGAAGCAGCCTTTGCAGGGCGGGGAGTTGGGAACAGGCCACCTTTGAGCCCTGAAGGGGGGGACTGGCTCTCGGTCCCTATCTTACTGTACTCGGATGAGTCACCTGGAGAAACAGGTTAAAGATCTGGGAATTAGCTGGGCTCCCACCTCTCTTCCGGCCAAATGTTTGGAAGAATTCCCACCATGTAGCCGTCCTATGATAAACACATTTGCTATGGTCTAGGCTTAAAAGAGGTTCAGATTTTTTGAAAGAAAGGAAGGAAGAAGAGAAAAGAAAAGAATTGCATTAGTTAGGGTTTACTTTTAGAGCATCTTTTTCTGGCCTGCTTAACGGTCTTTATCAACTAAACCTAGGACCAGAAAAGGAAAAAAAGCACACATTTATTGTTGAGTCATAAATAAGATGTAATCCTTCTCTGAGAAATTCACTTTTAAATCAGAGATAGCATTTTATAAAGGTTCAGAATATAGAGAGCGTGTCGAAGTTTTAATAAATTGAGATTGTTGTTTCTTTTAACCGAATAGAACCATCGTGTTTGGTATCTTGATAGACCTGGCAGAGTTACCAGCAATTAAAGAGTCAGATTGCTGTTGTATATCCCGAGTTGGATGGGGTCCTTTTTAAATTGTGCTACTCACTGATGCATCCCTTTCAGGAGAAGTGAAAACTCAATGTATCTCTTTGTAAGTTAGTTGTACTCTGTTTCCGAGTGCCCTGGCCGTCTACAACTGTATCAGCTAGCTTTGCTGAGTAACACGTCACCCCCAAACCTGATAACTTAAAAGAGCAAATATTTAATATTTTCTGCATGTCTGAGTGTTGGCTTGGAGGTTCTTCTGGTCTGAGTGCTGAGTCGACTGTCTAGGATGGCCTCGCTCACGTGTCTGCGGCCCCAGCTGGAACCTCTCTCCGTGTGGGACCTCACTCTCCAGCGCGCTGGCGTGACCTTGTGCACATGGTGATGGGAATGCGCTCGGGGGTGGCAGCTGTGAGGTCCCTGAGGCCTAGGCTTGTAATTCACACGTGTACCTTCTGCCGGGTTTGGCTGATCAAGCAGGCTGCCAGGCAAGCCCAGGTTGAAGAAGTACCTGGAGTCTGTGGCCATTTTCTGCAGAGGCTCTCACACGGCTGCTGCCAGGGATCAGATGCACAGTCCCTGGAAAGTCTCTGAAGCTCTGGTATCTGGTGTCAGCGGGCTGGGCGGGTTTGCCAGATGAAGCACTTTGTGGGGCCTCCTCCGGGAGGGGCTGCTGGAGAAGGTGCATCTGCCCTGCTCCCTTCTCCCCAGTGTCTCCCGTGGGCCGCCGTCGCCAAGATCCGAGATGCAGAGCCCAGTCTGGGTCTCCCTGGGCCTGCCGCCCCTGCCCCACCATCCCTGGTCACTGATCTTGTCTGTCGTTCCCCCGCCCGCCCCGTACAGTTGGACTGAGAGACACACTGTGGTTGGGTGACTTTCGCTGTGGGTCTGTGGGTGGTATAGACTTGAGGTGCCGGGCAGTGAGGTCCCGGGGCGGATGGCCTCTGTTGGTGGCACAAAAGGCAGGTCTTGGGGAAGACGCCCCCACCCCGGAGCTGGCCGGGCTCTCCTCCTGGAAGGCAGGTCCTGGGCGGCGAGGCTGCTTCCGTGTTTGGACCAGTGCCGGTAAGTGCGGTCGACCGAACGGAAGCGAGGGTGAGCTTGGGTAACGTGCTTTCGTTAGGAGACTTTTTAGTTTTTCCCTCTATGGCAACGTCTTCTGACGCTAGGGATTCAGGTGTCGTGTTTTGTGTGTCTGGGGTTTTGGGGCCGTCCACACCGATTTTACGGTGTGCTGATTTGGTTTATTTTTTACTAAGTATTCTGCAGTATTTTCGGCAGACTCGCAGGGTTGATGTGCAGCCGGTGACACCTGGCCTGGTGTGGCCTGTGTGAACTCCCCTGGTTGTTACTGAAGGTTTATTCTTAGGGGAAGAAGGTGACGTTTAGTTATTTTTGAAACGGCGTCTTCTGCTGGTGCCTGTGGCTCTTCACAGGCAGAGTCTGTGGCTCATCGTCTCCTGCTGCTTCAGCAGCTGAGGCTGCCCTCCCCCAGCCCTCATTGCCTTCCTTCCGAGGGGTGAGCGCATCCGCGAGCCCCCGGCTCCGTCTGTCTCCCACCTGCGAGGGCGGTGACGTGAGCTTTGCTTACGCCAGCTCAGGCCCCACGATACCGGCCGGCGCTCTGAGAGCCAGAACCGCTGGCCACACGGGAGCCTTTTCTTCCTCTGGCTTTCTCTCTCTTGGTCTGCAGTCCTGCTGCCCCAAAGTCAGGGTGGCTGGAAGCTGGAAGCTGGGGTCTGTCTGCTTTTTCCTGAGCAGCACTGGATAAGCTGAAACTTTCTGGCAGCTTTATTGGGATATAACCGTACAGTCACCCACGTAAAGCGTGCAAGTCAGTGGCTTTTAACGTAGTCACAGAAACGCGGAGCCATCACGCCGGTCAGTCTTAGAACGTCTTCATCCCTCCCCGTCGGAAACCCCATGCCCTTTAGCTGTCGCCCTCGCAGCCCCAGCATCCTCAGTGCCCCCCAGCTCTAAGCAAATCGTGACCTGGGTCCTGTTTCCACAGACCCCTTTCATCTGAGCAGAGTCGTACGTGGCTTTTTGTGACTGGCTTGTCACTTAGCGTGGTGTTTTAGGGGTTCATCCACGTTGTTAGACGTCGCAGCACTATTTTCCTTTTTGTTCCCCACTCGTCAGCTGGTGGACGTCCCACCTTTGGGCTGTTGGCGAACGTCGCTGCTGTAAACATTCAGGTACAGGTTTTGTGGGGACATGCGTTTCCACTTGTCTCGGACAGACCCCTGGGGGTGGGACTGCTGAGTCGTACAGCGACTGTGTGTGATCGTTTGGGGAACTGGCAGACTGCTTTCCAAAGCAGCCGCACCATTTATATCCACCAGCCACTTTATGAGGCTTCCAATTTTCCCACGTTCTCAACTACACTTACTGTTCTTTGACTTTTTGATTCTAAACATCCTAGTGGGTTTCAGGTGGTATCTCGTTGTGGTTTGAGGTGAAATTTTTAAAATTTTTAATGGCTAAAGATAGGAAGGTTTTCAGCCCAAAAATATGGGAATTGTACCATTAAAAATTTATCTTTGGGGCTTCCCTGGTGGCTCAGTGGTTGAGAGTCCGCCTGCCGATGCAGGGGACACAGGTTCGTGCCCCAGTCCGGGAGGATCCCACATGCCGCGGAGCGGCTGGGCCCATGAGCCATGGCTGCTGAGCCTGCGCGTCCGGAGCCTGTGCTCCACAACGGGAGTGGCCACAACAGTGAGAGGCCCGCGTACCACAAAAAAAAAAAAAAAAAATTATCTTTGGGCTGGTTCCTTGGATAGATTATGAGTAATTGTGGAGTTAACCGTCTAGCTGTGGCCCAGTTACCACACGTGGCGTGAACATTTCTACATCCCAGAGTTGTGAGGACCACAGAGAAAGCAGGCTGAGGGCAGGCCCTGAAGGCCCTGGGAACTGAAGCTGGTAGAGGAGCGGGAGCTGCCGTGTCAAAATTTTTAAAACATTTTAAAGTTTCATTTAGACTTTTACTGACACTGTATTTATTTTTATTTATTTTTAAAAGATGTATTTGTTTGTTTATTTATTTATTTGGCCTGTGCCGGGTCTTAGTTGCGGCATGCGGACTCTTAGTTGCAGCACGCAGGATCTAGTTCCCCAACCAGGGATCGAACCCGGGCCCCCTGCATTGGGAGCATGGAGTCTTACCCACTGGACCACCAGGGAAGTCCCCTGACAATTGTATTTTTAAATCAATATTTATCTCATTTGTAAGTACTAGCTGCCAATGTCTACGATTTACTCTCATCCATTTGGATCATTTGCTTTAACAAACTTATGTTTATTATGATTACATATGATAATGAAGTAAGATGTACTCTGTGGTTCTTTATATTGATTACTAGTTTGTGTCCGGAAGGGCGCAAAGAAAGGGGGAGAAATCTGATGGATTCAGGGTGGAACTTCAACTCTGTCTAATTTTAAGTGATGTTTGACATTTACTGATGGGATTTTTAACTCCCTGAAGGTCAGTCAGTGACCAATTTTTTTTTTTTTTTTTTTTTTTTTTGTGGTACGCGGGCCTCTCACTGTTGTGGCCTCTCCCGTTGCGGAGCACAGGCTCCGGATGCGCAGGCTCAGCGGCCATGGCTCACGGGCCCAGCCGCCCCACAGCATGTGGGATCTTCCCGGACCGGGGCACGAACCCATGTCCCCTGCATCGGCAGGCGGACTCTCAACCACTGCGCCACCAGGGAAGCCCAGTGACCAATTTTTTGATCTAGTAAAATCATGATTTGTTTTCAGTTAATTAAATGAATTCTGTGGTTTTGAAATTAGAAATCTGACCTCAGGTCTGGAAAGTTTTTTTTCTCAGCTGTAAGAGAAACCATCTGGAGGCCGTGTGTCGGTTCGATTGTCCTGCGTGCAAAGTCAGGGAGTAGAAAGTGTCCAGCTCCTTGCCCTGTACGTGTGAGCAGTGTCCATGCTGCCCTGGGAGCAGCAGAGGGGCCGAGCTGGCGGTCCTGTCCTCCCTGGAGAGGCCTCCCCTCGACTGCAGAGGGCGCGGCATTGGGGACAGGGCACGTTCCTGCGTCGCTGACCATTCATGGCGGGTTTAGGAATGGACGTCACCTATAGCTTTTCTGTTATCTGGAGTCGGTATTGCGGAAAGAGTGATATTTAGTGATTGAGAGAACAGTCTGGGATGTGGTTTGGGTGAGGGAGACTTCACCCACGGGAGTGAATGTCATGCCTTCGCTGGCAGGCGTGGTGGAGTGCTAATGAACGTGAAGGTTGCTCACGTTTCCCCTTTTCTTAACATCCTCAAAAGTTTCAGAGTGGGCTTTCTTTCTTTCTTTTTTTTAGAATTGCAAAAGCTTTAGCTTAAATATGTGGCAAGTAGGAGGACAGATTCTCAGCCATGAAGTCCCATGCTGGAGGACTTGAAGTTGCTATTCCAGTAAACACTTAATGTTTTCTTTCTGGCCAGGAAGAAATAACCAGAATTCCGGAGAGTACCATAGCCAGACGTCTGTCGCTGCTCCTACACGAGCGCCCTAAATATGGCAAAGAAACCGCCTGAGAGCTTATTTTGGTCAGATCTCAGAGGAAGACGTTAGTAATTCAGCATCTGAAGTTTGGCGATAATATAGGCTTTATATAAGAGCTCTGTGTGTCCCTAGTATATGCAGCAATTATGTGATTCTGCCCTAGGTTTTGAAACCTATTATTTTGTCTTGGAAAATTGATCTGTGTTTTGACCCTGAAGCCCAGGAATGTGGCAGGGTGGGACGAGGCAGAGGTGTGGACGTTTACCCAGTTGTGGTATCGAAGCTCCAACACACATGCACGCACACGCCTGCACACGGACATGCCTGAGGGTTGGCACGCACAGTCTATGTTGGATGACCCCGCGATGATGACCGATGACAAATGGAAAAGAATCGGGAAATGTCGCCGAGGGAAGACCCATCCCCACGGTTGTGTAATGGAAGACAGCAGACTTGTCTCAGGGTCCCAGCAGAGGGTCATAGAAAGGAAACTTGCCCATTGGGTTGTCTTGACTTGCAAGCTGTTTCCTGAGCCCTTAAGACACGGGACGGGTTTATGTCGTTGGCAACCCCAGCAGGAAGCAGAGGCAGAGTGAGCTGCCGGGTGACACAGCTGACCTGTGACCCCACCCCACCCCCTGGCTGTCTCCAGAACCCTTGCTCTTATCCACATGACGCTCTCATTTACTGATCAGAAAGAATTTGGTTCTGTTGTCCTGTGTTCATAGGAGGCTAGAAGAGCTGACCTTGTACTTGTTTCACTGATTGGGCCCTTGAATCGCTGTTCCCGTTCAGCTTCCACCCCTTCCCAGAAATTCCCGATGCCTGCACTCTTGGCCCAACTCCCCACAAGGAGGTGGCCCGCCTGAGAGTGGTGCTGCCTGACCACCGAGGCCTCCCGGGCTCGCACGCTCGTCCCTCTCCCTGCAGCCGCGTGGGGCACGTTAGGACCAGGTTTTAAATCTCAGCCCCTCACCACCCGATGGCGTGAGGAAGGGCCTTGCTCCAAGTCTGGGAACGGCTTTGCTCAGGGGCCCCGTCCGGACGTGTAGCCAGAGCGGGGGTGGGGGGGGGTGACGTCCGCGCCTGGCTGCTCCTGCGGGGGCCACGTGGGCGGGGAGGCTAGAAAGGCCCAGAATCCTCCTCTGTAGGCCTTCGCTCGGCTGCCTGACACACACCCCATGTCCTGCCCCCCACGTTGAGCTGTGTAGCCTGGCACACCCCAGGGCTTTCTGCACTTACTAGAATCCGCTCTGTTCGGTGGTGAACAGTGTCTGGATGTTAGGAGCAGTGCTGCTGCGGATGCTCTTGTGTGTGTTGCCGCGTGCGCTGGTTTCTCTAGGGTGTGTCCCCAGCGTGGACTTTGTGGTTGTAGGTTGTGCCCGTTTTCACCCTGCCCAGGTACGTGGATTGCTCTGGAAACCCGTTAGGCCGTCTCACGGGCCCTTCGTCCACACAGGACCACTGCCAGCCATCCTCTGATCCTGTAGCCTTTCTCCTGCTGCTTCCATCCACGGGGGCTGCTGCCCAGTGTGGGCCGCTGGTGGGCCTGGCCCCGGGGCTGTCTGCATCCCGTCCTGATTCCTGTCCCCAGCCAGGTCATCTGAGAGCGCTGCCGTCCTCCTGGTCCCCCCACCCCACCCCCTGCAGCCTCCAGTGAGCCTTTCACACCTACTGCACATTCGGGTCGCCAGGGCCACCTTTAAAACATGCCGTGCTGCTGAGGAATCCTCAGGTGATTCTGGGCAGGATGGGCGGCCGGGGTTTTGAGAAGAGCTGACGGGTTCTGGAATGTGTGCCCTCCCCCACCCCGGGTACCCTCTGCTGACCCATTTCTCCTGACCCTCATTTCTTCCCTCCGTCCATTCATTCAATCCCTGAACAAAACAAACACACCCTCCCCTCCCCCTCCCCCACCCCTCCCCCTCCCCTCCCCCTCCCCCTCCTCTCCCTCCCCTCTCCCCTCCCCTCCCCTCCCCCTCCCCTCCCCCTCCCCCTCCCCTCCCCTCTCCTCCCCTCTCCCCTCCCCCTTCTTTCCCTCCCCTCCCCTCTCCCCTCCCCCTCCCCTCCCCTCTCCCCTCCCCCTCCCCTCCCCTCCACCTCCCTCTCTCCCTCCCCTCCCCTCCACCTCCCTCTCCCCTCCCCTCCCCTCCCCTCCCCCTTCTTTCCCTCCACCTCCCCTCCCCTCCCCCTTCTTTCCCTCCCCTCCCCCTTCTTTCCCTCCCCTCCCCTCCCCTCCCCTCCCCTCCTCTCCCCTCCCCTCCCCTCCCCTCCCCTCCCCTCCCCTCTCCTCCCCTCCCCTCCCCTCCCCTCCCCCCTTTCTTCACCTCCCCTCCACCCACCAGAAGGTATGGTGTTCCGCAAGACTTCCTCCAAGCTCTACTTCTCAGTGGAGCTTTGCGAGGTGGTAGCAGCCACACAATTCATTTTCTAAGAACCTAATTCTGTGTTACTGATCACTTTCAGTTAAAGAAAGTAACCAAGATTCTCCAGAAAGCTGGCTGGAAGATTACAATTCTCTCTTCTTTCAAGGAGAGTATTCTGTGTTTTCACTTGTACTGTGTTTAATACACGTTTTTTCCAAAGTTTATCTTGCTGTTTCACGAATAGCGTGTCCACCAGGATTAGCACTCGCACCGGTGCTGATTGGTCCGCTCCCTGGCAGTGCTGTGCCACTGGCAAGGCTCTCGCGCAGCCGGTAACTCAGAGACCAGCCAGGATGGCACACAGGGTTCCTGATGCCAACTGTTTGGGAGGGAGTTCAGCTGATTGTTACAAATCACACGTGTCCCTTGTAAGAAAATGGAAGATGGGGAAGGCCTGTAGCCAAGAATTACCACCCAGGAAACAGCCAAGCACAGCGTTCTGAATATCCTTCCACCCTTTTATCTGTTCACATATATTCATTAAACACACCTAGAATCAAACCACATACATTTGTAGTCTGTTGTTAAACTTAGCATACTGTTGAACATGTTTCTGTATACTTTCTCCTTAAATTTTTAATGACTACGTAGTTTTCTAGTTTTCAGTTTCTTTGTGATAAATCTTTATACACATTCTGGATTTTTCCCTGTAGATGGATATCTGGAGCTGGAGATTCTGCGTCAGTGGGTGCTGTACGGCCCTCGGGGAGCCCCACAAAGGGCAGAAGCACTTTATACCCCCCAGCAGCACCTATTATAGTTTTTAATGAAATCTCCAGTTTAATAGACAAAAGTTATGTTTTTTAGACACAGTTTTATCAGACTTAACTATTTTGGTTTTGTTTTGAGGGGTTTTTTGTGTGTGTGTTTGCTCTTTTTTTTTGGTAAAATAGATGCAGGAGAGATTTACCACGTTAAACACTTTTCAGTGCGCCGCTCAGTGGCGCTAAGTCCAGTCTTGTCGTTGTGCAGCCATCACCACCGTCCATCCCTGTCACTCTTCATCTTGTAAAATTGAAGCTCTGTCGCCCTGAAACGCTGACCCACCCCCAGCCCCTGGCACCCACCATCCTCCTGTCTCTGTGATTCTTCTCCTCTGAGTACCTCAAATAAGTGGAATCACACAGTATTTGTTCTTGAGCGAGTGGCTTATTTCACTCGGCCCCGTGGTGTCGAGGTTCTCTCGTGTTGCAGCACGTGTCAGAACTTCCTTTTCAAGGTGAATGATGTCCCCCTGCACGGATGGCCCACACTTTGCTTAGCCCTTCAAATGCTGAGGGGCAGATGGGTTGCTTCCACAGTTCAGCTCTTGTGACTGGTGCTGCTGTGAACATGGGTGTACAGACATCTCCTCAAGACTCTGCTTTCTTTTCGTTTGGGTGTATATCCAGTAGTGGGATTGCTTAATCACGTGGCCATTCTATTTTAACTTTTTGAGGAAGCCCCACGCTGTTTTCCACAGTGACTGTACCGTTTTGCATTCTCACCAACAGTGCATATGAGGTTTCTAATTTCTCCACATCCTAGCCAACACTGGTTGTTGTCTTTGGTTTTTCTTTCTTTCTTTCTTTCTTTTTTTGATAGCAGCTATCCTGATGGGTGTGGGGTGGTACCTCACTGCGATTTTGATTTGCATTTTCCTGATGGTCAGTGATGTTGAGCATCTTTTCATGGGCTTATTTGTATATATATATCTTCTTTGGAGAAATATCTATCCAGGTCCTTTGCCCATTTTTGAATTGAGTTGCTTGGGTTTTTTGTTAAGTTTTAAAAGTTCTCTACATATCCTGGATCTTAACCCCTTATCAAATATGCAATTTGCAAATTTTTCTACATCATATTAGAAGTTAAAAAAAATGGGAAGTTTAGAGTAAGTATATGGTATTTGAAGTGAAAAGAAAAAGCCAGGAGATGCTGGAGACATCACAGAAAGTGACAACTTACAGTGAAGAAAAGGACAGAAAGTTTATGGCAAGCACAGTCAGGGATTGGACACCTGGACAGGCCGTCGGTGTGCGTTTGTGCCGCTTTCCGCGACCCCATGGCTCTCGGGGGCAGGTGTGTCCCAGCACCTGGGATGCTCCGGGCACCACTATGGAAGCCGGGCTGGGATGCCAGGTGAGACCAGCCTTCTTGCTGCTTATGCTGCAGTAGAAGCTCGAGGATAAACTAGGGAAAGCAGAGCCCTTAGTGCTCAGGAGAGAAACAAAGCAGGCAGGGGCGGAGTGTGGGTACACCTTTAGACAGGAAGGGGTGGAGATGGACCGGCACGTGCAGGGGGTGCAGGGGCCTGGAGGCTGAGGACCCAGAGCCGGGCGTGTGGGTGGGAGGAGAGGGGACGCAGGGGGTGGGTCCCCAGGGAGGCCCTGGCCATCCTGCACTCAGGCCCCTCACAGCGAGACACATGTGCCAGCCATGTCAGCTGTTGGCCAAGGAGACTGCTTTAAACTCTCCTGTCCTCGACTTCTGGGTCACAGTAATTATGGGCTTTTATTTTCAGCGAGATTTTGACTAGTCTTTAAAAGAAACATGAAAAACATCTGTAGGTGCTTCCCAACTGTTGTTACTGGAATGCTTTGGAATGTCCTTTGCACATGTGTTACGCTTTTGTGTGTGTAATTTTGTAGTTTATGTAACTTGCCACCGTGGCAGAGAGGAGCCCAGCCCTTACTTGAGGGCTTTTTCTGGTGACAGTGAAAATCAGGAAGAAATGTTTTCCTGCTTGGCTCCTGGTCTCAAACCCCTGCCTGGGACTGAGCCTTCTTCAGAAGCTCCCGTGTAGACTTCTGCCGTAGCTTCACTGTTGAGCCTAAAATACCTTTTTCTAAAATAAATTTCACATTACTGATTATGAAAGATACATTCTTTCTTACTGTTCTATTTTTAGATATTTATAATGTTTCCTCATAATTATATTTTTTGCATTTGTTTTATCCACTAATATGTGGCCTTATGCTTCTTTGCATGATATTTGAATCTGATAAAGTTAGATCTTTATAGCCGAAGAAAAGCCTTTTTTTCCCCTATTAAAGTAATTTTCAGTTTAGACAACTCAGAATGACTTTAAGGCTCTAGACGTTGCTTTCCTTCTGGAAATTATGTTGGAACATGGACTCTTAAATCAGACACTAAGTCAAGGATAGTCAGCTTTATAGCTGTTTGCTTCTGGCTCTGATTTATATCAATCCTACGTCTTTTAAAACCATATAAAATAGTAGAAACATATCCTAAATGTAGCAAGGAATCCAAATTGTATTATGAAATGAAACCATAAATTTTACATAAGTACTGAGATAAAATTTAACTTGTTAGCATATTAACATAAAGAATAAAAAAAGACATCTTGAGAGACTTTGATACACTCTTGCTGAGAGCACAGGCTTCTACAAAGGGTCTTCAATTTTTCCTTATTTAGTGGAATCAGATTAGGAGACACCTAAGAACACCAGAGGAGGGTAAACTTGTTTCGGAAAATTGTTACTCTAAGTTCTGGAAAACTAAAGTTTGTTTGTTTTTGTTTTTTTAAATTTTTATTTATTTTATTTTTGGCTGTGCTGGATCTTCGTTGCTGCACGCGGGCCTTCTCTCGTTGCGGCGAGCGGGGGCTACCCTTCGTTGCGGTGCATGGGCTTCTCATTGTGGTGGATTCTCTTGTTGTGGAGCACGGGCTCTAGACACGCAGGCTTCAGTAGTTGTGGCATGCGGGCTCTAGAGTGCAGGCCCAGCAGCTGTGGTGCACGGGCTTAGTTGCTCCACGGCATGTGGGATCTTCCCGGACCAGGGCTCAAACCAGTGTCCCCTGCATTGGCAGGTGGATTCCCAACCACTGCGCAATCAGGGAAGTCCCCCAAAGTTTTTATTGCTGCAGATTTTCTACAGTTTAGAAACTGATGCTGTTATTTTTAATTATTCAAGTCAACTGACTTTGTAAAGTTATAGTATTTCGTGTTGATTTTTTTTTTTCTTTTTCACTGTAGAAAACTTTTTATGTATTTTTTTCAAATGATAAGATTAATATATGCTCACAGTAAAAAATTCAGTCAGTCAGTACAGAGGAAAACAGTTAAACGTATTATTCTCCTACACCCAGAAATAATGTCTTTGACACTGTGGTCATGTTACCCGTTTAATCTTCCAGACGGTCAGCCGTGTGTGTGCACGTGGGGTGCAGGTCCACAGTCCACGTCACACCCGTCCACTTGATCACGTAAGCACTTCCCAACGTTTGCGCGTTTACCTGTTTCTCTTTTTACCTGCTGTAGTTTCTGTGTTATGAATCTTGACACCATGTGAATTGGTACCAAGATATTCGTTGTAATATGCTGATGGGCATAGCACTGTTTTCCTCTTATAAAATATGTACGTTTTTTTGGTCTCAGTTGCCTTTTTGGCCTAAATTCAACCATGTATTCTATAAAGTTCATGTTCCCTTACTTTTTGTTGTTGTTGTTTGCCATATTCGTGATTCAACCATGTCATTCTTTTATTTTCAACCTTTCTGTATCATTTGCTTCAGCTGTGTTTCTTGTATACAACCTAATGGCCAACACTGAGTGTTTACCACATTCTGAGTGCTGTTCAGAAGCACTTTGCGTGTACTATTTAATTTCCTCCTTAACCATTAGCAGCATTATTATTAGTTTTGTTTTATAATTGAGAAAACTGAGATACAGGGAATTTTTAAAACTTACCCAGTACTGGAAGTTCCAGCCAGGACAATTAGGAAAAAAAGGAAAAGAGTAAGAAAAAATGAAATAAAAGGAATCCATATTGGAAAGGAAGAAGTGAAACTATCTCTTATTTACAGATGACATTATGATGTATATGGAAAATCCTAAGGAATCTACAAAAAAACACAAAACTATTGGAACTATTAAACAAATTCAACAAAGCCACAGGATACAACATTAATATACAAATATCAATTTGTATTTCAATACACTAGCAATGTACAATCCCAAAATAAAATTAAGAAAACAATTCCATTTACAATGGCATCGAAAAAGAATAAAATACTTGGGAACAAATTTAACAAAAGAACCTCAAAATTTATATGCTGCCTAGTAGTCAACTACTAATTTCTTGAAGGGGAAATCTGTAGTTTTAACCCATAAAAAGAGAGTTTTGAAAAGCCAGTTAGTCACCTGTAGATTTTGAACGAAACTTTTTATTTATGGGGAAAAAAATTCCGAAGGGAATAGCCTAGAAAGGTCTTTTCTTTTCTCCTTTGCAGTATAATTATAAAAATAATTGCAAATTCTCAAGCACAATAAAATTCTAATTAAATTACAATTCACTGATTTTTTAATTTATATGGTCAAATTATCCTCCCTTTTGTATTGTCCATCCATTTTCCTATGTTTTAAAACTTAAACCACAGCTGTAGAGTATTTATGTTGAATCCAGCTACAAAAATATTAACTATTTTTTACATTGCATTTTTTCCTAAAAACTAAACACAATAATATATGTAAAGTCCTAAAATAATTGAATTTTACATTTGTCTACTAGAAGTACTGATTTGTGATAGAACCAGATTTCATGTTCTCTGAAAAGCTCCATTAATTAGGGGGGGAAATGCCTACATGCTACTAAAAACAAATTGAATAAATCCCACTCTGTTTCTGAAAAACATGATCTTTAAAGATGAATTTTAAATGCCAGAATCAAATGTCAGGAGAAACAGATTTTTTTTTTGCCTTCAATGAATAGCTAAAGATTTGGTTTAGAGAACATATATTTTTCACTGGCATTTTAGGATGGTGTTTACCAAAATGTCATAACTGCTTATTTGCAACTGTTCCTCGTGCTTCTAGCAAAGGGCAGTGAAAGGAAACATCGAGCTCAGCTGTGGAAGCCCAGGAGTTTTGCTTTGCATTTCATCCCTCCACTTCCCACCCCTGCTTGGGATGGCCCAGACCTAACCATCACCAGAGACAGCTCAACTCAATTCCAAACACATATTATGAGCCCCAGTGAAACTGTAACTTTAAAACAAACAAACGAAAAAAAAACCCTGTGCACTGAAAACTGTAAAACTACTGAGAGAAGTGAAGGAAGATCTAAATAAATCAGTGGAAAGATATCCCATTTTCATGGATCAGCAGACTTGCTTTTATTAAGATGGCAGTGCTCCGCGGCTGACCTACAGATCTATTGTGATCCCTGTCAAGTCCCAGCTGGCTTTTTTACAGAAACTGACAAGGTGATCTTAAAATGTATATGGGAATTCAAGGGACCTAGAATAGCCAAAAACAATCTTGAAAAAGAAGAAAGTTGGAAGAGTCACACTTTCCCGTTCCAAGGATGACTAGAATGCAACAGTGATCCAGGTGGTATGGTGCCAGCAGGAGGACAGAGGTACAGACCACCCTCCGTGCCTGCAGGCTCCACATCACACATTCAACCAACCACGGATAAATCCACGCACACATAACCCGCAGACATGGAGCACCACTAGGGGACTTGAGCATCTGCAGATCTGGCTATCTGTGGCAGTGCCCCTGGATACCGAGAGGCGACGGTATAGGTCAGTGCAATAGAATTGAGAATCCAGAAATAAATCCTTACGTGAAGTCGGACCCCTCAAACCATACACAAAAAGTAACTCAAAATGGATCAATGACCTAAATGTCAGAGCTAAAACTATAAAACTCTGGGGAGAAAACCTAGGAGTAAATTTTCATGCCCTCAGGTTAGACAGTAGTTTCTTAGATATGACGCCAAAATCACACATGACAAAAAAAAAATAGATAAATTGGATTTCATTAAAAAAAATTGTGCTAGAAATAATACTATCGAGAAAATTAAAGGAATGAGAGAAAAAATTACAATTATACATCTGATAAGGACTTTATCTAGAAATATGTATATATATTTTATGTACAAATTTATTTGGCTGTGTTGGATCCTTGTTGCTGCGTGCGGGCTTTCTCTAGTTGCAGCGAGCAGGGGCTACTCTTCGTTGCGGTGCGCGGGCTTCTCATTGCGGTGGCTTCTCTTGTTGCGGAACACGGGCTCTAGGCATGCGGGCTTCAGTAGTTGTGGCTCACGGGCTCAGTAGTTGTGGCTCACGGGCCCTAGAGCGCAGGCTCAGTAGTTGTGGCGCATGGGCTTCCTTGCTCTGCGGCATGTGGGATCTTCCCGGACCAGGGCTCGAACCCATGTCCCCTGCATTGGCAGGCGGATTCTTAACCACTGTGCCACCAGGGAAGTCCCTAGAATATATTTTTTAAAACAACTCTCACAACTCAATAATAAAAGACAAGTAACCCGGTTTACACTGTTGCCCAGGGTCACATGGCCAGAAAGCAGGCACCCGGGAACTCACTCCCAGGTGGGTGGTCCCTTTTCCTTGAATAGCTGTTCTCTTCTCTTCTCTTTCCAGAGCCCCTGTTTCTCTGCATCGTGCTCCTATAGTACAGAGGCAGTTGCTTTATTAGCTGTTTTCTAACTTCATGATGAAATTTTGGCCGCAGTTTCATCTGCTGAGAGGCAGCATTCTTCTGCTAAGTGTTCATCTGACTTTTTTTTTTCTGTTTTTTTTTTCCCCTCCTTTTATCTTGAATGTCTTTGAATATTTGCAGGATTGTTCTATTTTGGTCACCCATCTTTGAAGCAGTTCAGCTGTTCACGGATTAGCTATTTTAAGGGGGTCTTGTATGAGTGACTGGTTGTAGAGTTGTGGACCTTTGGCATTTATGTAAGACCTAAGGCTTGGGGGGAACTCAGTTCACCCCTCATTTTCAGTCAGCGGAAAGCAGCAGCTGGCCTGGGTCTTTGCACGCGGTCTTTCACCCTGGCCTGCGTGTGCCTCATGTGGCTCCGCCTCCTGTGCCTCTCCAAGCCAGAAGGGCCGGGTTTGAGTTCTGCCACCGCTGCCTCTCCCCCTCCTTTTTGCAAACAAGGGGTGTAGGTTTCACCCCCCAAGCTGTGCGGGTCGCGTGACTCAGTGCTCTGTGAGGCTTTCTGCTGAAACCTGTGCCCTGGCGTCTTGTCGGGGCGGGCATCGTCCCACACCCTCCCACGCCCTCGGGCTGGCTCTGCTGCTGGCACTCCTCCCACCAAGCTGTGATTCAGGCTTTAGCAGTTTCCTAGTTTTGCTGAAAATGGACTTTACATTTTTGTTTCTTATCTTCTTTCTTGATCTTCAGTGATTCCAGCAAGAGATTGAGGAAGTGACAGGCTACACTGCCGTTCTCAGGAGAGTCACTGAGCACCCCTTCCCCCAACCCCTCCCCTCCTGTGTCGCCCCCTCCTGGGATTCCTCTTAGACACGTTTGTGGTTCCCACGTTCCTGAGTCTGAACGCTTCTTCATTACTCCGTCTCGGGAGAAATGCCTCCATTTATTGTCCACACCCATGCAGGTGCACGTCTTACCCGTTCAGTTCAGGCCTCCTGTTGACCTTCAATTTCTGGAGTTATCTTTTTATTTCCTCCTCTTATTCTTTAGTGGCTGTTTTTCTTTCTTCGAAATCTTCTCATGTTACGAATACATTGACCTGTTCCGTTGGCCTTTCTGAGGGTCTTCGTTATGTTTTTAATGACGTTGTTTTGGTTTTGGTTGCCACATCCGCTCCGTCCATCTCCACCGGGAATTCGTCTGTCTGCTTTCCAGGGCGACACCTGCGTCTCAGGAGCTTGGTGTTAACCATCTGCGCATTCCTGGTTCCGTGTATTTTTGCAGATGAAGGTTCAGACTGCTTGTGTTGGTCCCAGTGACCTTTTTAAAGGTGCAGTTTGACTTTGTAGGCAGGTCCCCTCTGCAGGGCCCTGGCTGGGGAGCAGGCAGTCCGCACAGGGGCGCACACGTCAGGGCAGGCAAGCCAACCAGACCCTCCTGTTGACGAGGAAGAAAGAAAGGAATCACCCGAGAGACTGGCTGCTCTAGGAGATTCACCGCTGAGGTACACCCTCCGCTTTATTTTTCCCTGATGGTAAGTTAAAGACAAGGAATAAAAAAAATAGTGGGTTGATCGCCCAACTGCCAAAACTCATCAGAAGTATCAGGCTGCTTCCTTGGCTGCCGCCACGGGACATAAACTACGTAAGGATGTGGTGGGGACATGCGGCCTCTTTTACCCGGGTCACCAGCGCCCTCGCTCTGGTGGGAGGAGACGGGATGGTCCTTCCCGGAGCTGGGAGGGGGGTTCCCGTCTCCCTCCTTCTGTGCTCACAACTCAGCCCCTCCCCCCTCCACAGGGTCTTGTTAGGATGCTCATCACGGATTCTGCTTCTCTGCTGTGACCCCCTCCCCCCGCTCGTGAGAGCACCCTGCAGGACAGACGTCTACGTGCCCCTCTGTTTAATGCGCACTGTTCGGCGTTTAAGCCTCATCTGGTTACGAGCTTCTGCCGCCGTCACGTCGCGGCTGTTGTGCTAACTGTGTGCGTTTGGACGAGCTGCAGGAGGCTTGCTGTGGATCTGGCTTTTCCCCCAGTTCTGGAACTCTCTCCTGCCTAGGCTGTGCACGCCGTGGGCGTCGTCCAGGGTCTGTGTGCCGAGTTATTCAGGGTCTGGGTCAGGAGACAGAATACACCTGCCCTGTGAACTGGGAAATGCAACAATTGTTAACTGGTAACAGACAGTAACTATGAAGCAGGGAGGGGAGCCCCGCAGGATGCGAAGCAGGGAGTGCAGTCAGCTGCCGCCGCCCCCAAGCCCAAGGCTCAGACCAAGGGCCCCAGGAACAGGCTGCGGGCAGGAGCTGCCCAGCGCTGGGACCGGAGCTTGAGAGAGAGTCGCTTCTGGGCCTCCTGCACAGGCCAGCAGCTGTGAGCCCAGAGCCCAGAAGCAGGGAGAGAGGCCCTCTCTTCCTGTGCTGTCTCCAGCTGGTCAGAGAGAGATGTCTGCAGGTCCTGTCCCAGGGTCACAAAGCCACAAAGAAGGGTGGGCTTGAAGCAGAGGGGCAATAAAGAGATAACTAGCTCACCCGTACTAACAGGTTCTTATTTGGGGATTTAAGCTGTCCTGTTTCCTCGAGTAGTTTCGGAGAAGCTATTGTAAGAGGAGCTGGGGCACCAGCCGATCCACGGATGTGTGAGCTCATTTGGTGCCTCTGTCCAAGGACACTGTGTCCCCTCCCTGATAAGCACACGTAGCAGTGATGTCTTCATGTCCTCCAGCTTCACACAGCTCCTGTGGCCTTCAGCGCAGGAGGGAGTGGGTCTCTGGTGATACAGCATTTGAGGAATATGTGAGAATCTCAGACTTCAGCATGAGCCAGAGTGAGAGGGAAATGCCCGTCAGAAGCGCGGTGACCTTTCAGAGCGTCTCGAATGAATGTGGCTACAGTTTCCTCTGAGCTCGCAAGATTATCTTCATTGCACAGTCTAATATTATAAAAGGAAGTTCGGGGTTGATCTAATTATTAGACAAGAAAAATTTCAAGTCCTGAAGCTAGCAGTGGAGACGTGTGTTTCGGTCCAGGAGCAGAGACGGAGGAGCTGTGGTTTGACAAATGAGCTGTAGACGGGCACATGGAGCAACGAGCTGCAGGACAAAGTCAGGCTTTTCAAGAAGGATCTTCCCACGCTGCTAAGACAGAGAAGAAAGAAGTACTTTGTTAGCGAAGCTGCTGTAACCCATTTCCATCCAGACAAAATCTTTAATGGTACTTTTGTCTATGTAGATTTTTAACAATATGCTTTATGTCTAAGCTTGGAGAAGAGCTCTGCCGTTGTGACCGACTGGAAAAATGGAAACGCTGAACAAAATGTCTGTAACCTGTATTTTGTACTTTGGTTGTGTTATTAATGCCGTGTCTCTTCCGGCCTGGTGTCTGAAGCCCCGCCCTGGTTTGGGCCGTGAAGTCGGTCTCTCCGTTGTGTCTGTTGGGGATGCCGGTGCTCAGACGCCCTCCATGCTGGTCAGGCAGCCTCATTCCCTCTGACCATCCGCCCCTGTGGGCACAGACCGTGCAGACTGTAGTCCGACTGGTGGTCAGTGTCTGCATTTTTAGGAACAGAAGGTAAGCTCTGAGTATGGAGGACATGAGAAAGCAGAGATGGACGTGTGACAGATACGAGGGACACAGAACAGAGCTGCCATATTGCACCAGCCAAGTCATGGTTGTGACGCTCCTGTAAAAATTGAGAGGAATGAACCTGTAGAAAATTATCTTGGCAAGTAATGTTGAAATACTCTTAAACTACACTGTACAAAACATAGTCCGCGTCTGTGTGTTTGCATAGGTGTCGACGGGAGGGAGAAACCACTGGCTGCCTGCGAGAAGCAGGCTCCCCGTGCAGAGTCCAGGGGCTCCCTGCCCCGTCTGCTGCCTCTTCTGCTCCGGGCAGATGAAACGAGTGCCTCTTTCCAGACACGTGTCGGGAGGAGACTGTGCACACTTGATGAACAAGCACAAGACCTGGACGGACGGTCCTCGGGGGTGGGAGCTCTCTCTGTGCACAGTTAGAAGATATTTTGTGCGGTGCTGACACGGTCGCACGTGTGCAGACAACGCACCCGGCTTGTGCCAGGCGTCCCGTGGGGCAGTGTTCGTACGTGGTTTCGTGACAGCCCCAGAAAACCGTTTCAGGGTAAGAATTATTTATTTTTCAAATGAGGAAAACCCAGGCCCAGCATAGCCACCAAGCGGAAAGCCAGGATTCCAACTCCAGGTCTGTGCTCCTACGGCCGCATGATGCAGCTTGTTCCTTGTGACGAAACCGAGGAGCCGGAAGGTATCTCAAGACAATCCCTGGTTTCTCATCCACATCAGGCAGGGGTGACCAGGCCTGCTCAGGTCACTGCTCTGCCGTTTGGGCCCTGATCGGGCAGCACGCCAATTCTTCTACCTTTCATCATCTTGACCATCGATGATGCCTCTGTATATTTTTAGCTGATATCTAAATTGTCGATTAAACTGTTTCTTCTGGTTTTGTCCTCTTTAGGTTTGGAAAATAACCGTTCAGCATCTTCCTAAAATTCTTCACACGCCCGGGAACTGTGCGTCTTGTGTCACTGCAGGGACAGAGGGCCCAAGGGCAGCTGGGAGCGGCCGGAGACCCGCAGCTCGGCCCTCCCGCTTCGCTTTCCCGAGTCGCGTGCGGCCCACGTAGCACCTCACCCACACCTGATCCTTTTGCTCAGGATGGATTGCCCTATCTTTTAATAAATGACGTTGGCTTGGACTTCAGTATCTATGGTCATGATGGAAGGGGTTGTCCCAGTTATTATGTGATTGTTTCATTAACAGACATCTCAGTGCCTGTCATGTCAATTACTCTGCGCGCCAAAGAACCCCCTGACGCTCTTTTATAATTTAAGTGTCATGAACCACCTAGTATTTTTTTCCCCAAGGAGAACTCATTCTATTGAAAGTCTCTACGCGTGCGGTGAATTGTTAATTATTGAACAAAATTCAGGATATGGTTTCTGCTCTCCCAAAACCTGTGGTCTGTCTCTCATGTTGAGCACTTTGAGAAACGATTGTTTATAAACTGGAATGGGCTGGTGTGTGCGTGAGCGTCACGCTCTCACGGAGACCCACGTTCTGCCCCCAGGTCCCTGCGTTTGCACAGGTCATGGGCCCCAGTGAGTCCGTTCCGCGTGGAGCGCCGCGCTGGACTTGGGCTTTTCCGGTGTGTTCTGTTCTGGGTGACCTTTCTGAAAGGGCCCTTGACAAACTGGACCATGTCTGCAGGAGATGGATCAGGGGAGGATTTAGGCAAAGGCATTTTGGCCAAAGGCTGGGAACTCTTTCCAGGCAGGGCCGTCCAGCGGTGGAGCCAGGTGCCTTGTGCCCTGTGCGTCCTGACGCCTCAGAGCAGCTCTAGAAGGATTAATGTAAAAGGTGAAAGGTCAGCTTTCAGGAACTCCCAAGGCTGTTTGACCTCCTATTGTCCTTGTGGTGACTTTCGTACCAGGGTGTCACTTGCGCAGTGAGGTGTGCAGCCCCTCGTGTGCAGCTTGGTGAGCTGACGTGTGTGCGCTTGCCCCCCACCCCCGGTGGAGATGGACCCCAGGCTCCCTTGTGCCCTCGCCAGCCACTTACAGCCCCCAAATAGCTGCTGCTTTGATCTTTAGGACTATAAAATGGTTTTGCCAGATACTCGGTTTGGTACGGAGACACTCATATGGTGTGTGCGCTGACATTTATCAGTAACCAGTATTGCTGCATGAAGCGTGAAGCAGTGGTGAGCTGACGTGTGTGCGCTTGCCCCCCACCCCCGGTGGAGATGGACCCCAGGCTCCCTTGTGCCCTCGCCAGCCACTTACAGCCCCCAAATAGCTGCTGCTTTGATCTTTAGGACTATAAAATGGTTTTGCCAGATACTCGGTTTGGTACGGAGACACTCATATGGTGTGTGCGCTGACATTTATCAGTAACCAGTATTGCTGCATGAAGCGTGAAGCAGTGGTGAGCTGACGTGTGTGCGCTTGCCCCCCACCCCCGGTGGAGATGGACCCCAGGCTCCCTTGTGCCCTCGCCAGCCACTTACAGCCCCCAAATAGCTGCTGTTTGATCTTTAGGACTATAAAATGGTTTTGCCAGATACTCGGTTTGGTACGGAGACACTCATATGGTGTGTGCGCTGACATTTATCAGTAACCAGTATTGCTGCATGAAGCGTGAAGCAGTGGTGAGCTGACGTGTGTGCGCTTGCCCCCCACCCCCGGTGGAGATGGACCCCAGGCTCCCTTGTGCCCTCGCCAGCCACTTACAGCCCCCAAATAGCTGCTGTTTGATCTTTAGGACTATAAAATGGTTTTGCCAGATACTCGGTTTGGTACGGAGACACTCATATGGTGTGTGCGCTGACATTTATCAGTAACCAGTATTGCTGCATGAAGCGTGAAGCAGTGGTCTCTTTTTTCCATCACTGGGTCATATTCCATCGTGTCAACAAACCATATATCGTTTATCCATCCAGTTTGACATTTCAGCTCTTGTCAGGTTTTGCCTATAAGTGAAGCTGCTGTGAACGTTCTCAAACGTGTGTTTCGCCGTACGTAAGAAGACACTTCTGTTCAGCGTACCCCGGGACTGGGACTGCGCAGCCGTAGGGCAGGTCTGGCCGCCACTTTCCCCAGGAGACCTGCAGACCTGCACCCGCATCAGCCTGGACGCGACCTGCATGCGGTTCCCCACGTTCTCGCCAGTGTCAGTATTGCCAGTCCTCTTCTTTTTAGCATCCTGGAGGGCGTCTGGTTGAGCATGTGTTCCCTGACGCCGTGCTGTGCAGCTTTTCTTACTGTTTATTGGCCATTTAGATAATGCTCTTTTGAAAGTGCCTGTTCAGCTGTTTCTGCCACTTCTGTTTAACTGGACTGTCTGCCTTTCCCTTATGATTTGTAGATCTTTAAATATGTGTTGGCTTCATGACCTTTGCTGGACTTTTGTATTGCACATATTTTCTAGTTTGTGACTTGCCGTTTTCCTGTCTTAACAGTGTCTTCTGATGTACAGAAGTTTCTGATTTTCAGGTGGTCCATTTATCAGACGTTCTTTTGTGGTTAAGTCCTTTCTGCGTCACATGGTTCAATTCTCTGGAACCAACAACTGTTCCTAGTTAACTGCCCCTTCAGAGAGAGTCTGTGCGTTTACCTACAGTACATACATGCGTATGTACAGATTTATATCTATATTTATATCCCCCCGTGCAGTGGTGGTGTGTGCGTTGTTCAGCACCCAGGTTTTTTATGCTAACAGTTTACCTTGGCGGTCTGCTCACTTCAGTGCAGAGAGAGCGGCTTTGTCCACCCGCCGCAAGGGTCACCGGGTTTGCTGCAGATTTAGGGTATGGTTAATTGTCTGCTATTAGAAGCATTATTGTGACAAATGTTGTTCTATATGCATAGCTTTGCACCTGTGAAATACTTTTTTTTTTTCCTTTGGCCGTGCCACGTGGCTTCCAGGATCTTAGTTCCCCCACCAGGGGTTGAACCTGGGCCCTCAGCAGTGAGAGTGCAGAGTTCTAACCACTGGACTGCCAAGGAATCCCCTGAAATACTGTTTAGAAGTGGGGTTTTTAAAAGCATGGTGTGGACATTTAAATTTTGGTAGGTAGCTCCATCGTGAGCTCCACAGAGGTGGTCCCAGTTTGCTCGCATGGTCCCACAGGGGGTGCCTGTTTGCTATGCTCCCTGACATGGAGCTTTCAGACACTCTTGAGTTCTGCCCAGCTGATACACGAAAAGTGGGATCTCAGTGTAGTTTTGGTTTGCATATCTCTAATTATGTGTTTAAACGTCATTTAGGTTTCTGTTTTTGTGAACAGCCTGTCCTTTTGCCCATCTTTCTATTCCGTTGCAGTTCGGCATGTTTTAGAGAAGTCAGTAGCCCTCTGTGATGTGAGCTCTCAGAGTTCCCTGTTTGTCTTTGAAGAAGTCTTTTGACTCTACAGTGCTTCTTTCTGTGCAGAGGTTTTTATTTTGTGTTCAGTTTCTCAAGCCTCCTGTGATGGCTTTTAGCTGCTGGCGTGAAATGAAAACAGCCTCTCCCCATGTGGAGTACAAAACAGATTTACCTCACTGCAGTACTTTGATGGGTAGATATTTTTGTGTTTAGATATTTTATTCATCTTGAAATTATTATGCCAGATAAGGGTACAGCCTAGTTTTTTCCAGATGGATACCTAATAATATTTATTGAATAATCTGTTTTCCTCTCACTGATTGATTTGAAATGTCACTGTTACCAGACACTCCACTGTTTTATGTATTTGGGTATATTTCTTCACCTCCTACTCTATTCCATTGATTTGTCTGTGTGGACATATGCACCAGTACCAAATGTTTTAATTACTTTAGTTTTTCATCAGTTTGACTATCAGCTAAGGCTCATCCTCTCTTAATTTTCTTTTTCAGAATTTTCCTGACCATTCTTGCATTTTAAAAAATACATCAACTGTAGAATCAGCCTCTCAGGTTCCTTAAAGAATCCTCTTGGTACTTTTATTAGGGCCGCATGGAGTCTGTGGATTAATGGAAGGAAGCTTGACGTCTCCGCGGGTGTTTCTCTCCAAGAAGGTGGCGCCACCCACTTCTGCCCCTTGTTCAGTCCCCTGACAGTGTTTTTAAAATTTTCGCCGTAAGGCTTTCTTCTATTGTAAGTTTATTCCAAGATATTGCAGTTTTTTCATTGCTGTTACAAATGTGGTTGTTTCTTCCTCTCTATCCTGAGAAGCCTGGTGATATCCGTATAATAATTTTCCCCCATCACCTAACTGAATTTCATCTTTTTTATAATAGTTTTCTAGTTGATGTTCTTGGATTTTCAAAGTAAAGTATCATACCTGCAAGTAATGACACCTTGCTTCCTCTTTTCCAGTTTTTTTGCCTCCCGTTGCTTCCTGTTTTGGTGCTGGCATTTAGAGTTAGTGATGGAATGTGCGGTTGTGGGCAGCCACCCCGTCTTGTTAGATGTTAGGGAATCATGCCTCTCTTCCTATTTTATTAAGCATTGAATTTTATCAGATGCCTTCTCAGAGTCTCAGATTCTGGGAATAACCGTAGGATATTTTTCTGCAGGTTAATGTTAAATGTCCTAATGGTGTGTTGAATTATCCTCTCTCTCTTGAATAAGTTTACTTGGCTATGATGTGTCACTCTTTCTGTTTTCGCCAGGTTATGTTTGCTGATACTTTACTTGGGATGTTTCCACTGACATCCATAAGGAGGAATCTTTCTCTTGGGGGATGTGTGTGTATAGGTGGATTTGTTTGGAGTTTGGGGGTTCTTTTCCATAAAACAAATTTAAGGGATTCCCTCCCCCCCACCCCGCCCCGCCATCTGTGTCACCGTGGATTGACTTAAGTATCTTTGGAGATGTCTGTGCCTTCATGGTTTGTGAAGACACCTGTCTCTGATGGTTTTTGTGGGAATTGATTAAGTATTTCAGGACACACGGAGAATACAAAATTCTTTTTGTTACCTGAACATAGGCTAGTAATTGACTTGGAAAACTTTTTTAGTTTAGTAAAATTTATTCCAGGGCTTCCCTGGTGGCGCAGTGGTTGAGAGTCCGCCTGCCGATGCAGGGGACAGGGGTTCATGCCCCGGTCTGGGAAGACCCCACATGCCGCGGAGCGGCTGGGCCCGTGAGCCATGGCTGCTGAGCCTGCGCGTCCGGAGCCTGTGCTCCGCAACGGGAGAGGCCACAACAGTGAGAGGCCCGCGTACCGCAAAAAAAAAAAAAAAAAAAAATTATTCCAATTCAGGAAGTTAAATATATATAGTTGTCCATTCAGGTCTGTGTATATGTGTGTATCATACATGAGCATTTATATACGCATACCCCCACATGTGTTTATGTGTGTCCGTATGTATATCCATGCATGTGTGTATGTATGTGTGTCCATTCTTGTGTGCATTATATATATATGTGTTTTCATGTATCCATAAATGTGTGTACATATGTGCATATACATACAAATACATGTGTAGCTCATGTGCTTTGTGCCCCGATTTACAGCCCCTGCCCTGGGTGTTGGGCGGTGCCAGGCAGCGTTGTGTCGTGAGCAACCTCGTGTCACACACGTGCCGTGGTCGGTGCTCGTAGTCCCACTGGGACGGCCCCAGAGCAGAGCTCAGGCCGCGCTCACTGCAGGTGGAGGGCTGGCCGGCGGGTAGTGGGGTGGGCGGCTCGGGTACGGCTGTGCCGCCTCCCATCCGACCGCAGACGGGGTGGGGAGCCCAGGGCGGGTGAGAACCAGTGCCACCAGCGCCTTTTCCGGGGACCGCGTGATGTGACCGTTGGGGGAGCTGGCGGAGGTCAAGGGCACCTTAGCGGGTTCTCAGAGGACACGCCTCCCCCCCTTAGGCCGACCCAACAGGGAGGTGTGCACCCAGCCCTGGGCGGGGGCTGGGAGTGGGACTGGGATGCCCTGGCCCATCCTGGGGGAGGGGTGACGTGGCTTTGAGAGGACTTCTGGGGGGGTCAGACACCCAGGGGTCATGGGATCAGGGGTGGGTTGCAGCAGAATCTTTGATTTCTGACCGGTTAACCATGTAGGGGCCCCAGTGTGGGTGGTCCCTGCGGTGACACGGGGCCTGCAGGGCACTGCATGGCCTCCCCAGCACCCGCTCTGTCACAGGGAGCTCTACCGTGACGCTCTTAGGGACGATGTCATAGGAACGGACCCCAGCGAGACCTGCGTGTGTGTTCCCTACTAATTGTACTTTCAGCATGAGGTCACACTGTAGCTCCCCTTCGTGTCCTGATGCGGTGCTCGTTCTGCTCTGTGATTCTCTGTGAGCTTCTGTTAGGGCGAAGGGCGGGTTTTTATCCCTTCAAATAATAATTCTCATTTCAGGAGCCTTAGCACTTCCTGAGCACACGGAGAGAAAATCTAATGGTTAAATAGTGGACGTTTCCCTCCCCACCCACTTGTGTGTATTATATTTTAATTGTGAAAATAACATGTCTACTGATGAAAACTTTAGACGTTAATGCCTAAGACAAGTTAATGATTGAGGTGAAAGTGGAAGTCCTTGTCTGCATCCCGCACTCTGTTCAGTCCCTGAGAGACACAGCGCACAGCCTTCCAGACCTGTTTCTGCTGCGTGTTAACAGAGGGTGTGTTCTATGAGAGGGAATCATACTGTGTAGAAATGGAAACCTTTCTTCCTGACTGAACTGTAGTCTTGACTTTATTCTGTGATGGTCCATACAGAATTTCTGTGTTCCTTTTAAGGGATGCGTAATTTTTTTTTCTTTTTTCCTTTTTTTTTTTTGCGGTACGCGAGCCTCTCACTGCTGCGGCCTCTCCCATTGTGGAGCACAGTCTCCGGACGCGCAGGCTCGGCGGCCATGGCTCATGGGCCCAGCCGCTCCGCGGCATGTGGGATCCTCCCGGACTGAGGCATGAACCTGTGTCCCCTGCATCGGCAGGCGGACTCTCAACCACTGCGCCACCAGGGAAGCCCTACTGCTTTTTTTTGTTTTGTTTTGTTTGTTTGTTTTTGCGGTACACGGGCCTCTCACCGTTGTGGCCTCTCCCTGTTGCGGAGCACAGCCTCCAGACACGCAGGCTCAGCGGCCATGGCTCACGGGCCCAGCCGCTCCGCGGCATGTGGGATCTTCCCGGACCGGGGCACGAACCCGTGTCCCCTGCATCGGCAGGCGGACTCTCAACCACTGCGCCACCAGGGAAGCCCAGGGATGCGTAATTTTTAATTAGGGCTACGCCATTACTCATTTTGCCAGTTCTTTGCTAGTCTGTCTTTGGTGTTTAGCTCTGTGCAGTTGTTTTGGACTATCTGTAGGAGGAAGTAGAAGCGGAGTTGCTGTGGCAAAGGTACATGTATACACTTCAGATTGGAAAGTGTTTTCACATTATCCCAGCAGTTGTGTGGCTGTCTTCCCATGGCCACGCCACTCACTCTTGGCATCATCATAACCTCTTTGATGGGTGAAAAGTGACACCTCACTGTTTTAATCTATTTTATTGCTAGAGGCCTTGAGTACCTTTTTGGGTTTTTTGTTTGTTTGGTTTTGGTTTTTTAAATATTTATTTAGGTTGCGCCGGGTCTTAGTTGTGGCATTGCAGACTCTTAGCTGCAGTATGCAGACTCTTAATTGTGGCCTGTGTGCTCTTACTTGCGGCATGCGTGCGGGATCTAGTTCCCTGCCCAGGAATCAAACCCGGGGCCCTCTGCACTGGGAGCATGGAGTCTTACCCACTGGACCACCAGGGAAGCCCCTTGAGTCCCTTTTTGTGTGCCTAAGGCCATCTGTATTGCTTCATGAGAGCAGCATGAGACATAAGTTATCATTGTTTCAGCATGATTCTAGTTTGTAACTTCGTTCAGTGTCTTTCTATTCAGAAATGTTTCATTTCTACTTAGCCGGATCTATCAATCTTTCCTTTGTGCTCC
Source organism: Phocoena phocoena (assembly GCF_963924675.1). Taxonomy (NCBI): domain Eukaryota; kingdom Metazoa; phylum Chordata; class Mammalia; order Artiodactyla; family Phocoenidae; genus Phocoena; species Phocoena phocoena. The sequence goes on from NC_089225.1 coordinate 115,018,952, forward strand.
GCTTAGGAGACTGTACTCAGCCCGAGATTATGGAAACGTTCTCCTCTGCCTTTAGTCCACTGGAATTTATCTTTGTGAGCAGAGTGGAGGGCCGGCTCCCCACCTGGTTTGTTGCCTAGTTCATGCTCTTCTCCCTGTGGGAAAGGCTGCCAGACGCTAAGTTATCCACGGGATCTCATGCAAACATGAACTATGAGACTCACCGTTTTAGTAAATATCAGAATTGTTGGATAAAATGTTTACTGAGGCTAAAAATGGTTCCTGCCACCTTAAAGTTACAAAGAAATGTGACTCCACACACTCTGAGAAAGTAAAATTGAGGAGTTTTTAGCTTTATTGATGCATCAGTTTCTGAGCACAGAGCCTCAGGTTCATCTGTTTGCTTTGTGACAGTTTGTGAGCCTCGTCAGAAGGGAAAGCGAAGCAAGAAGTTAAATATAATAAAGTTTTGCGTGTGGGAAGGGACTTTATGCCACAGTGTTCGTAAATCTTTGTTGTCTAAAGTCGTGTAACCCTCCTCGTGTTTCTTCTCGTCTGTCTCACCACAGCCTAAATGCTATGGCCAGGTGTTACTGACCCAGGTGTGGAAGCGCTTGAATCTGATAGAATGTGACTACTTCGGCTTGGAGTTTCAAAACGTCCAGTCCTGCTGGGTATGTGCTTCTCATCTGCTTTTGGAGACAGGCTACAGGTGGGCTGCAGGTCTTGTGATGGTGCATCCGGGCCAGAGACCTCTGAGGACCTCCTGGCATGACAACAAGCAGGGCACATTGTTATTATCAAAGCTGTGCTATTAAAGGATTTTATTTACAGCTGTAGGGAATATATTTGCCTTCTACCTAAGCCTGGAGTGGCATCCCCCCTAATTTTTTTCAATCTACTAGCACATGTGCCAAGGAAATCCTTTCTTCATAAGTTATCAAAGCTGCAGAGTATATGGTGTGTGATGACCATTTCAGGAGTGGATTTTGAGCAAACTGCTTTACTAAGCTTGTTATGCCTCATTGCACTTAACAGGTGAACCATGAAAGTGTGGAACTGTTTCAAAGAAACCAAATGAACCCATTAGTTCAAAAAGCACGTCAGCACTGTAGAGCCCCTTTCTACCCCCGTCGCACAGTAACCCTCTCATCAGCTCGCTGTTTACAGAGGCCGCAGGTGGCCGATACTTGTTTGGTCTTAACAGATACCAGCCCCAGCACGCACACACAGAGCTCTGGGTGCCGGTCCTGTGCACAGCCACAGCAGCCTCTGTGACGGGGTGGTTAGCAGCACACTGTTCTACGCCTCCCAAAGCGTGCCCTGCTGTACTCTGTTATATCAGGATTCGACGTGTGTCTAAGAGCAGCAGGGCCAAAATACTCCTGCCTTAAATATCTCCCTTAATTATAAATATTTGCGTTTTGTAACATTCTTATTAAATAGAGAAATAATTTAATGGATTTGATATCTTTTCTTAAATCCTCTTTAGATCTGGCTTGAACCTATGAAACCCATCGTTAGACAAGTACGAAGTAAGTCCTTTTCTTTTAACTCTTTAAAGCTCTGCTCACTTAAGATGCCTTGTCCTTGACTGTCCAAATTCAAGGCACGTTCGGACGATCGTGGTCGTCACCACTCTGGGCAGCAGCAAAGTGACACCAGCAGCAGGAGAACTTGGAGGTCACTTTGCCGTTTAGCTTTAAACTGTAAGACGTGGAGGGTGGGGCGTCGTTTAACTCAGTTCTCAGTTACTTGCCTCAAATTTGGAAGAAATAGGATATGCTGCTCGATATTGCCTTCATTTTTGGCCAAAAATAAGTGTGCAGTTTCTAAGTTATGAAAAGACATACGGGGTGAAATCTCTAGTCCTGAATTCACCTGTAAGTTTTCTAGGACTAAATTGAGGAGAAGAGGTTGTATGGAAGGGACTTTAGTTCACTGATAAGCAAAGGCCATTTCGATTGCCATAGCAGTTTAGCAAAACAGTTCTTCTTTTCTTGTGGTGGAAATCACGTGGCTGTGTTATTATAAAATTTCAATAAAGCTAAAATACTCAGATAAGCTAATATCCTACACTTTTTCTTTACAGGAATCAGGTTTTTCTAGTTCAGTATAGTGAATGATAACATTTTTCTTTCACTAAAGTATATAAGGATTTCAAAAATAATGGCCTTTTTTTTTTTTTTTTTTTTTTTGCGGTATGCGGGCCTCTCACTGTTGTGGCCTCTCCCGTTGTGGAGCAACAGGCTCCGGATGCACAGGCTCAGCAGCCATGGCTCACAGGGGCAGCCGCTCCACGGCATGTGGGATCTTCCCGGACCGGGGCGCGAACCCGTGTCCCCTGCATCGGCAGGCGGACTCAACCACTGCGCCACCAGGGAAGCCCTTATTATTAATTTTTTTTTTTGGCCTTGCCGCATGGCTTACAAGATTTCATTTCCCCAACCAGGGATCATACCCAGACCCTGGCAGTGAAAGCCCGGAGTCCTAACCACTAGGCCACCAGGGAACTCCCAGGCTTTTAAAATTATTACTATGACTAATAGTATAAACACCTTTATTTTTTAATCACTTTTTTACTCCTAAAATATAAAGAAGAATACATTTTAAGATTTTAATGTGCAGCTTCCTGCTTGTTTTTAGGGTTTCTTTTAGTAATCTCTACTTAAAGCAAAAGTTTTCAATTTTTTCTTTGCTATATGTGACTGGTACTTAGGACTAACAGTTTCATGCAGAGGAAATTTCTTAACATCCTCTTACTTGAAAAGATTTGCTTTAACAGTCCATTTGAAAGCACTAGCTCAATCACACCAGAATATGCAGAAAGAGCAAATACAGAGTGTGGCCTTGTGTGTGGACTTAGATTTTTCTTCTCTTTATAGCAAATGCAGAGTGTGGCCTTGTGTGTGGACTTAGATTTTTCTTCTCTTTATAGCAAATGCAGAGTGTGACCTTGTGTGTGGACTTTAAATTTTTTTCTTCTATAGCAAATACACAGTGTGACCTTGTGTGTGGACTTTAAATTCTTCTTCTCTTTATAGCAAATGCACAGTGTGACCTTGTGTGTGGACTTTAAATTCTTCTTCTCTTTATAGCAAATGCACAGTGTGACCTTGTGTGTGGACTTTAAATTCTTCTTCTCTTTATAGCAAATACACAGTGTGACCTTGTGTGTGGACTTTAAATTCTTCTTTTATAGCAAATGCAGAGTGTGGCCTTGTGTGTGGACTTTAAATTCTTCTTCTCTTTATAGCAAATACACAGTGTGACCTTGTGTGTGGACTTTAAATTCTTCTTCTCTTTATAGCAAATACACAGTGTGACCTTGTGTGTGGACTTTAAATTCTTCTTCTCTTTATAGCAAATGCAGAGTGTGACCTTGTGTGTGGACTTTAAATTCTTCTTCTCTTTATAGCAAATACACAGTGTGACCTTGTGTGTGGACTTTAAATTCTTCTTCTCTTTATAGGGCCAAAGAATACAGTGCTTCGCCTAGCAGTGAAATTTTTCCCACCTGATCCGGGTCAGCTGCAAGAAGAATATACACGGTAAAGAGCGTGACTGACCCAGAGCTGCCGTGGGCAGGGTCCTCCTTCACCTGTGTCCCCGACAGCAGCTGCGCTTTACCTAAGCACCTGGTCAGGGTTGTTTATTCAAAGGACGAGCCTAGTGTCTGTGTCAAAGCTGTAACCAAGGTCTCATAGTTTTGCATTTTCACTCTTGCACAGACACAAGTGCAAATAGGGTTTGGAGGAAAGGTTATGGCACGAATTTGAGAATTAAAACTGGCGTTTGAGGGCACTGCTGAACAGATACTCTCCATAGATCATCTATGCCTGCGCATGAAGTCGGTAGGAATTCCGCCCGTTCCTTTACTGTTTTAACCAACAAAATACACTTACTTGGGAGTGTCCTCATGAATACATGGAGCAGAAATACTTCAGGTGATTTCTTTTCTGCTACGCTTGTCAATTCACGATTGATTCTTTGAAAGAAAATGTTTGCAGTTGTTTCATCTGGGCAATAAGATTATGGAAGTGGTTTTTTTCCTTGTGTTTTATGTACTGATTTTATCATGAGGAATAAAGCAAAAACCTAAAAATCAACTCAAAACCCGGAGTCAGAAGTTAGATGAGAGAGAGCTATGATAATGCAGTAGTAACAGAGTAGCTTCCTGACCAAATGTGGATCCATACCTGGGTCCTCAGAGTCTTAGAACCTCTGCTTAGAAGGTGTTTGCCAACCGCTTCTGAATCACAAAGTCATAGACTCAGCTGCGAGGACACGTAGAGACCGCAAGGCTCTAGTCTCTCATCTTTACGGGTTAGGAGCTGAACCCCAGGACGGCAGAAAGCACCTTACGAGTGAGCACAGAGCTTGTCTTAATAGTGTATTAAACACCTCACATTTACCAGGAAGTCCCTTTTGAGAGAATCACTTTTTATTCCTAGACAATGGTGAGTAACAGGAAGTGTTAACCTAATTCCGTGTCCTGGGTCCAAGCCGGGTTTATGCAAAAGGTCATCTTTTTATTTATAAAAAAACTGCATGTTTGTGGTAAAAGAAGAAAAACTTTAAAGTTATGTAGAGTAAAAAGTCAGCGTTCCTCTTCACTCCCTGCCCACCCACCCTTCCCAGAAGTGTTAACGCTCGGACGTGAGTCTTCCAGATGAATTCACAGCGGTATGCCTGTAGACGTGGGGCTTTAAAGTCATTATTTTACAAAACAGTATCAACTCTACACAGAGAACTGCAGGTTGAGTTTCTTTTTCCCCCACATATCCATGGCATGCCATGGATGTCTTTCCGTATTAGTATGTATGGCTGTAACCTAATTTATTTAGCCAGTCTCATGTTAGTGCAAATTTAGATTGTTTCTAGTTTTTCTTTGCTGTAATGCTGCAAATAAACATGCTTGTCCACATATCTTTGTGAACTCTGGAAGTGTTTCTGTAGAAAAGTTCATAGGGGTGGGATTGCTTAAGGCCAAGGGTGTGTACATTCCAAGTTTAAGAGAGCACAGCAAACGCTGACGGCTCACGCTGGAGTGGACCCCCAAAGCACCTGGAGCATATATGTGCTTGGGGATTATTTGCTCATGGAATAAATGAATATATAAAGAGTTTCTGTTACATTCTCACCAGTTAATTCAAGACTACCTGTTTCTCAGATTCTAGCCAAGCCCAAACATTATCCATTTGCCTTAAAGCTTCATAGACACACTTGAAGCTTCGCCTTCATTGGCTATTTCTGCTACTTCACACAAAATCGCGAGTGCAGTTTTGTGTGTGTTAACAGAAGTGGCACGAATTTGTGAGCTTCCCCCTTGACGGTGTGGCTCCAGGTGATCTGGTGCCCTGGGCTATGGTGCGCCCGGCGTGTGGACCGCCCGCCGTGTGGACGTGCTGAGCTCTGTGGTGCTGGGCCTCCTGCGACTGCCCTTGCTCGCCGTCTGCTCTGGTGTGACCTGGGGCTGTGTGTCCTCCTGAGACAGACGTGGGAAGTGTGTTCAGAAGCTTTGGAGCTGATCTCTGTGCTTGGAACTCCCTCCTAGATACTTGTTTGCCCTGCAACTCAAGAGAGACCTTCTGGAGGAGCGTCTGACCTGCACGGACACCACGGCTGCCCTCCTGGCGTCCCACCTCCTGCAGGGTGAGTGTCCCGCTGGCCCGCGCTCACACGGGATGGCTGCGCCTGTGGCTGACTCACCTGCCCCAGGCTGGGCACCAGCAAAGGAAGGGTGGTTCAGTTTGCAGGTTTTTCTGAAGGGCTGAGGGTTAACTTCCCACCTGGGAGGGGAGACAGGCCACGCGTCCTCCCCGCGGTCTCACGTGGCCCTCAGACCTCCGGTGGGGGGGGGCCAGGCAGCACCCCGACTCTGGGGAGAGCGTCACAGCCCCCGTGACAAGTCAGGCGTCAGTCCCCGAAGGACAAAGGAAGCCCTTCAGTATCTCAGAGCGGGAGGTGGTTTGAGCGCCACGGTGACTTCAGGCATGACCTGGGAGAAGCGTAAGAGAGGAGGGTCTGGAGAGCAGGTGCGCTCTTCGCCCGGGCTCTCCAGCCCCGCCCCCCACCGCAGGACAGGCAGAAGGAAATCCCTGCTTGGCTTCTGGACTAGAGGCTGGACCGCATCTTCCTGGCATAGAACGAATACTCCTGAAATTTGAACTCAGGAAGTATGATATAGAGAGGTTCCAGGATCTCAGGAGCTTCTAAGTTAATGGCTTAGGGCGCAGTTTACTTGGTCCTTCCCCGACTCACCTTCTCCAGGGGGCAGATTTTACCGGGGGTTTGCCGTCCTGCACAACGGGACCCGTTCACACCCATAGGCACAGGTGTCGAAGTGGCTTAGTCATCTGTGATTTGTCCCGAGGCCCTCTCAGGCAGCAGGTGGCTTCTCAGTGCGGACAGCCTTCGGCAGTGCCTCTTGCTGAGGGCTCTGCACAGCTGATTATCTTAGAACAGCTCGTGTGCCTGTGAGTTCCCCCGTGGAAGTGCGCTACTTAGACCGAAGGGTGAAAGAGCCACGACAGCCAGATGCCGTGTAGGATTCTGACCGCTGCTGCTGAAACGTGAACGGGTTCTGCAGCTCGGATGGAGCAGCAGATGGGTGGCCTTGTCCTTGCCTGGGTGGTGCTGCCGGGGTTATGCATGAGAATGTCCCGTTCTGTAGAAAACACACACCAAGCTGTGACCCTGTGCACGCAGCTTTTCTGTGATTTGAGACTGTCTCAAAACAAAGTACGTTGCTTAAAATTATTGGGCTTTAACTACTATTTTGAAAATATGTGTGGCCTTAAAATACATGAAATTAGAAAGAAACATTCACTGTTCCTCAAGAATTTGAGAGGGCCTGAAGGAAGAAACAATTTAGAATACATTATCTTGAAACAAAATAAAGGACCTTATGCTGGTCACAGTAGTCTTGAGACAACTTACAGAGAAAACGTTTAAAACATAGCAAACAGGGTATAAAGCTCAGAGTTTCCCTCCCTGGAGCCGCTCACCAGCGTCTTTCCTCTCCAAGACTCAGAAAGAATTCTCTTCGCCTGCCTTTATGTTTGCCTTGAACGGCATAAAATATGTGGAAAAATAAAATGCAACATTTTGTTTATTTAAGGGATATGTTTTTTTGCTACAGATTTAGGATAATTTTCTTCTGCTTTTAATTTACGCACTTGCACGCACAGACGCTTGTATTTTTCTTCATGTAAACATGAGAAAGACCGCCTGTTACTTTCCCGTCTTAGCGGAAATAGGAGATTACGAAGAGGCGCTGGTCCGGGAGCACCTGCGGGCCCACGAGTACCTGCCGGGCCAGGAGCGGGCCCTGGAGCGGATCCTGGAGCTCCATCGGGGACACGCGTGAGTCGGCGCCGCCGGACGTCGGGGCAGTCGGCTGGCCGGGCGGGACTCCGTCCACAGGCCGCTTCGGGACAGGCTGGGAGGGTGCCCGGGCCCCGGGCAGTGCTGGCGTCCCTCCGTAAGTTGGGGGGCAGTGGACGGGGTCCCGCACTGGCTGCGCCCAGTCCTCAGGTGTCGGGGGGGTGGGATGGTTCCTGCTGCAGCCCTGCTGCCTGGCTTCCCTAAGGCTTGACGCTGGGATGAGGTGAGGGCGACCCGGAGGAAGAGGGGAAGAGAGATGGGGAGGCCGTGAGAAGGGCTGGCGGCCCCGGGCCCCGGGGGTTGTGAGCTTGAGTTCACCAAAGGGAGAGCTCGATGGGGAGGGGTCCTGGAGGACTGGGCCCCCCTCGTGGGGGAGCCTGCTGGGAGGTGAGCGTGCTGACGTCGCATGCAGGGCAGGCGTTGGGCAACGCAGACCCAGGCTTCAGCCCTCGAGGATGCCCTTCCCTGTGGGGCCGTGCGCTTTTCCATGCCTTCACCGCTCAGAGCCACCAGCGGGGTGGCACTGTCTGTACAGATGTGTCACTTGTGGCACGTGGGCTGCAGTGCCAGGCAGAGCCCACTCTGCGGGGAGGATGGGGTTCAGGAGGACCGTGAGGGTGCCGGCAGAGGCAGCAGCCTGGGGGTGGGGGGCACGGCCCCCAAGGTTCTAGGAGCCAGTAATAGCCCCAGCTGCTGGCGGGAGGCTGCACGTGACCCCGCGGTGCCACGCGTGCCCTGGGCTCTGGGCCCCCCTTCGTCACGGAGCCAAGGCCTGAGCTCCGTCTTGGGTGTGGTAGTTTGGGGCACCGCTGGGCGTCCGAGCCGTGCACACGGGGCCACCCTTTCCCAGACGCGGCCTCAGCGCGCACCTGGCCCTTAGGGCTCTGGCCCCGCTTCCTAGAGCCCCTCGGCGTGGCCTCTTTCGAGGCTGCCTTGGTTCTCGCTGGCGGCGGGGGAATGCGCCGCACCCCGTGTCACACCCAGACCCCGAGGACCAGCCGAGCAGAGGGCCGGCCCCCGCCCCGTGCCAGCCTGAGTGAGTCCCCGGTCTGCCCCAAAGGGGACGGTCACCTGTGTGGGATTTGCTCCTAGTGTTGGGGGCAGGGTCCCCTTCCTGCCAGGACACACAGGGCCGGAGCTGGGCACCCATGGAGGGTCGGGTGGCCGCAGTGTGAAGCGTCCCACCTGGGCAGCGGCGACGGGGCAGGGGTGGAGCCAAAGCGCACTGTGCAGGGTGAGGCAGGCGGGGCGGGGCCACGCGGGAGGCGGGCGGGGGGGGGGGGGGGGGGGGGAGGAGGCGGGGCGGGGCCAGGACGCGCCCCTGGAGGATGGGGGTGGGGAGAGGCCCCACAGGCCGTGAGAAGGAGGCCCTCAGGACAGGGCCACGAGCAGCCAGAGAAAGGAAGACAGCCTGGGGCCGCGGACCCCAGGGAAGAGTGCTTCAGGATGGGGACCACAGCCCCGTGGGAGAGGCTCACTGCCGGGCCCGGTGGGTGGGGGTTCATGACGTAACCCCCCCCCATGCATGGGGAGGCCGGTGGGACGGTGACCAGTCTATGCTCAGTCACACTGAGAACCCGCCTTGAGGGGAGTAAAGCACCAGACCTGAGAGGTGGCTCCACGCCTGCACGTCCTGTGTTCGTATGCACATGTGCACGTGTTTGTAAGTGTTGCAGATATCTCTAAAGTTTGTGTGGAGACACAAAAGACCCCAAATAGCCAAAATAATCTTGAGAAAGAAGAACAAAGCTGGAGGGATCACTCCCTGATTTCAAACAACTACACAGCTACAGCCATCAAAACGGGAAGGAAGTGGCATAAAAACAGACACAGATCAGTGGAACAGGACAGAGAGCCCAGAAATGAGCCCACACACTTGTGGGTGAGTGAAAAGAAACAAGACTAGACAATGGGGAAAAGACAACCTCTTGAATAAACAGCATTGGGAAACTGGACAGCCACACACGAAAGAATCAAACTGGACCCCTTTTTCACACCATATACAAAAAATAAACTCAAAATGGATTAAAAACTTACATGTAAGGGGACTTCCCTTGTGGCACAGTGGGTAAGACTCCACGCTCCCAATGCAGGGGGCCCAGGTTCCATCCCTGGTCAGGGAACTAGATCCCACACCACTAAGAGTTCACGAGCCGCAACTAAGGGGCCTGGCTGCCGCAACCAAATAACTAATATAATAAATAAATGTTTTTAAAAGATGACTTACATGTAACACCTGAAACCATAAAACTCCTAGAAGAAAACAGGCAGTATATTTTTTGACGCGGGTCTTAGCAATACAGTTGACTGTTGAACAACATATGCGTGAACTGGGTGAGTCCCCTTATACAAGGACCGTTTTCCGTAGTAGATGCTACATACTACGTGGTCTTAGGTGGGTTGAATTCTCAGACGTAGAACCTCGGATACAGAGGGCTGGCTGTAACTTACGTGCAGAGGCTCGGTGCCCCTAACCCCCGAGTTGTTCAGGGTCAACTATGTTTTTGTTTGGATCTGTCTCCTTAGGCAAGGGAAACAAAAGCAAAAATAAACAAATGGGACCTAATAAAACCAAAAACTTCTGCATAGCAAAGGAAACCATCAACAAGACAAATGGCCACCTACTGAATAGAAGATATTTGCAAATTATATGTCTGCAAAAATATACAAAGAACTCATACAGCTCAACATGAAAAAGGCAAACAACTTGATTAAAAGCTGGGCAGAGGACCTGAAGAGACATGTTTCTAAAGAAGACAGACAGATGGCCAACAGACACATGAAAATATGCTCACCCTCACTAATCATCAGGGGAGTGCACATCAAAACCACCATGAGACACCACCGCACACCCGTCAGAATGGCTGTCATCAGAAAGACAAGCAATGAGTCCGCAGACGAATGGGTAAAGAAGACGTGGTATGTATTGTGCAGTGGAGCACTACTCAGCCATAAAAAAGGCAGAAACTTTGCCGCTTGCAGCAGCCTCTGTGGGCCGGGGCGCATTGCGCTGAGTGAAAGAAGCCAGACAGAGAATGAGAAATGCTGCACAATCTCACTTACGTGTGGAGTCTGAAAACGCAGCAGACTAGTAAACATAACAAAAAAGAAACCAACTCAGATGTAGAGAACAAACTGCTGGTTACTCATGGGGAGAGGGAAGCGGGGAGGGGTGAGATAGGGGTAGGGGATTAAGAGGTACAGACTACTAAGTATAAAACAGATAAGCTACAAGGATGTACTATACACATAAGGAATAGAGCCAGTATTTTATAATAACTATAAATGGAGTATATAACCTTTAAAAATTGTGAGTCATTATATTGAACACCTATAGCTTATATAACATTGTACATCAACTGTACTTCGAGAGGAAAAAAAAGACAAGAGAGGACTTCCCTAGTGGTCCAGAGGTCCGTGCTCCCAGTACAGGGGGCCCAGGTTCAATCCCTGGTCGGGGAACTAGATCCACATGCCACAACTAAGAGCCCACATGCCGCAGCAAAGATCCTGCGTTGCCACAACTAAGACCCAGAGCAGCCAAAATAAATAAATAATAAATGAATATTTTTTTAAAAAAGACAAGAAATAAGTGTTGGCAAGGATGTGAAGAAAAGGGAACCCTTGTGCACTGTTGGTGGGAATGAAAATTGCTGCAGCCACTATGGAAAATAGTATGGAGCTTCCCCTCAAAATTAAAAATAGACTCAATACTCTCTAATGGCCTATATGGGAAAAGAATCGAAAAAAGAGTAGATATATTAGATTCACTTTGCTGTACACCTGAAACTAACACAACATTGTAAATCAGCTCTACTCCAATTTTTAAAAAAAATTAAAATCAATAAATAAAAATTAAAAATAGAGCTACCATATGATCCAGCAATTCCACTCCTGGGTATTTACCCAAAGAAAAGAGAAACACTAACTCGAAAAGATATATGCACCCCAGTATTCATAGCAGCATAATTTACAATAGCCTAGATACAGAAGCAGTGCCCATCAATAGACGAATGGGTAAATAAGATGTGGTGGATATACAATGGAATCATCATCTAGTTGAAGATGATTTATTCAAATGCAAGTTAATAGATGTCTATATCAACTTCAGAGAACAGACATTTTAGTCAAAGAATGGAAATCACAAGAATGGCATAACGCAAACAGTTGTGTTATTCCTTAAAGATCCAAAAACTCAGGCATTCAGAAGTAAGAAGAAAAAAAGAGTTGTTAATGGAACATCCCACATGGAGTGTTTGGGACTTACCTGAGCGTCACGCCTTGGAGCTGCTCGGCGCCATGTGGGCCACGTGCGAGGCGTCAATAAAACCAATTGTTGTGGTGATTATATTTTTATTCATTTTGATAATTTCTTCTTCTTTTTTTGCGGTACACGGGCCTCTCACTGTTGTGGCCTCTCCCGTTGTGGAGCACAGGCTCCGGACGTGCAGGCTCAACGGCCATGGCTCATGGGCTCAGCCGCTCCACGGCATGTGAGATCCTCCCGGACCGGGGCACGAACCCGTGTCCGCTGCATCGGCAGGCAGACTCTCAACCGCTGCGCCACCAGGGAAGCCCCAATATGTAATATTCTTAATATTTATGAGAATATTTAGCTGTAACTGAGTAAGTAGTCACTTTTTTAGCAAAATATTTTTATATAAATTTTATTTATTTTTATTTTTTTTGCGGTACACGGGCCTCTCACTGTTGTGGCCTCTCCCGTTGCGGAGCACAGGCTCCGGACGCACAGGCTCAGCAACCATGGCTCACGGGCCCAGCCGCTCCACGGCATGTGGGATCTTCCCGGACCGGGGCACGAACCCGTGTCCCCTGCATCGGCAGGCGGACTCTCAACCACTGCGCCACCAGGGAAGCCCAATAATTTCATTTTTATAAAAGTGTATTCTAATGGTTAGAATTGCACTTTTTGAAAATAGTTTTTTAAAGTTTTGAAATGGGTTTAATGAGATACTAGAGTTATCTGTGGTATTTCCTTTATTTACTATTTGTCTCTGCACATAATGTTTGCACATTACTTTGTATTAAGACAAAATTATAAGGCTGAACATCTAATGAGTGCAAAGAAAACATTTGACCCACTAGGAAATGGATTACAGAATAGAAGCAAGCGGACGTTTCCGTGGCCTGTGTGCGGTGTTTTGTTTGATGTGTGTACATAAACATACAGTGAGTGACCGACCCTCTGAAGAACAGAGCCTCCTTTGTTGGTTTGTTTCTGTGGTCTGTTTTCCTGGTCGCTTCTGTCCTGTGTTTCGGCTCTTTCAGGAGTGCTGTGATCATGCTGTCTTTTATTACAGGGGCCAGACGCCTGCGGAGTCGGATTTCCAGGTGCTGGAAATTGCCCGGAAGCTGGAAATGTACGGCATCAGGTTTCACACGGCCTCTGACAGGGAGGGGGCCAAGATCAACCTGGCCGTTTCCCACATGGGCGTCCTCGTCTTCCAGGTAGGAGGGCGGCTGTGCTGTGGCTTCTTGGGGTTGTTTTACGTTTGCTGGGAAGTCTTGGTTGCTGAATCTGTCTTAGACTTGGAGGAAGAGCTTTGCGGACCCTCCGATCCGACCTCTCACCCGTTAGAGAAGTTGTCTTCTTGTCCTGGACTCACTGTCACGGGGCCCACGGCCCGCAGGGCCCTCAGTCACGTCCCACTGTCCTTCTAACGTTGACAGAAGGTCGCCCCCGTCGAACCTCAAGCCTGGCTCTGGCTGCCCTGTAGGGCGGCGTCCACCCCCGCGGGGAGGCCGCTGCCCTGTGGGGTCTCCGCCACGGGTCCCAGTCACCGTTCAAAGCACAAGACAGAACAGCCTGGGGACCCTCCGAGGGCAGTGCTAGGGTTCCCGGGGATGTGTGCGGTAGCGGCGTTCGGATGGGTGAGTGTTACATAAAGGGCCACTGAGTCGTGTTTGTGGTGAATGTCCTTGTGCCGGGCCGTGGGGTGTGACGCGCCTGGAAAGAGCTGCCAGGGCGCCGGCCTGCAGCTCCGGAGCCCGCGCCTCGCCAGGCGCTCCCGCCTCCCCTCCAGGAGCTGCCTGCTCCCGGCCCGTGGAGTCGGGTGCCTCCGGTGGAACGTGGTGCCCAGGGTTGGCAGTGGCGCTCTTGGCGCCCGGCTGGCTTTGCGGCTCTTCCCGCTGTGGCCCGTCTTCGCTGCCGGCGCCTGAAGCAGCTGGTCTGATCCAGGCCTCCCTGATCAAGGACACTTTGTTTCTTCTGCTTTTCCTTTCTCTTTCTCAACTTAGCCAGCAAATTTCAATTTCCCGTAGGAAAAAAAATTAATTTTGCGTTTAGAATGTCAGTTCTGTTACATTCCACCTGAAATTCAGGCCCTTTGAGTGGTGTCCAGGGCCTCCCACACCCGCTCCCTTTGATGGCGGTTCCTACCTGGCACAGAGGGGAGATCACGTCCCTCAGGATCAAGCTGTTGTCATTTCTCCAGAAAAGGACAAATAATTTATGACCAGAAGAAACCGCAAAAGCATGAGGTTAGAGACTTGATATGAAAGGCGGCAGATTGAATTCATTTCCACTCCCTCAAAATCCCCACCGGCATGACCGTTAAGGAATTTTCTTTTAACCTTACATCAGTAAGAACAAAGAATGGAAAAGGAAACCACAGAAAACAAGGACTATCGCCAGAGTCTGGGGAGTAGGGAAGCAGACCCTGACGGCCCAGCGAGGAGCCTGGGATCCCCAGGGGGGCGGGGAGGCCGGATGGGGCGGGGCCGGCAGCTACAGCACGACCCGCCCCTCCAGGACGAGGCGCCTCCCTCCCCTCGGAAGGTGGAGATGAGGTGCCTCACGAGCCGGTTCTGACATCGGGGGCCCTGCTGCAGCCCTGGGAGCTGCCAGCCAGCACTTCAGAGCCTCCTCTTGTAAAGACTTCCATCTGGAAACACTTTCAATTCAAACGTCCCAAAAAGCTGTGAGAATGAGGACAGCACACAGAGACCCCATGCACCTGTCACCATTTGCACCTCCCGCTGACATGTGTTCTCATCCCTGCTGCACAGACGCACGCCCAGACGCACAGTTTTTTTCTGAGGCCTTGGGGAGTAAAGCTGCACACGTCAGGGCCTTTACCCCGAGAACTTCGGTGTGTGCTTCCCAAGAGCAGAGTATATGCTCTGTCGTGACCACAGTCAGTCACCACTGAGGCCGCAGGCTCTTAACACCTGGCACACGGGTCCGTCCTCAGTCCTGTCAGCTGGCCAGTGGTCTCCCTGCAGGACAGGATCCCATCTAGAACCAGGCCGTCACGCTGCAGTCGCCTTTAATCTGGAACATTCTTTTTTCTTTATCTTTTATGAAGACGGTGTTGAAGAACACAGCCCCTTTGTAATAGAAAGTTCCTCGTCTGTGTTTGTCGGCTGTTTTCCTGTGATTAGATTCAGGTGACGTGTTCCCAGCTGGACCACTGCCCAGGGGACATGTGTCCCCCTCGGGGGTCACACCCGAGATGCCACCTGGCCTCCCTGGCGATGCAAACCTTCATCGCTGTGTTTTCTGGTTCTTCTACTGCATAGTTACTGGTTTTCCTCTTTCAACTAATAAGTGGTCCATGGAGAGGCGCTTTAAGACACAGATGTTCTGTCCCTTGTCAGATATCCCTTAGACTAGCGTCCCCTCGTGATGCTCCCTGGCCAGTGTTTACCAGGATGGTCATTAACTCAGGCACACCCAGAGCCTCGCTGTTAAATAAAGACAGTGACCAAGGGTCGCCAGAAATTTGAGGAAAGCCTTTCTTCAAGGGAAGATGGTATTTGAGGGACACGTCCCAAATTTGTGCGAAGAAGAGACTCAGAAGAAACAGAAACTGTGCTGGGGGTGGAAGAAATGGAAAGCATGCTTCCTCAGAGAGGTTACTGCTTTTCATCTATCAGATTGGCAAAACAGAAAAATCGCTTTACCCACATCGCGTTCGTGGGGAACAGGAACACAGCTTTAGCACGAGTGTAAACGTTTCTCTTGTGATTTTTTTATTCTGGCCTTGTTTGTAATAGTAAAATACTGGTAATTAATTATTAGGAGGCTGGTTAAATAAATGGTGGGGCATCCATATTATGGGATAATTGGACAGCTGTCCAAAGGTTGCATGTGCTCTCTGTGTCCTGATACGTGAAACATTCTTTGAGATGTATTGTTAAATGGAGAAGATGTTCAAAACTGTGTGTGGAATTTGCTACCGCTTATGGGGAAAAGAGGGGAACTTAACACACACACACACACACACACACACACTCTATTTATTCCCTACAAAATAAACTGGTGTTGACTGCCCCTAGGATGGTTACTATAGCCTGCAGGCTTTTGGAAGTGGGGAGAGGGGCCTGTTCATTCTGGGCTCAATTTTGGTACCTTAAGAATTTGAACCTTGTTAGTATGTTACTGTATTACATTTTCTTTCTTTTTTTTAATTTAAAAATACTTTATTGCTAACAGTGTTAACTACCATCCGAGCCTTCAGAGTCATAATCTTTTTCCAGCAGTAACATCAGTGATCACAGATATCATAACAAATACAATAATGAAAGTTGGAAATATTGTGAGACTTACCAAAATGGGACACAGAGACACGAAGTGAGCAAATGCTATTGGGAAAATCAGCGCCCATAGCCTTGCTCAGTGCAGGGTTGCCACAGACCTTCCATTTGTGTGTATTACGTTTTCTAAAAAGCCTCACAGAAATAAGGGAAAAGCTTGCATCTCTGAAAGAAGAGCAGGGCAGTTACGGAGAACAAGAGTGACGCACGTTGGCGGAACGAGAATGTTTGGAAGATGCAGTTGAGGAAATCTCCACAGAACAGAATAAAAGATAAAGGGTGGGCTTCCCTGGTGGCGCAGTGGTTGAGAGTCTGCCTGCCGATGCAGGGGACACAGGTTCGTGCCCCGGTCCGGGAAGATCCCACATGCCGTGGAGCGGCTGGGCCCATGAGCCATGGCCGCTGAGCCTGCACGTCCGGAGCCTGTGCTCCGCAACGGGAGAGGCCACAACAGTGAGAGGCCCGCGTACCACTAAAAAAAAAATAAAAAATAAAAAGATAAAGGGTGAAAGATGGGAGAGAAAAGTAAAGAAAATTCCAGCGCCATCCAGGAGGTCCAGCACCCCAGAATTCTAGAGGCAGGAACCAAAAATCAGTGGAGGAATTGTTAAAGAAATTACACGAGAAAAAGTTTCCAGAACTCAAGGCACAAAGTTCCAGGTTGAAGGTGCCTGCACGTTCCAGTGTGACGGCAGCAGGACTCGTCAGTGCGAGCTGCCAGAGGTGGGGGCAGTTGGAGAGCTGCCGGGCTAGTAGCGGCAGGACTGGAAGCTGGAGACCGGAGGTTCTACACGTGAAAGAAGAGCATTTCCAGCCTGGGATTCTGTGCCCTGTGCAACGCGACTCCTGTACAGAGAGAACATGAAAGCATTTTCAGATATGCAGGTTTTCAGAAATTCAGTTCCTGCACAGCCTTTTGAAGGCCAACACGGGAGGAGGGAGAAACTCGGATGGGAGCTGAGGAAACAGGGTGACTCAGATTGGAGAAGGCAGACGTGCGGGCTGTGCTCAGATGGGGAGAACGTTCGTCAGCATAAGCACAGAGGTGGCCTCCAAGAAAGGGCTGATCGGGGGAGCTCCCTGGTGTCCAGTGGTTAGGACTCGGTGCTTTTGCTGCCAGGGTCCGGGTCCAGTCCCTGTTGGGGAACTGAGATCCCGCAAGCCGGGAGGTGCGGCCTGTGAGGGGGCAGGGGGAAGAATGAGCGATGGCTTCATGGGTTAGACCGTATCAAAGAGTTCTAAAGGTCTGCGGGGAAGTTTGGGGCTGAATTAGCGACGGGTACCTAGAGATTAAGCAAATGAAAAGAAGCAGTTAGTGACTCCAGGAAAATTAAAAGCGAAGGAGTGGACTTCCCTGGAGGCGCAGTGGTTGAGAATCCGCCTGCCAGTGCAGGGGACACGGGTTCGAGCCCTGGTCCGGGAAGATCCCACATGCTGTGGAGCAGCTAAGCCCGTGCACCGCAACTACTGAGCCTGCGCTCTAGAGCCCGTGAGCCACAACTGCTGAGCCCATGTGCCACAACTGCTGAAGCCCGTGCACCTAGAGCCTGTGCTCCACAACAAGAGAAGCCACCGCAACGAGAAGCCCACACACCGCAATGAAGGGTAGCCCCTGCTGGCCGCATCTGGAGAAAGCCCACGTGCAGCAACGAAGACCCAAAGCAGCCAAAATTAATTAATTTTAAAAAGCAAAGGAGCAAAGTATAGTTATAATTCAGGTTGGCTCAACTTGCAAGCAGTACTTACGTGATCAGTAATATAAATACCGAATTTTAAATTTACCAAAAATGGAGGGAGTGTGGGGAGGGGTGGACGTGAGGTCGTGGTAGGTGTGGAGGTCCAGGAGACGAGATCTCAGAGCAGGGTACAGTAGCAGCCTTGGACGAGCTGTGTGGACATGCGGATGCAGGTCCGGAAGGCGGTTCTGTCCGGGGGAGCAGGCCTGAGGGTGGCCCGGAGAGCCCTGAGTCTCCGGGTTCTGTTTCAGGTCTTACTTGGCATTTACAGCTGAGCTGTGGATTTTTTTTTTTTTTTTTTTTTTTTTTTTGCGGTATGTGGGCCTCTCACTGTTGTGGCCTCTCCCGTTGCGGAGCACAGGCTCCAGACGCGCAGGCTCAGCAGCCGTGGCTCACAGGCCCAGCCGCTCCGCGGCATGTGGGACCCTCCCAGACTGGGGCACGAACCCATGTCCCCTGCATCGGCAGGCGGACTCTCAACCACTGCGCCACCAGGGAAGCCCTGAGCTGTGGATTTTTTTGATAAAATACAAAATGAAGGCAGTGGCTCTGAGTGGCGCACTGCTCGGTGAGTGTCAGGGTTGCCCAGGGCAGAGTGAGGGCAGTCATCCGTGGATTCTTTGTTTCGATTTATGACTCGGTTAAAGCCCTGGGATGTGGTGATTTTTTATTTTGACCCAAAGGGAAAATGGGAAGGCAAGCTTGCAGCTGGGAACAGTGTGTCTCTCGCTCTTTTCTGTGTGTTCCTGTGGAGGACAGGCCCTTCCCTGTCCCTCCTGTGGCCACCTGCTTTCTTAAGCCTTTGCCCTAGGCACCTACCATCTAGAGGTGAGAGCTGAAGGTGGGCGTTTTCTTTTCTTTTCTTTTCTTTTGTTGATGTTTTATTGTTTGGTTGTTTTGTTTGCTTTTTTGAGAACCCAGTTGAAAACCCTCAAATATTTTACTTTGAGTAGCAGTTGAAGTGACTTCGTGTCTAGACTGTGTTGGGAGCTGGGATACTTGGGTCTCATCTAGACCCTGTCATTTGTATCTTGGCCTCAAGGACACTTCTTAACTCAGGAATTTTAAAAACTGGATATAATTCACACATAACGTAAAGTTCACGATTTAAAAGTATAATTCAGTTGTTTTTAGTATATTTACAGAATTATGTCACCGTCACCACTAACCCCAGAACGTTTAAATCGCAGCCTCACCCCACGCACCGTAGCAGTCACTGCCCGCCCCTGCTTTCTGTCTCTGCTGATTTCCTTGTTCTGGACGTTCCTGTAAATGGCCTTTGTGCCTGACAGCTTTCCCCGTCTCAGAGTTTGTCCGTGTCATGCATGTTTCAGTGCCTCCTTCCTCTTTAATTGCTTAAGTTGTTGTGGGTTTTTTGTTTTGTTTTGTTTGTTTGTTTGTTTTAGTATCTCTGAAGGGAAAACATTCTTCACCTTGCCACCCCCCATCTTGAATTTGTAGAAAAGAGTAAATGGTCATGATAATCGAGAATAGAAAAGAAAATGCCAGAAAAGTGTTTCAGTCCGTTTAACATTTTAATTCTAGAAATGTTTCAAGGTTATGGAAAGGATATGAGAACAGTAGAACGTGCTGCTTCCCCAGAGACCGCATCCAGCTTCCACCAGTTGCCCCAGTCTCGTTGGTTTCAGAAGATCCCTTCTGAGGCCAAGCGCTCTGCCCAGTCAGGATCCCACTCTGGCCTCTTCAGTTTGGAACTCTCTTCCTTCTCTCCTTGATTCTCCTGACCTTGATGCTTTGGAAGGTTCAAGGCCAGTCATTTTGTGACATGGGCCTCCCAGCACCTGCTGACGATCAGACCCTAGTTAAGCTTCTTGGGCGGGTGAATGACAAGCGAGTGTGCCTGGTGCAGCCCGCGAGGTGGCCCACGGTACCTGTCTGTCCCATTGCCAGTAGTGCCAGTATCCATCACATGGTTGGAAGGCGTTTGACAGCCTTCTTCGCTGCAAAGTGACTTTTTATCCTTTGTAATTAGTAAGCATTTTGTGGAGAGATACTTGAAGACTGTAAATTTCCCGGATGGTTGCCAAAAGGCAGCTTTTTAAATTCCATTCTTCATGATCCTAGAAGGGTTTTCTCCTCGTTTGTTTATTGTCTTTACGTCCCTGTGGATCATGGGTTTGTATTATAATCGTACTATCACTCAAGTTATAATTCGGGTTATAATCTGATACTTGATCTGTTGTCGTTGTTTGTTTTGATCTTTAAATTGACCCACATCAGGGAGTCCCTTCGGGTGGCTCCTGTGCCCTTTTCTTTTTTTTTAGATTTTTTTTGATGTGGACCATTTTTAAAGTCTTTATTGAATTTGTTACAATATTGCTTCTGTTTTATGCTTTGGTCTTTTGGCTGCGAGGCATGTGGGATCTTAGCTCCCCAACCAGAGATCAAACCCGCGCCCCCTGCATTGGAAGGTGCGGTCCTAACCACTGGACCACCAGGGAAGGAAGTCCCTCCTGTGTCCTTTTGACATTTCCCCATCATTTTTTGAGCACTTGTTTACTTTCTTACACAATAAGATGGTCCAGGTTCCTTTGTTCTTTGCCTGCCCCACCCTGGAAGAGCAAAGGGCCCTGGTCTCCTTAGTGGACAAAATTGTTTAGAAGCTGAGGTCCTTGCCCAGTGTGCCCACTCTGGAGAGTTGGGGGTTCAGCCTTGGGTCCGGGTCCCATCCGGCACCCCTGGGATCCCTCCGTCCTTCCCTTCAGTGAGAAACCCAGCTCCGCTCCAGCCCCGCCCTGCCACCACCAGGCCCCTCCCAGCCGCCGTCCTCGCAGTAGGGGGGCTTCAAAAATGTTCACTGTTAACATTGAAAACAAGAGGTTGTAATAAAGCTTTATCAAAGAAATAAAGTTTTCTTCCTAAAACAGAGAGATTAGTGTGCTGAGTATTGACATTTTAATTCAGAGTCTTTCCGAACATAAAGTGTCAGGGGCTTGCTGTGCTTTCTGGCAAGGATGTGACTTAACCTTCTCTGTTTCATGAAAAGTCGTGTGCACGCGTCAGGTTACAGATGTTCCTCAACGAACGTCTGTGTCCTGAATTCCAGAGCAGCACCAAGATCAACACTTTCAACTGGTCCAGGCTCCGGAAGCTCAGCTTTAAGAGGAAGAGGTTTCTTATCAAACTCCACCCAGAGGTCCATGTAAGTATTATTTTGAGAACTTTTTAAGTTGTAAGAGAATTTACTCTGCTAGAATACTGAGTTTTTAATTACTTCTTTTTAAAATTTATTTGTTTAATTTTGGCTGAGTTGGGTCTTTGTTGCTGCACGTGGGCTTTCTCTAGTTGCGGCGAGCAGGGGCTACTCTAAGTTGCGGTGCACGGGCTTCTCATTGCGGTGGCTTCTCATGTTGCAGAGCACGGGCTCTAGGGCACGTGGGCTGCAGTAGTTGTGGCACACAGGCTCAGTAGTTGTGGCGCACGGGCTCCGTTGCTCTGCGGCATGTGGGATCTTCCCAGACCAGGGCTCGCACCCATGTCCCCTGCACTGGCAGGAGGTTTCTTAACCACTGCACCACCAGGGAAGTCCCTTTAATTACTTTATATATCGTTTCAGCATAACTCACATAAGAATTTAAGGACAGGATTCGGGACTGGGGACAGGCTTCGGGGGGGTGACCCGCCCAGCACTTCTCACCTAGAGGGCATATCAGCATCCCCGGGGGCGGCCCCGCCCGAGACTCAGCTGTGGGGTTGGCCTGAGAGACTGCCTGTGCGACAAACTCCCAGGGCTGCTGAGAACTCTTGGTCTATTACAGCCAGTCCTTCTTTGGGTAATAAAGCTGAAATGCACAGTGTTTAGCTGTGATCTGAAGAAGCTCCACAGCACATCAGTGTTGGAGCTTCTGTCCAGAATGAAGAGAGGGGCGTTTCCAATATTCTCATGTGTCTTTGATTGAGAAATTGACCCTTTAATAGCTCTAATTGAAGTAGACTTGATTTTCAGAAAATAAATGTTCCTTTCTTTTGAGATTGTGAGCCAGTAAGGTAATAATTAAATATAAATTTACTGAAATTAGTAAAAAGGGGGAAAAGTAAATGTCTGTACAGTCTGATAGTTGGAAAAATCCAGTACGTCAGACTATTCAGAGATGTTCACATTGTTACATGTCTATCGTACAAAGGAAGTTAGGAAATAAAAAGTAGGTTAGCTGAGCCGCTGTGGGGTGGCGCTTAGGAGGCTGTCAGCTCAGACACACTCTAGGAGCTCAGAGCTCCGGGCCGACCTGGAGGAGAGGCTTCACCTAAGCTTTTCGAAGGCACTTGATTAGCGTTTGTCAAACCCCAGGGTCACATGCGGCGTGTAAGTGTGTTTGGTAGCAAGTATGAACAGATAGCTTAATTGTTTTTCACATAAATATTTCTTGTGCGGATGAGAGAGAAGTATAAGGAATGCCAAAAGCATGTACAAAATACAAGTAAAAGGCTGCTTTTTTTTTTCCTCTGTAAAAAAAAAAAAAAAAAAAAAAAAACTTTCTGGCAGAAAGGACAGGGAGAGAAGAGAATTGCGGCTTTATATTCCAAAGCAGCTCTTCTTTGGAACAGCGTGATGTTTCAAAGTTCCGGACAGTGTCTGTCTCTGCACCTGGCAAGGTTACGTTTTATATCCCTAAGCACTTAGATTTTTAAGATTAAACATAGGAGTCAAAGTATTATGCTCTTTCTGGCAAGTAGTTTGGTAATAATATATCATAAGGTTCAAAAATGTGCATTGTTTCTGAGCTCAATATACCATTTCTAGGAATTTATCCTAAGGAATAGCCATGAGAGACAATGCAGTAGTTTCTTCATGGTGATGTTTGTAAGCGTGAAAACCCTGTGTGTCCTGGGCATCTGAAACATCCCAGAAAAACCCCCAGGAGAATGATTGGGTGATAACAGATAAATGCGTCAGCCGGCCTGGAAAGATGCCTTAGTTTCCTAGGTGGGAAAAGGTTACAAAGATAAACTTCAGAATGTTAGCAGTTGTGTGATTGTAGATGGCCACATTTTCCTGATGTTTCTACAATGAATATATACCTTGTGTTTTTCTTCTCTTAAGTGTAAATGGAACCAGAAGTCTTTGTATACAACTTTGAGGAAGAAAATGTGCTAATCTTTAACTTTGGAGTAGCCTTTTGCCTTCCTAAATTTTATTCTTGATATAGTGACTCGAACCTTTGTCTTTTGTTCCCAGGGGCCTTACCAGGACACCCTGGAATTCGTGCTGGGGAGTAGGGACGCGTGTAAGAACTTCTGGAAGACGTGTGTAGAGTATCACACCTTTTTCAGACTTTCTGATCAGCCGAAGCCCAGAGCTAGAGCCATCCTCTTCAGCAGAGGTTCCTCCTTCAGATACAGGTGGGGCAGCAGTGCCAGGCGGGTCTTGGCCTTGTCTGTGGGACTGAGAACCCGAACAGCCTCAGTCAAGAAGAAGGTGGTGTGAATGTTCCAGAGAACTACACGCAGACTGCAGCTATTGTAAAACTGGAGAAAGCCTATCAAATAAAATAGTGGGAAAAATAGGCTTCGTAAAAACTGTTTAGAAAACTGGTTATGCTTGTTGCAAAGTATAATTTTTAGATGTATATGTAAACTTGTGAGAGAGGATGGGCAAGTCTTACTTTTCCTTTGCTTTTGTGAAAAATTAATGCTGTGAATTACTGTTTATTCTTTTCTTTAAAACCTGATTTTTTTCACAGTGGAAGAACTCAGAAGCAACTAGTGGATTATGTCAAAGACGGTGGGATGAAGAGGATTCCGTATGAAAGGTAAATTTTCTCATCTTCATGATGAAAAGTGTGGGCTTTGAAAATTAACGTTTTAAATACTTTAACCTGTATTTGAGTAAAAATCACTTCAGATATGTAAACGTGTATTTTGGCACTTGAGTTCTGTTTCTTTTATTTATTTTAATGGTGATAGGTTGTATTTTACAGTCATTTACAGTTACTGTGTACAGATACAGATACTGCTTTCTGGTTCTAGTCTGCATCGCTTAGCTTAGACGTAATGTTCTTACATATTAGATGTAATGTTTTTACATATTAGATGTAATGTTTCTACATAGCTTGGTAAACTTTGAATCTGAAAATTCATGTTGTTGCTTTGCATGTGGAGCTTTTCCTTCAGTGTGAAGGGGACAATTTCACCTCTTCTGGACGTGTAGTTTTTGTTTGAGTGCTTGTTCTGTCATCCTGCCATTCCTGGTTACGTGCCTCACGTTAACAGAGGCTTGGCCACGTGTTTATGCAAGTCCTTGCGCGGTACAGCATGTGCTGCTTTAGAAACAGGGGTCAGGCGAGGAGGGCTGGGGGCTCACAGCCTGTTCTCTGTTTGCAGAAAACACAGCAAGACCCAGATGTCTCTCCGCGCCCTAAATGCCAACTTGCCGAGGCAGGTGAGTCCTTCTGCGTAAAACGTACACGATATAATCACCTGTCCTCTTTGGGGAAATAATCTGGCAATGTTGTAACAAGAGTCCTAAAATTAGCTTTGTCATTTGCGCGGAAATTCCAATCCTGGGACCCTGTTTGCAGAAAGGAGTCCTGAGTGAAGAGAAAGCTCTGTGCATTGAGATGTGTGACAGTGTTGTTTGTCATTCGAGAAATCCTAGCGACCACTGTCTGTGCCGGGTGAGTCACTGGCAGTTCTGGGCGTGTCCACGTGAGGCGCTACTCAAGAGCCTTTAAAAATCTCGTTTCGGGAGAATAGTGCATGAGCAGGACGCGCCCAGAAAATACCAGTATGTGAAAGGAGCAGGGTGCAAAGCAGCCTGGGTCACGTCCTCATTTTGATTTAAACAGAGAAGTGTGTGCACAGCATCAAACATGATCTCTGAGCGATTGGATCCAGGCGGTTTTTATCTTCTCTTTGTGCAGTGGACACAGTGCTTTTTGTTGTCAGGAAAACAACTGAGAAATACTCCTTCTATAAAAGTGCAAAGTGCTGTTAAATGCCAGCTTAGGGAGGTGATTTGCTTAGTGAAGCCGTGTTCACTGAGTGCATCTTTTGCTATTATCTTAAGGGTGAAAAGCAGGAAACAAATGTGTATGCCTGTGTGTTTGACATGATCACAGCTATATGAAAACAGGTACACACAGGTGCACACAAACACTCACAGGAGGCGTTTGGCCACAGTGTCCCAGACGTGACAGTTCTGTGTTGTGAGGCCGGGACGTCAGGGACTCTGTGTTTCAGGTCTGCTTCTCTGCTGTCGCTCCCTGTGTTCACATTTGTGTGTTGACTGCCACATGCAAGTATATTTTTACGGAGAATCTTGCTCTTTTCGTGTACTGTTATCTCATAACTTTCGATGTGTGGCTGTATAGTTTCATATTTATACATGTTTATTGCGGCACAAAGTTGATTTTCGTTGACAGTTTTGTCATTTATACTGTTATAGTATTTCCAGAAGCTACACTTGTACCTCATATATTAAAGCTCATGTGTCCTAAATTTTTTTTTAATCGGGTCTTTTAAATATCAACATTCTTTAACTCTTCTAGGTACGTTTTCTATTTTGGAATTCCTTGTTAAATCAACTGAAATTAAAAGAACTTATTTTTGTTTCTTTAACAAAGTTCAAATTTGTGAGTAGTCTAAAAGTTACACTTAAGCTTTCAGTTCTCTGATGCTGTCTTTTAAAAATCACAGAGAATATGGAATATGGTCGATGATTAGGAAAAAGCCACGTGGTAGACACACGAAAAGGGATTAATCTTACGGGTCACGAGCTGCCGCTTTGTCTAAAGGGGTGGTCGCTGTGCTGCTGCTGCTTCTGCTTTGGCCTGACCACCCCCTTGTGATGTTGTGAGTGCCGGTGTGACACGGCTGTGTCTCGGTGACACGTGAGTGGGAAGGGCTGCTCCGTGTCCCTGCGTGTGGGACTGTGAGCCAGGACGCAGCGCAGGCGCCCGGCGTGGCGAGCAGCCCCTCCCAGCACTCCACGCCTGCCTCGTCAGCCTCTTCCTGCTCATACGCGGGGCTTCTCCTGCGCCTCCGAGATGCCCGGGGCTCCTGTGCACGGCGTGGGCGAGGAGCTCCGTGTGCGGACCTGGCCCTTGCTGCCCGGGCGCTGTGTGGATGCACCAATGCCTTTTGTCCCCCGGTGACCCCTGGCAGGGCGGGGGAGGGCGCCTGGGTAGCTGAGTGGGGCAGCTCACCCCTCCTCCAGCTGCCCAGCCCCAGGGGAACAATGATGCCCAAAGACAGCCCCAGGCAACTTCAGGGTGACCCTGGTGCCAGGGAGACTCAGGGCCTTTAGTGGTGGAAACGACCTTTCTTGTAGACAGGTCACGCCTAACGCAGAGAAAAAAGTAGACTCACAAGGGACCTAAATAGATCCTGGGTCCGTTTGAAACCCTGTCTGCAGTTACAGATCTTCAGTTCTAAAAGGAAAGGTCTGACCTGCTGCCCTCCTTTGTAGAAGCTGTGACAGAAATGTGTGGGTGCGGCTGTACTCACCTGGGCCCAGTTAGCTCTGTGACTTCCCAACAGTAATTGCTCATTTCACGTGTTCCTTTTTCTCTTCTCCTGATTTGATCCCCAGAGCGTCTTGTTCACCGAGGGCACGAGGACTCCCGCGTCCCCGTCTTCAACAAGTGCCTCCTTCTGTTCGGGCCCTGCCTCCCCTCCAGCCCCCGTGGGCCTGCTCGGTTCCAAGGACAGCAGCGGCTCCCCAACAGGGCCCCCGGCTCCCAGCGCCAGGTGGCCAGCTACAGAGAGGAGCGGCGTGGCCGCGGCCCCGCCCCCCGGGCCGCCTGCATTCCAGCCTTGCCAAGGTGTCGGGTCGGGTCTGGGCGTGTGGAGCTGTGGCCCCAGCAGTACTGAGGGGCTGAGTCGCGCCGCCCTAGGCCTAGAGGCAGGGGGGGCCGGCAGGGAGCGTGCGGGTCACAGTGGCCATGGTGAGGGTGCCTTGACCGTGGGCCCCTCCCCTTCCAGGGGGGCGCCCATGTGTGGCCGGCAGAGCCTCCGGGGGGGCCCTGTTTTCACATTGACAAGCGCCCAGCTGCCGGCGTTCGAGTTCAGAGATGGCGGCCTGGCAGACATCTCCTTCTTTGCCGGAGGCTCTGAGGCCTTTCCTTTCCCCTTCGGCAGTCTGCGCCCGCAGGCCCTGCTGTGTGGCCGCCTGGGGTCTGCCCCGTCCAGCCCGGAGGGGTCCTCCCCGGAGCCGGCCCGTGGGAGTGGGGTGCGCGGCTTTGAGTCCGAGGAGGAGGGCAGCCTCGGCGACGCGCACCCTGCCGACACCTCGGAGCTGCTGGAGGTGAAGGCGCAGGCCAGCCTGATGCAGCGCCTGCTCAGCCCGTCTGCCGCCAGCTCGCTCCGGCTCCACCGGTCCGAGACCAGCTCCCTCAGCAACGCGCCACTGCCCGGCAGCCTGTCCGCGCACACGCCCAGCTCTGCCGCCCAGTCCGAGGCCAGCTCCATGGCCAACTTCCCCGCCTGCTCGGTCCGCTCTGAGGCCAGCTCAGCCTTCCATTTCTCGGACATCGTCGACCAGTTAGAGCAGCTCAGCTGCCCGCCCACGACGGCTGAGGACCCGAGTGGCTCCGACACAGACTCGTGGGGCTCCGAGGCCGAGGCCCCCCTAGACGTGAGCCTCTTCTTCGGTAGCCCCTTTGCCCCGACAAGGGGAGAGAGAGTGCTTTTCGATCTGCAGAGTAACGTAAAGAATTTGACTCCTGGAGAGCAGGTTGATGAAAACCTGTCCTGACCGTTCCCAGCTTCCCTCCTGGGTGACCCTCACCTGCTCGGGGGGTGAGGGCTCAGATTGTTGGCTTTCGATACGGAAAGTGATTTGTGGTCACGGCTAGATATTCCTTTTTCACCCTAATTCTCTGATTGATTGTTCTGTTTGGAATGCCAAAAAGTTAAAACTTGCGCTTGGAGCGGTGTTAAAAGCTGTGCCGCAGGTTTAAAATGGATGAGTGTCTCCAGCTCACCCTTCGGGGCCGGTCATCTAGCCCGTGCAGCTTTATTCTTCTGGCGTTTGCTTCGATACAGCAAAAGTGGTGCTATGTGTTTTGAGTGTTACACGGTTCTGATTCATGTTGACCTTTAGTGGAATGTATGCCTTATGCCTGTTGCTGCTTTTTAAGGTGAGGTGTGCGGCCCATGATTAATTATGATGGAGGTTTTGTCTGATTTGACTGCATGAAATCTTGAGCAGGCCCCACAGGACCCAATTCCTGGGGAGGGCAGCGGGGGCTGCGGCCTCCTTGTGCTGTGGTCTGGGACTGCCCAGGGCGGCTCAATGCCCGAGGCTTGGTTGCGTCCATGACTTAGGAACCAGGGACCGTGCTTGGAGAGGCGTTGGTTTAACCTGCAGTGTAAGCGGGACTGTGTCCTTTCCACCTTCCTTGGGGGACGCCACGCACTCGGTTGCAGGGAAGGCAGAACCAGACACACCAACCGGCCCAAAAGGCATGGCGTTGGCTCGAGCCGGCCAGCCGTTTCCTTGGGGCCGACGGGGGCTTGTTCCCTGTGGGGACTGGGCACCCGGGGCCTCCCCAAGCTGCTGGGGACTTGGCCTTTTGTAGCAGTGGTGTCTCCTCCGGTCAGGTGTGCACCCGACACAGCTGCGGGCTGATTCTGATAGACCCCATCCGCACGCATCCGTCCAGAGGCCTTGGGCAAGGTCATGTGTGTGGACAGGCCAAGGTGGCTGTGGCCCTGGGGGCACTGCGCTCCACACCCCGCGGACGTGGGGCCAGCGCTCAGCACAGGCTGCGTGGCCGGGCCCCTCGAGGGCTGGATTTGTCACCGAGTCCATGGACTGGGTCTTGTGCTTCCTTCCCGGTCTCACCTGGTGGAGCAGCACCGTGTTTAAAGGCTAGTTTTCTTCCTGAAAGTCCCATTCTCGCCGTGTGTGTGGACCCCGTTCCCGGCGGCCGCGTGGAGATTTCCGGGGCTTCCCTGCAGGCTCGGTCGCCGTCTGTCGATGGTGTCAGTCGGGTGGCAGCAGGGGCTTCAGCCTAATGGGTCGGTACTTTCCATCCTCGCAGCTGCCTTACCGCCGCGCCGGGTCCCTCGTGGCTCTGGTCCCGGGACGTTCACACCCGTCGCCCCCGCACCTCCCAGGCCATGGGTCCGTCTGCATTGGTGCTGACTGGCCGGCGTCTGTGGAGAGACCGTGTGACCGTGACCGACGTCACTGGTGAGGATGGCACGTCTGGGACACTTTGTGTCACTGAAAAGATGCACCGTGGGTGTGTGTGGCAAGGAGCTGTTACAGATGCTGTCCATCCAACGCTTTTCCTGAATCTTAGTTGACACGACGGCTGCCTCTGTCCTTGGTCGGTTGTTGTCTCCTGACTGTGCCCGCCGATGCTCCGAACTAACAGTGTCCTTTTGTCTTTAAAGCAGCCCGTCCTTGTGTCTGGGCAGAAAGTCTGAGCCAGCAGAGCAGCCGGGGCTGCAGGATGCGGGGCGGGGTGTGTGTGGGGGGGTGTGTGTGGTCGTCGTCACATGTCGAAGAATCTGAGTAAGTCCTGTTCTCAGACGTCTTTTACTGGACCTTCCTGTTAAAGGTTTTGTCTTGTTTTTTCAAAGAAACTTCTTTTTCTGGGGATAATTTTCTAGCTTTTGTTTAGACAGTTTTCAGGATATGCAGAAGCGGAAAGAGGCGTATCAGGAGTGAAGCCCAAGCCTGTTG
The DNA here is from genome assembly GCF_963924675.1 of Phocoena phocoena. Classification (NCBI taxonomy): domain Eukaryota; kingdom Metazoa; phylum Chordata; class Mammalia; order Artiodactyla; family Phocoenidae; genus Phocoena; species Phocoena phocoena. Next base: position 115,048,271 of record NC_089225.1, read on the forward strand.
GGCAGGGCCGTCCTGTGTCCCCCCAGCCATGTCTCCCCAGGTGTTGCCCCCCTCCTATAAAATGGGCCTGACGCGCTGACGACCTTCCTCAGCGCTCATGTGTCTCTGAAACGTAAGGCGCCTCCTCACTGGCCCCACGCAGACGTCACCCCACAAGGTGGACGAAGTGCTGGCCGACGTCTGGTTTGCTCAAATCGGGATCCAGACCCGGTCCGCGTGCTGTTCAAGGTCGAGATAGCCCGTCTGTCTCCTCTTCCTCTTTCCCATTTGTGCTGATGACTTGTAGGGAAGCCGAGCGGCCTGGGCTGTCGTCGGTCTGCCCCTCAGGCCCTGCAGCCTTGGAGGCTGGACCTGAGCTGCATTGACTGCTGACCCCGACCCCTGACCCCCTCCCTGTTCCACGCATGGGCAGCGCGGCTCTAGAACGAGCCCAGCATCCCAGACGCTCTGTGGACACTGCTGGTGAAGGTGTTATTTTCAGATTCAGGGTTAGCTTTTTGGTCAGATTTGGAGAAATTTTGAACAACTTTCCTTTTCCAGGGTGTTCACAATATGTTTAATTTTACAGCTTTCCTTTTATATTGAAACCATTTCTTTAATATCAGTTGTGGCTTCTTTGGACTCTGCCCACAGCCCTTCTTCCCCTTCACTCGAGTGGGAGGAGCCCCCTCCAGGAGGGGACCCTTCGGCAACCGGGAAAGTGAGCCTGAAAGATAGATCCTACAGGTCCGGTCTTTCTGCTTGTAGCCCAGGCAGTGGCACTGTCGTGTTCTGTCTAGTAAGAGCTGGCTTACAGGAAACATTAAAATATCCAGCATGGTTCTGAGTGAGGCCAGCAGCCGGCCTTTGCTGGGTTTGCTGAAGGCTGTTCGTTGTGATTGCCTTTTATTTGAAAAACACGTTATGCGGTGGCACCACCTTGGAAGGGTGGCCCCGTAGACCCGGATTACAGGATGAATGTGCAGATTGGCGTGGGACCCACAGGCTTGGGAGCAGCCCTTCTCACGCCGGCGCCGGCCGCTGAGAGCGCGCCGTGGTGCGCTTTGCTCCGCCCACGGGGGAGCCCAGCCCAGAGGCGGTGCCCGCCGTCCCCGCCAAGTCCCCTGGAGTGACGCCCTCCACTTACGTGGACTGTTTATGTTCACTAGCTGTCAAGTCTACGATTGTCTTTCCGTTTCCAGGGTCTAGCGACAGCACAGCCTCACGCTCACGTTAGGCAGGTTGACTTCACTAAAGCAGGAAGCGGCGCGTCCCGTGTGTGCCTTTTCACATCACACAGGAGCTCTCTCAGTGCGGGGTCAGAGCAGGACTCCTTTTTCCAGTTAACACGCGTTTTTAAAATGGTAGTAATGATGGAGGGATGGGCAATGAAAACCCTCACAAAGAAGTTTAACGTGGAGAACTTTGATCATCCCCAAGGTCGTCACTTTGCAAAGTCCTTTAATTGCTCTGGTGCTGTGGGTGTGGTTTTCACCGCAGGCATCTTCTCACCTGCTGCTCTGGAGGGGTGGCTGAGCACCAGGCGTGCTGTGCTTCCGGTCCTGTGGCGCACACGGGCCACGACCCTACGTGTGTGTGACAAGGGATGCCAGTTGTGCGTCTTCAGGGTGTGCTGCTCCCTCCTGGTTCAGGGAGCACCAGAAAGAAATCCATTCTTGGAACAGTTACTTTGTAGGTGAAAATGTTAATGTTCTCTCAGGCACTTAAAGTTGGGCATTTCAGTGTCTGTTCTCAAGGCCACGTATTCACTCGTGGGATTGCGCCCCAGCCCCTGTCCTGAAGTGACAGAGCTTGTCGCAGCTGGCCGGGGCGCGGGGGCCGCTGTGGGACTGTCTCTCCACGCAGCGCCCTGCCCGCCGTGACCCTGGATGCTGTCTTTTGCATGAACGTATCTGTGTCCCCAGGAATGAGGAGAAAAGGGGGTGGCATTTCCCTGTAAACCTGAACTCGTTCATTCTTTAAAGACACATTGACGTTGCCTGGTCTGTGGTTCTTGAAAGTTTGTTTCCCGTTGAAATTGCCGTTTATAAACTTGCAGATATGTACTAATTCAGAACTCTTTGTTTACTCAATAAAATAAGGGAATATTTGCTATGGATTTTGATGGCTTTTTTAGCTTCCTTTCCCTCTACTTGCATACAGTTTTGATTTACACCCATGGAAGGTTATCTCATGTGTCAGGTGAACCCCGGAAACAGCCCTGTATCTTTTCACATCACCACCGACATCTGTCTTCATAGGCAGTTGGCCCCATGGAGCCCACAGGCTGTCTCATGCCGGCTGTGGGTGGCGACGCCCCCATGGAAGGCCAGTCGGGGAAGTGCCTTGCTTTTCTCAGCGGCCCCGCTCGGGCTCGTGGCCCCTGTGGTCAGTGTGCAGAGGGGGGTGTAGGAGAGCCAGTGGTCTGCCGGCTCTGGGCCCGCAGGAGCCTCCAAGGTGCCGGCTGAGAGCAGCACCGCTGGCAGCTTTGGGGTTGAACTGCGCTGTCCGTGGGCTTATAGTGCACAGAACACGTGCTGTTGGCTTCTTAACTCTGAAAATGAGACCGTTTTATTGCCTTTTTCCCGCAGTCAGCTAGACGCCACCTGATAAAATCCCTGGCCCGAAGCGTGGCAGCTGCTCAGATTCTGAACTGGCCTTTCCTCCTGGACCCCCTCTCGGCTGCCGCGAGCTTCTGCTGCGTCCACGGAGCTGTCTGCCTCTTCGGCCCCTCTCAGGCCTCAGGGCTGCCCCACTCCTGCGCAGCGGCTGCAGCAAGCCGGCTGAGGACGGGGTGCTCGGGGCAGCGCAGGCCCCTCGGGGCGGGGGCCGGGCTCCCTCTGGGGTCTCGAGGCACCTGGCGCCCAGTGTGATGGGGGCGGGAGGTGGCTGGCAGTGTCTAGAAAGGCCCCTGTTGGCATGAACTCCCTGGGGGACCCCCCCTTAGAGCAGAGGACAGTGGATCACTGGGGTCTCCATTTCTTCCCCCATCACACCGGCCCGTCCCTCACTGACGCCCCCACTGCCGTCACCCCCACGGGGATGAGGTGGCGACACCTCCGTGATGAACCCAGTGGATGCACAGGGTGACCAGTTAGGAGGGTAAAAGTTGTGTGGCCTTTACTTCCAAGAACGTTCACTCAGGCTGCACCTCCTTCCTAACACACGTCACCTCCACACTTCCTAGTTTACTTGAATAGTTTGTTTCGGGGCCCTTGCCTCCGTCGCTCCAATAGTTCAGAAGATCCATAAGTCACAGCTTCTCAAACTTTAGACAAAATGTGTCATTTATTAGAACAAGGACGTGTACCCTGGACCACCTACACGTGTCACGCAGAGGAGACCCCACACCTGGCGAGCGTCATCCGGACAAGTGGCCCAGAGTGTGAATCAGTTGTTGTAGGTTGGCACCCCCGTTTCTCTTAACAAGGAAGGAGTCTTGTTTGCTTAGAAGGAAACAGAAGAGAAGACTCGGGAAAATGCCCCTGGGTGCGCCACGCGTGTAGACGTCACCCCCTGAGTCTCAGGTGACCACAGCCACTTCCAGACTGAGCCGTCACAGCCCTGGGAGACAGACGAACACACAGCAGGAGGAAGGGGTGAGCTGGACCTTGGGCCCCTCGGAGTAGCCACTTCTTTACCTCCTACTTTTATTTTATGAACCATGTTTCCTATAAGAGACTCGTGACGTCCCAGTTCAGAAGTGGAGCCAGACGTGGTTTCCTGCGACTGATCAGGGTCACGCTTACCTGGGTGCTTTGGAAAAATCAGCTTTTCCCTTTTCTTATGGGATTAGTGATCACTGTTCCAGCCACAGAGGGAGCTTCTAGATCTTACACTCCCTCCATCATGTTAACCTTCAAACTTGACCTTGAACTTTCCAAACTGGAGCTGACTCTTGCTCCGCTATAAGGCAAAAAGTTTCAAAATTGTTTATTTTATTACAGAGTTTTGAAGAAGAGAATTTAAAGGTATGAAATAAAAGTAGCTGAGCTTCCTGTCTAAATGTGATGTTTCTCTTTCATCGCCTGGTCGGACGATAAGGAGGTTACACAAAGCACGGTACTGCGCTTCTCAAAACGATGTCAAAAATTATCAGATGGATATTTAGAAATGTTTGGAAATAAAGAATGCCACAAAGAAAATCATCTCCCAGGGTGGCTCACTGCTGACTGACTGAAACGAAAGTTTTACCTTTGCAGTGTTTTTTTTTTTTTCTTTTTTTTCAGTACGCAGGCCTCTCACCGTTGTGGCCTCTCCCGCTGTGGAGAACAGGCTCTGGACACGCAGGCTCAGCAGCCGTGGCTCACGGGCCCAGCTGCTCTGTGGCATGTGGGATCTTCCTGGACTGGGGCACGAACCCGTGTCCCCTGCATCAGCAGGCGGACTCTCAACCACTGCGCCACCAGGGAAGCCCTGCAGTGTTTTTTTGAAGACGGTCAAACCTTGCACCTTTGAGAGCAGAGGCTGCCTGTGAACTCTGGGTGGACAGCAGAAACGGAGAGCTGTCCACCCATCCCAAAGCATTTCCTTTTGGAAGCATTTCCAAACCTGTCTCATCTGCAAGGATTTGGTGGTTCTCGGTGCCACGGTGGGGCAGTAGCGCACCACCTACGTGTGAGCGGGTCCTGTGACTCAGAGCAACATTGACTCCTCCTGGCTGTTTGACAGTAGAGGACCTTGGACGCAGAGGTCTGGGTTTACAAACATTGAAGATTCTTCACCATGTCAGTTAAGGCTACACATACTCTGTGGCACCTAAAACTTGACATTTAGCATCTTAAAAATGCTTACGCAATCTGCCTGTTGGTGTGCATTCTAATACAGGTCGTCCACGTGGACAGGGCTTTCTAAGGTCAGAGCCTGTCACGCCACCACACGGTCCAGAGCAGCCTTCACGCGCCCCGGCCGCTCCTGGAACTGGCCAGCAGAACCACGGCCCCACGGGCGCGCTCTGGGCGTAGGGCCCGCGCGTCACTGGCGTCATGACAGTCCAGCAGCCTCGTTTCCTGCCACTTGCTTGAAAACAGCTCCTTGCAGATTGATTCGCTTCATCTCGTAGCGTCAGCGTTGACAGAATTTGACGTAGGTATGATGTATTCCGTTTTGATGCGGCTGACAGATTTAATAAAAACAAGTGTTTAATGTCTGTTTGTGGTGCTTTTTAATCGAGTCACTAAATGGTGAGTTGACAATTTTTGTGAAATAGTAAGTACAGTTGTCCCTTAGTATTCACGGGGGATTGGTTCCAGCACCCCACCGATAGCAGAACCCCTGACAGGAAAGTCTCTATGTGAGATGGCGTCGTATTTGCATACAACCCAGCCACATGCTCCCGGATACTTTAGATCATCTCTACATTAGGTACAACACCTAATCCAGTGTAAATGCTCTGTGAATAGTTGTAAATACGACGTAAGATGCTGTGTAAACAGTTGCCAGAGTGGCAGATTCAAGTCTTGCTTCTGGGACCTTTCTGGAACGTCCTCCCCCGCACCATATATTCCGTCCTCATTGATTGAGTCTTCAAATGTGGAACCTGCAGATATGAGGGCAGCTTTGTCTACAATGATAATATCAAATGATGGCTTTTAACCTTCCTAGAACCAAAACAGTTTATTCCAGACGAGCTGTTTGTCCCGAGGCGGTCACTTGCTGGGCTTTGGTCTCCCGTTCGTCGGCCCGTTTGTCGGCCCCCGAGCCCACCCTGGCCTTGTCACAGGAGACTTCAGAGCTAACACCACCTCCTCACCTGTCACCTTATGCTATGTAAAAATAAAGTCAGGTTTTGCAAGAACTCTGTGGTAAACCGTGCACTAGTAGCTTTCTGTCGGGCGGGAAGACGCGAGGGTCACCACGTGGACTTGTTCTCACAACCAACGAGGGTGAGCGTCTTGGTTCTCACACCTTGAGCAACACGCCTGGAAGAATAAGTAGACAGCTTATTAGTAGCTTCTACGTCTTTTCTGAATTTTCACTGTGTGAAGGTGTCTCGTTACGCAATTCCGGGCTGCTTAGGGACACAACGGACCTTGGAGTGTGGTCCTCAACAGCTCAGCCGGAAACGAGCCTCTTCTGCAGTCAAAGGAGCCGTGCCTCGGGCACAGCCCAGAGCCCTTGTTCGGTTTGGTCCCTGGAGAAGTGACAGTGCAGGCCTGTCGGGGGAGGGGACGTAGGCAAGGCACGCTCTTTTAAGGTGGCTTAGCTTATTTTAAATGTGTAATAAAAGCAGATTTTAATAAAACTCGTTCCGATAATTTCACGTCCTTACGTTGTCCAGGTTTTCTAATGTCAGTGAACGTTTCTCTGTGTCTTAAATCTGTGTGGTTGTGAGAATCCCAGAGGAGAGCTCTGCTATCCGGCATTGGTAGCCCATCCCCAGAAGCCCTGGGTGGGGTCCCGGCTTCCAGAGCTCTGAACTTGTCAATGTGAAAATAAGGGCTCCCTCCCGCCCTCAGGCCACGGTGGAGGGCTGCAGGGGCTTGTGTGTGGCAGTCCGGCCAGCAGGAAGCTCTCTGCACCAGCCTGCCTCCTACACACTTCACGCTTTAGGCTGAATAAACTAAGTTTTGGGTCTATAAACTGGTCACCGTGGGTAACTGCATTTGGTCCCCAGTCACAGTGTGAAAGGATCTCGTTTTGAAACCCGTTGTGTTACTTCTAGCATTTTGTAAACCGACTTAATAATCATACTTAGAGATAATGGTAGTTTGGGTGTTAAAACGCTATACATTTAAAAACCCAAGGTAAATTTCTATCTTAAATTGCTTTTGAACAGTTAAACGTCTCCTCTAAAACTCTGCTTTAAGGTGACTTTCAAACGTGGCATTTAATAGTTACTACTCTCTCATAGAAAAACATTAGAAATAAACCTTTGAGGATTTTTTTACATAGAAAAGAGAATTTCTTGATCACAAAATGTTGGATGAAATAGAACGAGGCCAGAATTTTGGCTTCAGTCTGGTCAAAAGCAAACATTATTTTCAGAAGGGGAAAAAATTAAGTTACTTTTGTGGTATGATTCTAGAAATCAGAGTAAAATCCTTGCTAACGAACAATTCAGGGAAGTAGAAAACAGTATGACGAGTGTGATCCAGTGTTTTAAGTGAACGGTTAATGAGTTTGGCCTTAGAATACACGTTCTTTTCCAGATAAGTCAGCGTCAGTTTGGCCTCTTACATGCGCTCCCTCCTCCCCGTTGGCTCTATTGTGCCTGCATCTTCCCCGGGAACCAGAGCCCTGGGCCAAGCCGCCCTGGAGGTTCTCTGGGGAAGCGGGCTCTCACTTGTCACCTGTTCTCACCGTTGCTTTATGTCACACTGAGGCCTGCGTGTCTCCGGAAGGGCCTGGTGGCAGGTGCTGTCCCTTGGGTCTGCCCTTCTTCATCTCTCGCTCCATCGCCCGTTCACTTCCAGGCCTTTCCGTGGAGAGTCCTCAGCTTCCCTCCACCCGGAAGACCCCACCGAGCCTGAGCCCACTGGGCCCAGCCGAGCAGGGCTCCTCTCCCCTGCTGAGCCCCGTCCTCAGCGACGCTGGCGGAGCCGGGACGGACGACCAGGAGGAGCTGAGACACAAGGTGGGCGCCCCCGGGGGGCTTGCTGCTGGGGGCCTGGGCAGCAGGGGCTGGGGGTTCTCCAGTCCTGAGACCCTCCCACCACCTCCGAGGCGCTCGGGGTCCCTCTGCGCCAAGACGGGCCTCCTCATTCCTTTCACGTTCCTGGCGCCCGTAGGTTCCAAGTGCGGGGCTGTGGATCCCGGGGACCTGGGGGCCTCAGCCTCCCCGCTTTGCTGAGAGGAGGTCTGGGGGTCAGGCGAGGCCGTGGGGCTGGGGGCTGAGCCGTTCCGGAGGTGCGTCCCAGGGGCTGGGCGTGTGGACTTGTGGGAGAAGAGTGAGGTCAGTAGGCAGAGCGCCACGGACCAGGCAGAGAAACGTGCCCGCTCGCTGGTGAGGCCACAGCCTGAAGCATCGCCAGCGAGGCCCTGGCCCCCCAGATGCACGCTGGGAGACCCCCAGGTTTCCTGATGACTCCCCCGGCAGGTCCTGGAAGCCTTGGCCTCAGCTGGCCAGGCCTTGGGCTCCCGCGTCGGCATCTGACTGCCCAGCTCGGGGTGGGGGTGCGGGGGTGCTGCCCAACCCTCCCTCGGAGCCCGTGTGCCAGCTTGCTTCCTGGAATCCCTCCTCCTTCCTGTGTCTCCCACTTACTGTGCTGTTTCTCCTTTTTAATAGAAATTGGTGGGGACGCACAGTATTGGGAAGGCCTGAAAGGGAAGGTGGGGTTGCTCCCCTGCCTGTGTGTGGGCACCAGGCTCAGGGCTCTATGGGGACAAAGCAGGGCCTCTCCCTCTGCCCTGACCCGGGGCCTGCGGGCAGGTCTGCTTGCTGGTATGGCTGGCAGAGCAGCAGCTGTTTTGCTGTCTCTCCACTGAGTTTCCTAAGAGGTGCTCTGGAAATCAGGGGTTGGCCCTGGCTACCCAGGCTGGCCACCCACGAGCTGCTGCTGACCTCCCTACTGCTGGCATCCCCTTGGCACCTGCAGTATTACTGTGACCTCAGCAGTGATGCTGCCGTGGTTGTTTCTGAGCGTCTCTCTGGGCACCTTCACCCGCCACGGGAAGAGGAGCTGGTCTCGGGCCTCAGTGGGGACCCAGGCAGGAAATGCTCACCGGCAGCGTGCATGCGACGTGTCCGCGATCCAGACCAGAGCCAGGACGCTTGGCCACAGGGAGATCCAGGCAGGGAGGGCCGAAGCCACCCAGACCAGGACCGTGGGCCTCCTGGGGCAGCTCTGACCCCAGAGAGCTCACTGAGCACACAAGCTCAGTGATTTTTCAGTGGATTTGAAGAAGTCATTTTTTAATAGCACAAAGCCCAGAAAGAAAGAATTGACGAGCATGAAGTTTAGAAAGGCGGCCTGCAGGTGTCCGGGGCAGGACACCAGAAGATGCCATGGTACCGTGTGGCTGCCAGTGTTGTGGGAAAAGCTGGCGTGAGAAGCAGCCCACGGGCGCTCCACACACAAGTCCCGGAGGGAGGACAACAGGACAGGCTGTGAAGGGTTAGGTGGAACCTCCTGGTGTCCCCGCAGCTGAGGGGGCGGCTGCCGTAGCAGTGGCCTCCGGGACACACAGGAGGAGCGGCCTCTGCTGCCGCGACCGCCCTAAACTCCCCAGGGCCCCGGGGAGAAGTCTCAGACCCCACGGTGCAAACCCGGTCCCACCTTCCTCCCCGAACGGGTCACCTGCAGACTCGGACCCTCGCCCTGCCGCACTCCTTCCCTCGGCCGACTCGCCACCTCCCCCCACCCAGACCCTGACCATCAGGGTCACCACCCCTCAGCCTGGCTCTCCCTTCCCTGCGCCTCCTGACCAGCCCCGGCCCCCAGACACATCCTGGGCCCCGCGCACCCCGATGTGCTCAGATAGGCCTCAAACACCCTGCCTTCCCGCCCCGCCGGTGACCACTTGGCTCACCTTGTAGCCCCCCATCCTTGACCTCTGGGCTGGCCCCCACCACCCAGCCTCCTGGCCCCTCCCTCTCTAGGAGGCAGCCGTCTGTCCTGCCAGCCTCCACCCCACCTGCTCCCTTGGTCCTTCTGTGTGCTTTGCTGCCCAGCTGGGTCACTTCCCCGGTAGCTGGAGTTGCTTCCTGCCTGGGAGGCTGTCAGCTCGAGGGCAGGGACCTCTGTTCCTGGGCACGTCCCAGGTGCCTGTTGGCATGGCTGCAGACGTGGGAGGGTCGGCCCTAAATCCTCCGTCCCGGGGAAGAGCAGCGGGGCGAGCGTGCAGGGACGGAGCAGGACCAGCTGTCCGCCAGGTAGGAGAGAGTGGAGGAGAGGCCATGCACCGACCTTGACCGAGGCCGAGGCAGCTCTCTGAGGTGTGCTCAGAGCGGGGTGGGGCCCTGCAGGGATAAGACACAGCCCCCAGCCCAGGTGGGCACAAGGCCTGTGCTTCGCTGGGAGCGCTGCGCTGCCCTTCCCGCTCCTGAGGGTCCTGTCACCGCTGACTTGCCTGTGGCCCCTGCAGGTGGTCAGCGGCCCTGTCGCAGGTTTAAGAGCCCCGGGGCTGGGCCACGTCAGCCAGCCGCCGGCTCTAACCGCCGGCACAGATAAAACAATGACTTCTGTGTGAGTTAGGCTTAACTGTTGCTAATCACATACATTCATGCCTGGGCAGACCTCGTATTATTGCGCTCCGCAGGTACTGCTTTTTTTTTTTCCTACAAATGGAAGGTTTTCCCAATAGTATTTGCTCACTTTGTGTCTCTGTCACATTTTGATAATTCTCACAATGCCTCAGACTTTTCCTTTATTTTTATGGTTGTTGTGGCATCTGCGGTCAGTGAGCTTTGACGTTACTACTGCCACTCACTGAGGGCTCAGATGATGGTTAATATTTTTAGCAGTTAAGTAGTTTTTTTTGTTTGTTTTGCTTTTTTTTTGGCTACATTGAGTCTTTGTTGCTGCCCGTGGGCTTTCTCTAGTTGTGGGGAGGAGGGGCTCCTCTTTGTTTGGGTGCGTGGGCTTCTCATCGCGGTGGCTTCTCTTGTTGCGGAGCATGGGTTCTAGGCACGCAGGCTTCAGTAGTCGTGGCTCGCAGGCTCTAGAGTGCAGGCTCAGTAGTTGTGGCGCACGGGCTTTGTTGCTCTGCAGCATGTGGGATCTTCCTGGACCAGGGCTCGAACCCGTGTCTCCTGCATTGGCAGGCAGATTCTTAACCACTCTGCCACCAGGGAAGTCCCAATTAAGTAGTTTTTAATTAAGGTATGTACATTGTTTTTTTAGACATAATGTGGGAGTTCCCTGGCGGTCCAGTGGTTAGGACTTGGTGCTTTCGCTGCCATGGCCCCAGGTTCAATCCCTGGTCAGGGAACTAGAATCCCTCAAGCTGTGCAGCATGGCCAAAGGGAAAGACACAAGGCTGTTGTACCCTTAATAGGCTACAGTATGGGGGAAATGTAATTTTATATGCACTGGGAAACAAAAAAAATTCATGTGACTCACTTCGTTGCAATATTAGCTTTATTGCGGTGGTCTGGAACCCAACCCGCTATATCTCTGAGGTGTGTCCTGTGAGTGACATCTCAACAGTGATTTCATCACAAAATGAGTGATTAGCTTCACTATATGTTGCTGTTTAAACAGCAGTTCTTTTCTCAAAAAAGAATAATATAAAATGAGAAGAACATCTGGGGGCGATACAGCGGGGCTTATATCTTTACTTAGAAGTGACGCTCTCAGGAGGTGCACGTGAAGATCACGTGACGGCGTTAACTTGAGCAGAAGAGCTGGCGGCTAGGACCGTCGGCGACGTGGCCGGCTGACACGCTCACGCTGTCTGCACTTCTTGCAGTGTGCGCCCGCGGACGAGGCCTACTTCATAGCAAAGGAGATTCTTGCTACAGAGCGAACATACCTGAAGGATTTAGAAGTTATTACCGTGGTATGAAACCTAAGTCCCTTGTTGCTTTGATTTTCTTAATACTTCTTAAATCTGGGCCAGAGACACAGGATCCCGCCCCCCCCCCGAGACCTGCGTGTGTGTGTATGTGTACATGTTCTGTTAAATATATCTGCCTTAAAACATGTCTACGTCAGGTCAGAATATTGGGTCCGATTTTTTGTGAACCTGGGAATATATCCCTTCGAAGCTTTTCACCCAGAATTGCTTTCTTCTGTTGTGAAAACTGGCTGGTCAGCCGTGGCACTGATTTGAGCTGGCGTCGTGGGGGCTCCGGGGCCGGTGCTGTGTGTCGTCAGGGGCCAGGTCCCTTGGTCACCCTGAGCTCTCCCGGCAGTGGTTCCGGAGCGCTGTGGTCAAGGCGGACGCCATGCCTGCGGACCTGATGACCCTGCTCTTCTCCAACATCGACCCCATCTATGAGTTCCACAGAGGCTTCCTGCGCGAGGTGGAGCAGAGGCTGGCGCTCTGGTAACGCCCTGCGTCCCAGCGCCCGCAGGCTGCCCCGCCCGCGTTACCACCCCTGTGCGCGGGAGCTTCCCAGCTTCCTGGCTAATTCACAAGGGCCGCTATTGCCCCGAGACAGCGTTAGTCCATAGGGAACATCACTCGCATTCACCCTATTCCAGAGGAGAGGACAGAAGCAGGTTAAAAGGAGACCCCTTTTTGCCCGGTCACCAGCATTTCGAGGGTGGCTGAGATGTGCCGACTGCCTCTGTCAAGTACGGCCTCGCCCTCGGAGGTTCTTGCTGAGCCTGGGGCCCACCATGGCACTGGCAGCAAGCGAAACGTCTCTCGCACGCTGTCGCGAGGTTTTGACCGTGCCTGTCCGTCTCCACTCCAGGGAGGGGTCTTCCAGCGCCCAGGCCACAGGCGACCACCGACGAATCGGGGACGTCCTGCTCAGCAACATGCTTCAGTTAAAGGTAGCGCGGGCGTGCGCGCGGCTCTCGACCCAGCAGCTGGCCGAGTGGGCGCCGGCCTCCCGTCAGGACAGTGTTCCCTGAGAGTGGTGCACAAGTCAGGGCGGCCTTCCCCTCGGGACACGCCGCCCTCGGGGCAGGTCCTCCGAGAGCCGCCTTCCGCGCAGCGCAGCGCTGGCCGGCACTCCCGTCCCGACACGCTCTCCTCAGGATCAGGAGCGCTCCCCGGGGCTGCGTCCCGCCGGGCCAGGCTCCCCTCAGAGCCGCGCGCCGGTGCAGCTGCTCCTGCTGAGCTCGCGCCCGTTCCGGCCTCTCCTGCGGCCTCAGCGCTCCGGGCGGCGGCGCGGGTCGTGCTTCCAGCGCTCGGCGCTCTCGCGGGACCGGGACCGATGGGGTGGGCGCCGCCGGCTCGTCGCCGAGGCCCCGCCCCCGAGGCCCCGCCGTGCCTCCAGGCCCCCGGTTTTGGGGGCGGGTGGTGAGCGCGTCCCGGAGGCGGAGGCGCGCGGCGTGAACTCAGGGCCCACACGCACGCGCGGCTGGCGGGTCCCCTGTGATGCCCACCGAGGCAGACCGGTGTAGGGGGAGACCGGACAGGGGAGGGCGGGGCCCGGGGGCCGCCGCTCAGCCGCCCCCCGCCCCGCAGACGCTCACCCGCCACTTCCAGAGGCTCCACGAGGTCCTGACGGAGCTGGAAGCTGCAAGCAGGCGCCTGCGGAGGCTGGAGGCGCTGCGCCGGGACTTCGAGCTGCAGAAGGTCTGCTACCTGCCGCTGAACGCCTTCCTGCTGAAGCCGCTGCAGCGCCTGCGCCACTACCGACTGCTGCTGCGCCGCCTGTGCGCCCCCGACCGCCAGGACCCCGACCGCGGCGACCAGGACCGCGCCGACCGCCGCGGTGAGTGCGCGCCCAACACCCCGCCCCCGCGGGCGCCCAGGGCAGGGGGTCGGTGGTCTGCTTCTGAGCCGCACACCTGGGGGGCCACGTGGCCTGGGGGAAGCTTCTGATGTCGGTGGGCTTTGTCATTCCTGACTTTGGTGAGAGGGACGGAGGAATAAACCCTGACCCTTGTGACCTCAGATAGGACCGACTTCCAGCTACAGCACAAACGTAGAGCAGGAAGTCACTGCCTCTTAGGTCCGGTCACCGCTGTCTGTCTCTGAAAGTACAACACGAAGAGCTAGGTAGCCCTTCCTTCCAGCGGGTCTCCCGGTGTCCTGAGAATAGATCAGATACTTTCTGACGTACAGGGAGCAAAACAGACCGTATGATGTGGACAGCGCCCTTCCTCTGCATCCTAAAAGCAAGTGTTTCGTGTTTGCCAAAAAGGAGGGGACAAAATTGCCCAGAATGTTTCCATGCATTTTAGGGGAAATGTGAAAGAAGAGCAGCACAGGTAAAATGAGGGTGGGCGACGCTGCTTTGCCCGTAACCTTAAATAGTTGTTGATAAAGACTCTGCCCTTTCTCTTTACCGAGCGTGAGCGTTGGCTAGCCAGCAGTTTGGGCTGAACGAGTCCACGTTTCAGGTCATCTGCAGGGACCCACACTTGCTGTCCCTAGCAGTCCTGTGAGGAGTTTGAGTACAATGTTCCTGGAATTAAAACCACCTTTAAATTGTCAGTTCCTGTCACAAACTGGTGGGTGGAGGGTTTCGACCATGCCACCCCCAGCTCACCTGCCGGGGCACCTGTACTGAGGGACCTCCCCACGCAGAAGCCCTCAAGGCCATCACGGAGGTGACCTCCACACTACAGCACAGCCTCGTCCGGCTGGAGAACCTCCAGAAGCTGATGGAGCTGCAGCGGGACTTGGTCGGCATAGAGAACCTTATTGCTCCCGGCAGGGTGAGTGACTTTGAGAAAGTTCCGTGAACTGGTTACTGTTTTTTTTTTTTTTTTTTTTTTTTTTTTTTTTTGCTGTACGCGGGCCTCTCACTGTTGTGGCCTCTCCCGTTGCGGAGCACAGGCTCCGGACGCGCAGGCTCAGCGGCCATGGCTCACGGGCCCAGCCGCTCCGCGGCATGTGGGATCTTCCCAGACCGGGGCACGAACCCGTGTCCCCTGCATCGGCAGGCGGACTCTCAACCACTGCGCCACCAGGGAAGCCCCTGGTTACTGTTTTTAATTGAGATATAATTCAAAACGTGTGACTTGGTGTTTCTCTGTATATTCATGAGGTTGTGCAACCGTCACCACTAATTCCAGAACGTTTTCATTCCCCGAAAAGAAACCCCATCGCTGTCAGCAGCCACCCCCCGCCCCGCTCCCCGGTCCCTGGCAGCTTCTGATCGGCTTTCTGTCTCTGGGCTTCTCTCCGGACGTTTCATACACATGGACTCTCACGCTGTGTGGCCTTCTGTGTCTCACTGCTTTCGCTCAGCACAGTGCCTTCAAGCTTCATTCGTGTTGTGTTGTGTTGGGGCTTCGTTGTTTCTTGCGCCTGAATAGCGTTCATTCTCTGGAGACACCGTGTTTTGGTTACCTGTTCATCTGCTGGTAGACACTTGGGTTGTTTCCACTTTTCGGCCATTGTGAACAGTGCTTCTGTGAAGGTCATGTACAAGTCCTTGTGTGAACACGTGTTTTCATTTCTCCTGGGCACAAACGTACATACCTAGGAGTGGAATTGCCGGGCCTGTGTTTAACATTTTGAGGAACCGCCAGAGTTGTCCACAGTGGCTGCACCACTTTACGTTCCCACCAAGGGTATAGAATGGTTCCAACTTCTCCGTATCTTTTTTTTTTTTTTTTGCGCGGTACGCGGGCCTCTCGCCGCTGTGGCCTCTCCCATTGCGGAGCACAGGCTCCGGATGTGCAGGCTCAGCGGCCATGGCTCACAGGCCCAGCCGCTCCGCGGCATGTGGGATCTTCCTGGACCGGGGCACGAACCCACGTCCCCTGCATCGGCAGGCGGACCCTCAACCACTTCGCCACCAGGGAAGCCCTTCTCCATATCTTGTCTTTGATTCTAGCCATCCTGGTGGTACATGGTGGCATCCCTTCGTGGTTGTGATTTGCATTTCCCTAGTGACTAGCATCAAGCATCTTTTCATATGTTTATTGGTCATTTCTGTGCCTTCTTTGGAGGCATGCCTGTTCAAGTCTTTTGCCCACCTTTTAATTGGGTTGTGTTTTTACTGTTACGAGGTTCCTTATCTACTCTGGATACCAGACCCTTGCCAGAATATGACTTGCAATATGCTCTCCCATTTTGTGGGTTATCTTTTCACTTTCTTGCTGGTATCATTTACAACACTAAAGGTTTTAATTTAGCTGATGTCTAATTTGTCTGTCTTTTCTTTGGTTGCTTGTGCTTTAGGTGTCATAGCTAAGAAACTGTTGCCTAATCCAAGGTATGAAGATTTATCTCTGTGTTTTTATCTAAAAGTTGTTTATGTTTTAGCTCTTACGTTTAGAGCTGATCATTTTGAGTTTTGTGTATGGTGTGAGATATGGGTCCAACTCTGCTCTTTTCCAAGTGGATATATAGTTGTCCCAACACCTTTGCTGAACTGTCTTCACTCCTTTGTCAAAAATCAGTGGGCCATGGAGTGTGAGTTCGTTTTCGAACCTTCAGTCGTATCCATGGGTCTGTATGTCTCCCGGGCTGCTTACTTTCTGTCACTAATTCCTTTTGCTTTGGACTCAGTACTGTCAGCAAAAGAAAATTGTTGTAAGGGTTGCACAGGTCCAGTGGTTAAGAATCCGCGCTTCCAATGCAGGGGGCGCAGGTTCGATCCCTGGTCAGGGAACTGAGATCCCGAAAACAAAGGGTTGCACAGGGATGTGGGATGTTCCTGTCTCGGCACAAGCGTAAGAGTATTGGAGCGTGGGTGTATAAATCCTGTTCTGCATTAGCCTTGTTAGAAGAAAGGTACTGCGAGTGTGGGACCATGAGCTCAAAGAAACAAGACTAAGACAGGAAGGTTTTGCCCTCCTGGAGCAGGGCCTTGGCTGGGAGCCAGGACAGCCCCGTTTCCTTTCCCTCCTTGACGGCTCCCAGGGGTGCTGCTGGCTGGGAGCTCCTGGGAGGTGGGAGGGCTCTTGTTACACTGTTGTTTCTCTGAGTGCCCCCACGCAGTGACTTATAGATGGTGGTGGCCCCAGGAAACTGTCACCAGAGGGGCAAATAAACAAGAGCAGCCACGTAGAGCAGAGGCCGGGGCGGGCTCCCCGGGGCGGCCTTGCTGCCATCACCGCTGCTATTAGGGTCTCCGAGTGCTGCCTTAACCCCCGGGGTTCCTGGCCTCCCTGAGTGAAATGCGTGCATCAGTCAGAGACGAGCCCACCCCAGTTGTCTGAGCGCAGGGTCGAAGAGCAGGGCTGTGAACTGAAGGTGGGTGACGAGGCCCCGAGGGTGAGCACTGCCAGGCATCGAGGAGGTGGGACCTCGGGGAGCGCACCCCCAAGGGCTGGGGTCTCTGGGGAGCGACGGAGCTGGCCCTGCAACGACGGCAGGAAGGCCTGCCAGCTGCGGCCCAGAGAGGGCTGGGGGCCGCCCTCCTCCTCCTGCAGGGCTGTCCCTTGGGTTGGGGCTGGTTTCTCATCTCGCTGTGTCCGTGAGGATTACTGGGTGAGCTCTCCTCCCTGTGCCCTTGCTCAGGTCATCTGAGGGCTGTTAAGGCCGGGGTGTTCTCGGGGCACCAGCCCGTGCTGTTTGTCTGATAGAACAGCGGACGGTAGAAGAGTCCCCAGAAATCGTCCAAAGCGGACTGTTGGGTCCCCCGGGACAGTGCTTCAGCCAGGGCGCAGGCAGTTAGGGATGTCGGACATCTGTACCCCGGAGGCAGGTGCGGGGCCTGGCCCGGCGGTGAGGGGAGCCCCGAGTCCCGGGGGGAGAGGGCTGCCCGGGACACGGGGGGCTTCCGCTGAGCCTCAGCCCACGGGAGGGTCTCACTTTGGGCCGTAGCACCTTCGTGGCCTTAGGAATCCTCTGCTCAAGCGCCAGGGTGGCAGCTGACAAGTCCCCTGTGACGTTTGGTGGGAACCAGGTGTCCTGTCCTCCTCCCTCCCATTCTCAAGCTGCCCCGCCCAGCTTTTCTCAAAGCTGAACTCACGTCATCTCCATGGTGGAACCTTCCAGAAGCTGCCTCTCAACAATGCCCTTTGCCTTGTGTGCCGGCTCTCAGCACAGCCGGCCTGTGGGAGTTCAGAGACCAGGCACCGAGTTAACCGACACCAAACAGGATGCGGGTGACCGAGGGGAGCGGACGGGAGGGAGGCTGGAGTGGCACGGTGGATCATCAGGCATCCATCCGGGCAGGAGGGCGCCGCGGAAGGGCCCGAGGAGGCCTGCGAGGGGCGTGGAGGGGCATGGAGGGTGATGTGCCATCTGCCAAGGTGCCCTCGGCCAGCACACAGGGACCGCGATGGTGTCTTGCAGGAGTTTATCCGCGAGGGCTGCCTCCACAAGCTCACCAGGAAGGGCCCACAGCAAAGGATGTTCTTTCTGGTAGGTGCGATGGGCGCGGTCCAGGCGGGCGGCCTCATTGTCAGGAGCCAGGAGAGGGTCGCAGAAACACTCCCGGGCCTGCCACCTTCCTTATTCTGGATTCTGGGCACCTGTCTGCAGGATGAGCAAAAGCCCGCAGGTAGAAAAATCCACACACCTGCGGCTGCAGGACCGCTCTGCTGGTGCCAGCGTCAGTTCGCAGGGCCTTACTCACGAGCCCAGAGGTCCTCCCAGCGAGTCCCTGCCGCCAGCAGGTCCCCTTTTGTCAGCTCCCTTCCTCGCGCCCAGCTAGTGGATTCAAACCCCAGCCTTCCTGGTTGGGGGTGACTTTCAGGACCAGCCCCCCAGCGCCTCCCGCCGGCCAAGAGGTCTGCTGGCCCATGTGGTTGCTGGTCACCCCTGGGCAAAATGACTGTACGAATGGAACAAAAATCCCTTTTCCGCCAAAAACCTCCAGCAAAGTGCGTAAGCACACGGGGCCCTTGGAGTTGAAGTTGGTCTGATCGTTAAGATGTTGAATCCTTGTTACTTGCTTTTAGAATTCATTTGTCTAAAGCTTCTGGTCCCTCAGTTCTCAGACATGCTGCTGTACACAGGCAGAGGGGCCTCAGGGACCAGCCACTTCCGGATCCGGGGACTCCTTCCGCTGCGCGGCATGCTGGTGAGCGCCCGGCGCCGGGCGGGGCCGGACCGGGGGTCGGGGGCCGCGCCGCATGGCAGCACCTGCCAGGCTGTTCACGCCTTTTCACCCTGTTATGGCTACTGTTCTTGGTGCTCAAACAGCCCCACCTGCAGCCCCTCCAGGGCCTCTTGACGAAGGCCGCCAGCCCCTGCAGGACAAGGCCCAGCTCCGCCAGGAACCCACCTACTCCTCCCAGGGAGCCCTGTCCTTTGGTGGGAGACTCCATGAAAAACCCGGGTCGGGCGCTGGGGCCACCGTGCTGCTGGAGGGGTTGGGTGCTGACACAGCTTTGAAAAGAGAAAGCTGGACCCCTAATTCTTAAGACTGGAGAGTTTGCACTTCCCTGATTTCATACTTCTCTCTTTTATACTGATGATTTTGGTTTCTTTTGGCATCATAATTAGTTATTTCACACGCACACACACAGCTTTATAATGGTAAAACAGAGACCACCACCGCTAAAGAGAGGGTGGGCTGCAGGGCAGGACTGGCCCCAGGGAAGCTCCCGGTGACCTCCACTGAGTCGTGCTGTGTCCTCTCGTTTGCCCTTTGACCTCCACCCCGTGAAGAGGCGCAAAGCTCTGTCTTCAGAGCTCTTGAGGGCCTGGGCCGCACCTCATGCTCTGTCCACACCGCATGCCGCCAGGGTGTGTCCGCATCCCCACCGTCTCAGTGCCGCGTGGCGTGTTAATATTGTCTCTGATGAGCGGGAATTCTTCGTCTTAATGGGATGCGGTCTGTCTTCTCCTCCGTGGTCAGTGCCTTCTGTGGCCTTAAAGGTCATGGAGAGACTCCCTCTCGAGTGTAAACCGAGACTCGGCCTGGAACCCATCTTTGGGAACAGCAGAGATAGGAAGCCAAGTTCAGGTCTTTGCTATAAAGATGTGCTGTTTGTCCAGAACATCTTACGCAGTGAGCACCTCTCCCTGCAGCCCTGCCAGGCCCCGTCCAGTTGTAGGATGGGTGGGGTCCGACCCCTGTCCAGTTCCCAATTCCCAAAGCGTCAGCGCCGTCCTCCGCCCCTTTCTCCTTCGTGGCGTCTGGCCCTTCTCCCCGCCATCCGCACCCTGGGCACTGCACCGCCTTCCAGAGAGCGTCAGAGCTTCCGCAGGTGTCTCTGTAACATTTGTTCAGCTTTTCCAACTCTCAGCAAAAAGGGGTCAGTTTGAATGACCTCACCTGCCATCCCTGGAAGCAGACCCCATCTGTTTCAAAGTATACTTTTAAAAATTATACCTTCAGCGTAGAGAAAAGCTGAGGATGTGCGGTGAAAAGCGCTCATCATTGTACTGCCCAGTAGTAAGTGCTGTCAGCATTTCGCCGTCATCTGGGGAACATCCTCCACAAGCTGCATTGCAGCCCGCGCTGGTTTTGCTCGGCAGTTCACCTCGAACATGCTCCCGTGTCCTCCGCTTCTGCCGCCGGCTCAGGAGCCATGAGTAGTGGATTGGGGCGCCGAAGCACACTTTATTTAACCAGCTCCCTGCCCCGGACGTTTTGGCTACGTCTAGTTTTTCAGAATTACAAACAGCACCGTTGGATCTTTCTACGCGTCCTTAGTTATGGCCTTGAGATAAACCGCCACGCGTGTATGTGAGCCTGGGGCTCCCTGTTCCCACTGAGTGGCTGTAGGAGCGGCTGACTGGGTGGCCTTCCCTCCAGGCCCGTCTGCGCCTGCGCCATCCCAGCCTTGGGCAGCGCTGGCCGTCCACCCCGTCCTCCGCGCCCCAGGGATGGCCAGCAAGGCCGCTTCCTGCGCCCTCTGCTCTCCCCCAGGAGGCACCGGGCGCGTCTGTCGCTCTGGCCTGTTAGTGTTTGTGAAGCGTTCCTAAACCCTTCCAGGTCTCAGGTGCCTTCCAGGTACGTAATTCCCGTCACTTTGCCTGCAGTTCAGTGTCACCTCAGAGTTTATAAAGTCCCTCCAGACGGGGATCGCGTTTGTCTTGTCCCTAGAATGGCCACGGGCACAGAGGCCCAACGAATACGGGTTGAAGGGGTGAACTTAGACGTTTTTCTGTGGTCGGTCTGTCCATCTTTTCCTAATTTAGGGTTTCTGTCCTTGGCACGGGCTCAGAAGGTCTTTCCCACACCAAGACTACGTTCGCGTGGGACTTTCTTTACTGATACGCTTACGGTTTTTTCTCTTTTACCTAATCCGCCTAAAATTTGTTGGTTTTGATGTTTTTAGGTTGGGATGTAACATTTTTTCCTCGTATAGTCAGTTTTCCCATTATTTGTTACATCCTCCATTTTCGTACTGATCCCAAAGTCTGCCTTTATCATATAAAAAACTGTTGTCCTTACACTTGGACTCTTTCTGAAGGTTCTGTTCCATTTCTGTCTGTCCCAGCATCAGTCTACACTCTTAATTAGTGGTGCTGTAAGGGTTAGTCACTGTGTGAGTAAGGTCCTTCCCTTATTTGTCCTTCTTTTTAAACAGTTCTTTGCTCTTCTCAAGTATTTATTTAATTCTTCTAAACAAACTTTGGAGTCATTTGGACAGATTCCTTCAAGAAACAACATTGGCGTTTCTGTGGAAATTGCATTAAATTTACATATTGACTTGGAGGGGGCGGCCGACATCTTGATAACCCCTTCTCCTGCCGGCTGCGCTCCTGTTAGTTTCAGACCCTTTTAGGTCCAGCGTGAAGCTCGGTGGTTGGCGTCCCATGTTCTGGGGTGGTTCACCTGTAACTGGCTGGTCCTGGGGACAGACAGACAGCCCTCGCTCCTGACTGTGGAGGGAAGGATGGTGACTCCTGGCTTGTGAAAGACACCGTTTCCTTCTGTTTGTATATAAGAGATATTATCAGAAATACCGTGTGGAATTTTGGCAAAGGTGTTTCAGCATGTGGAGGGGGATGGTCACTCTTCTCCCTTGGACTTTGCGACAGGGTGGGTTCCGTCAGTCACCTTCCTCATTCCTAGAACACGCTCACTTGGTCAGAGGACAGTTTCTCCTCTGGGCCTTTAGGTCTGCTTAAGGAATGCTTTGTTCTGGAGTTACTTCTCTTGGAACTGAGATCAGCCGGAATCTAACTCTGTTAGCTTCTGGCGCCACCTTATAGACATGAATGGTCCAACTCCTTCCCGACTGAAACGCTCAACGTTTCTTCCCGTGCTTGATTTTCAGCTCATGGTGCTGGACCCACCGGTGAGTAGTTGGGTGCCCATCACCTGGGCAGCAGGCGCCATGGCGCGGGGATCCCTTGTGTCTCCGGTAAGCCCTCGTAGAGTCGGCGTGGGCTCGGTCGCCACCTGTGTCCTGCCGCAAGCTCGGGTTCCGCCAGCCCCGCTCCGGGTCACACTCCCCTCCTCTCCCGCCCGCAGGTGGAAGAACGTGAGAATGAGCGGTCTGTCCCGCACTGTTTCACCATCTACGCCGCTCAGAAGACAGTCGTGGTGGCAGCCAGGTAAGGGCCTCCCGCCCACGTTCCGCATCCCAGCGGCCCTGGTCCCCTCTGAGTTGTGAGAGTGTCGCGGTCACGGGGACACACAACCCCTTGAGCACTGCTTCAAAGCTACGCGACCGCAGGAGCGGCTTCACTGTCCGTGGGGGCTTGTGACCGTTGAGACCATCCGCAGAGACTGGCTGTGACACTGCTGGCTGCTCAAGGGAGGGGGCCGGCGGGCTAGCAGGGGGAGCCCGGTGGGGGGGCCACACCGAGGCCTAGCGTCACGTGCCTCCCGCCCCGGAGCTGGGCAGCAGGAGGCTGACTGGGCCGTAGCACAGGAGCAAACAGACGCTTTCCCCACTCTCCACGCCCTGTCGACAGCAAGGCGACCCGAGCTCCTGGCGGCCTGGACGCTGTGCCTGGTCCCTCCCCTGTGGGAGCCCGCGTCCCCAGCTTCTTCCAAAGGAGGTGTCGTCCTGCGTCCGGGCGGGTGGCGCCTGGCTCTCAGCTCCCGTCCTGCAGGGGTCCTGGCTGATGTCAGAGCACAGGGCACTGGACTCCCACTGGGAAACCTTGGCAGCTTAATTTATGATCCAGGACCCAGTCTCATATTTCAGCTTTCACAGCCCCAGAGACCTAAACACCCGTTCCAGGAACCAAGTACCCTGTAGAGCACCCCCGTTCCAGCGTGACAGGTGCAGGCTGGGCCTCCAGTAGCGTCCTGACAAGCCCTCTGGACCCGAAGGACAGGGCGCACAAGGGGGAAGCAGGCACCCTGACCTTCTGCCCTCCAGTGGGAGGGGGCACGGCCGGGAGCCCCGGCTGTGGGCCCTGCCCGGTGGCTGAGCTTCGGCCCTGCCCCGCAGCACCCAGCTGGAGAAAGAAAAGTGGATGAGGGACCTGAACGCTGCCATCGATGCAGCCAAGAGCAGCGCCGACACGGCCCTGGCACCGCTGGGCAGCGTGCTGTGCCCCCATCCCCGCAGTGAGTGCTGGCCGGGCCCCCAGGAGACAAGGAAGCTTTCCCGTGGGTGTCACCCAGGTCACGGGCAGCCCGCTGGGCCCACGTGCTCTGCATCCACGAGGGACGTTTCAGGCGGGCGGGAGCTCTTCTGGCAGGTGGTCTCACGCCCTGCCTGCTGCTGGCCGGGGGCGGGGGCGGGGGCGGGTCTCGTCTCCTCTGAGTAGGGGCTGACTTCTCCCCCAGGGCCCTCCGACGAGGTCTCTCTGGAGGAGTCGGAAGACGATGCTCGCAGGGCCCGCTGCTCCTCAGGGGGGCCGGGCCAGCACCGGGCCAGCACCGCCATGCACGTGTGCTGGGACCGCACCACCAGCATCTCCAGAGCCGACCGCAGCGCGGCCGTCGAGGTGCGGCCACTGGAGACCCTGCTTGTGTGGGCTGATGGGACACCCGGGGTCCACGGTGCCAGGGGAGAGCAGCCCGGGTGGGCAGGGCTGGGAGGGCGCCGTCAGGAGCTCTCTCCGAAGGGCCTGTCGCCCCGGGATCCTGGGATCCTGGGATGGCTGCCTCCCTCACCGGGAGCGGCCTCTTTGCGCCCGGGCCACCTCTGCCTCCACTTGTCCTGAGCTTCCGCCGAAGCCGGGGGAGGGACCAGCAGAGCAGGCAAGGAGTGCGGGTGGGTCCTGACACGGCGGGGCGGGGGCGGTAAGAGCAGGGATCGTGGCCAGCTCGCTGGGGCCTGCAAGACGACGGAGTGGCCCTGGACACCGCGTCCACCGTCTGTGCCACCCCCTCACGTGTGAGAGGCGCGGGGCCCTCGTGAGCATCAGCCCCGACGGGGGCAAAGGCCTGCGTCATGAGGAGGGCCCTACCATCTGTGGATGTACTCGGGCCCGTGTGCCTTGCCCCAGCGCGAGGTGCGAGGACGGAAGCGGTGGCGCCGGCCTCCATGCCGGAGGGCACGAGGGCCAGCGCAGAGCGGCGCAGACCTCGGGGCCGAGCAGGGCGGCCCCTCCTCTCCCTAACAGAGGGGCGCCACGCTGCGGGCCGGGCCGCTGGCTGCGTGGGCCTCTGTTTACGGGGCACCCCTGCCCCCCACCGTCTGAGAACCTTCCTGTCTGGGCTCCGTGTCTGTTACAGGGGATTGGTGATGACGGGAAAGAAACTGAGCACCATTCTACTTCGTTGTCCACCCTTCTTTGTTAGCTGCCGACGAGCAGAGCGTCAGAGCACGGGGAAGGGCACTGCATTCGTGTCAGTGCGGAGCCAGCGAAGCCTGTGGGGGGTGACCCTGGGGAGACACCTGCTCCCAGGAGGCCCCTGGGAGGACAGAGCCCGCAAGAGTGGCTGTCTAGAGGCTGGCGGTTCTTGGACACTCGCGCCCACAGGCTTTTCTTTTCCTTCCAGAACCAGCTCTCGGGATACCTGCTGAGGAAGTTCAAGAACAGCAGCGGCTGGCAGAAGCTGTGGGTGGTCTTCACCAATTTCTGTTTGTTCTTCTACAAAACTCACCGGGTAGGGGTGCTTCACCGAGCCCGAGGGGGGGCTCTGCCCTTGGCACTGCAGGACCGCCAGGCCCGCCCACTGCGCCCTCACGGAACCCCCTCGGTTCCGAATGGGCCTGGCCCCGCCGCTGCTGCCGTGTGGGGAGAGGCGGGGGGCTGGGCGCCTGGCGAGCGCGTGCCCTGCTGCCTTCCAGGATGACTGCCCCCTGGCCAGCCTCCCGCTGCTGGGCTACAGCGTGAGCCTCCCCGGGGAGGCCGACGGCATCCACAAGGAGCACGTCTTCAAGCTCCAGTTCAAGTCCCACGTCTACTTCTTCCGGGCTGAGAGCAAATACACGTTACGGAGGTAATTTCGCGGGGGGCTGCCAGGGCCCCCCGTATCTCCTCGGCTCTCCAGCTTCCACTGAGGACACCAGAGGCGGGTTTCCTGGGTCCCGGAAAGGAAGGACTGAACACTGCTTCCAGGCTTTTAACTGGCCCATGCTGAGTCCCATGTCCTCCTTATTTGGGGTCACTCTTGGGAAGCCAGTTGAGCGCAAACCCACTGGTCTGATGGCCAGAGCACGCCCCCTGCTTCCCGAACAATCTGCCGGGGGCGGGGGAGGGGGGCCCGGTTCTGACAGTCCTGAAACCTCTTCTCAGGTGGATGGAGGTGATCGAGAGCGCCAGCACCTCACCAGGGAGGGCCGGGACCCCCGAGGAGGAGGCATGAAGCCCACCCTGCCCGGCTGAGGACAGAGCAGAGCAAGCAGAGCAGCACGTGTCCA
Source organism: Phocoena phocoena (assembly GCF_963924675.1). Classification (NCBI taxonomy): domain Eukaryota; kingdom Metazoa; phylum Chordata; class Mammalia; order Artiodactyla; family Phocoenidae; genus Phocoena; species Phocoena phocoena. The sequence goes on from NC_089225.1 coordinate 115,073,392, forward strand.
CGACTGCGCGTCCCGTGTCCCCCCCTCCAGACCCCTTGGCCCCGTGGGGCAGCGGGACGAACACACACGTGCGTGGAAATGGGCCCGGCTCCATGCACTGCCGAGGCTGGTGCCCACCTGCCCTCTCTCCGCATCCTGAGCAGGACCCTGCCCTTCAGGCTGGGTGAAACGGGGGGTGGGACAGGGCCCCTGGGTCACAGCCGCATGGAAGTCCAGCAGAAACCACTCTGCTGCCCACCCCACACACCTCTGCAGGGTGGAAAGCAAAGTCCCCGTAATTTATCAGCCCCCAGGAGGTGTGCTGTACTAATAACCTGCGTTTGGTTAAAAATAAAGGGCATCTCCTGTATGCCTGCGTGCTGCCCCTCTCCTTCCAGTGGGCACACGCGGCCCCTGCGTGCTGTGACGAGCTCGGAGGCCTGGAGCGCAGGCTATGGACCCCGCCCGGCCACCACCAGCATGTCTCCAAGTCAGGTCTTTATTGAAAGTGGCAGGAACCTCTCAACGTTCTATGAAAACCAACTCCTTACCCTCAGGCTATTTAGGGAAGCAAGGAAGTTCGATCTTTCTTAAAAAACAAACAACATTCTGGCTCACAAGTACTTATGAGAAGACACGGTACCTGATCCAACACCACAAGGCAAATCTACAACCTCCGAGGGCCATCGGGCCGGGTGGGGAGGAGGCATATCTGCCCCTCAGTCTGGGGGGCCGCACTGCCCGGGAGCCCACAGAGGGGACGGCCAGGCGCCGCTCTGCTGCCGAGTGTGGCCGTGGCCTGGCCACGAGGGGGGCGTGGCAACGGGGCGGCCCTCTGCTCGGGGGCTGGGGGCGTGGCCCGGCAGGGAGGCCGGCGGCCCCCGACAGCACACGGGGTTTCCAGTCAGCGCGGTCCCCGACAAGGCAGCTCAAGACGAAGACCCTGCTCTCCCCTGTGTGCGAACCGCAGCGGCTTCAGCGGGCTGACGTCAGGTGGTTTCTGCTGTGTGAAAACCTGCGGACCCGAGGCCCTGTCACTGCTGCCGCCGCCCGGCAGTGCCGGCCGGGGTGGGGGCTCCGGGACACCGAGCAAAGCCGGTGCGGCCCCGTCCCGCCGCCTCCTGTCCCAAGGGCGAGCACCCGAAGCGTGTCCTGGGCCTCCCCCCTGCCCCAGCACCCTCACCTCTGCACGCGCTCCACCAGCTGAGCCATCAGCTTGTCCGAGATGCCGGGGCAGGACTCCTCAGCCAGGCTGAAGGCGTTCTCCAGCTCCTCCAGCGCCCCCAGGCCCCCGCCACTCTGCCTGTGCTTCTCTTTGAGCTGCGGGGAGACCCCCGTGCGCCTGGTCAGAGGCTCAGGCTGGCCTGCTCACCTCGCCTGTGACTCACAGCGTGGTCCCTCCACACAGAGCTGGGACAGCAGGTCCCCAGAACGCCTGCGAGCGGGGCTCCCAAGAGAGGCAGTGGCTGCCCCACCCCCGCCTGCCCCCGCACCACCCGAGTCCTCAGGCCTTGGCTCTCCAATCACGTGGCTTCCCCCTGACCAGGGTCCCCCTGACCAGGGTCCTGGAAGCCCACAGCTCAGGTCCGCCAAGTGAGAGGACACAGCCAGACCCGCCGGCCCAACCTTCGGGACCAGGCAGCCACCAGCACCGCAGGGCTGTGAGGACCCAGAAGAGAGATGCCCTCCCTGCAACTGGCCTGGCAGGGAGGGGCTGGAGACTGGTCAGCCCGTCCCCACCACGCCCGACACTACAGAAACAGGGGTGCACACCTTCCAGAACACCCCACCAGCAGCCGACTTCAGGCCCAGCCCACAGCGTCAGGACCCTAAGGGGGCCCCAGCCAGCCGAGGTGGGGCTCCACCTCCCCACCCAGACACAGCAGCCCACGGCCCACCCCTCGCAGCTGGGACGCGCACACGCCACGCAGCCCCCGAGCTGCCGGCCCCGCCCCGTGGCAGCCTTGCTCAGGCTTCTGATCCAGCCGTCCACGCTGAGCCTGAGCTCCTGCCACACAGCCCCAGGTGCCCGCACAACCAGGGGCACTCCCCCCCATCCCGTTCCCCCCACTCCAGGCATTCCAGGCCCCTGGAGGTGGCAGCGTGCCTGCCTGCACCCTGACGCCCCTGCCCCGTGCCCGCACCCCACCCTCCGTGGAAAGGCTCTGCTGTCGCCACGCTCAACATCCCCTCCTCCTCCCCCGGGCTCCAGGTGCCAGCGACACCCTGGGTGTGAACCTGACCTGACCACAACCCACTGCCGGCTGACTCACGCTCCTGGGGATGCTACCGACTGCCCATGAGCAGGTGACACAGACGCCGGGTCACGTGACCACTGGAGAGTTGTCCTTAAGGGCTCCCTGCCCAGGGCCTGACACCCAACACCGAGATCTAAATCTCCCGGCCTCTCTCTAGACAAGAGAGTCACCCCACGTTTCTGGTTCAAGACAAAAGGTCCTAAGACAGTAATTCATGATCAAAGCTGCCCTGGGACCCCAGAGAACCCTGGCAGGCTTAGGAACTTAAGGGTCACCTTAGGCCAGCTTGCCCCAGCCATCCCTGGCCCTTCCACTCAGAAGGCCGGGTCCGCAGGTCCACCCTCGTGGGCTTTACGGGACCCAGAAAGCCTGCGCACCGGCAGGCTGGCCAGCGTACCTTGCTGTGGCCCTGCGGGGGCAGCATCTCTGAGGAACAGCAATACAGCCCCTGCCCCCCAGGACCCCCGGCCCGGCCCTCACCTCTCCAAAAACGGGTCGGACCAACGTGGACAGGCACTGGGACCTCGGCTGCCTCTTGACAGGCTCCGCTGACTGCAAACACAAAGCGCAGAGGGGTGAGCAGGGCAGCGAACTCAGGCGCCCCGTTTCCGGTCTCCTGGAAACCCGCCCTGGGGAGCACACGTGCCCAGGTGGCGTGCCCCCCCACAGCCCTCCCCTCAGTCAGCTCTGAACAGGCCTCCACCCTCCTGGCGCGGGCGCGGGCGCGGGGCTGGGGCCAGCCAGACCTTCTGGGGGCCATGCAGGGCCGTCCCTTTGTGCAGCTTGCCGTGCGGGCTCGGCCGGATGGTGGGGGGGAACGTCCAGACGGGGCCCTGCTCTCCGTCCTCAGGGTCTCCGTCGCTGAAGGGGAGGGGGAAGAGTCACAAGGGCCGCGAACCGCACCTGGCCTCACGGCCCTGAACGCTGGGCCCACGACACCAGGAACAAGCACCCAATTCCTACCCCCGAGCAGGGACCCCGCCCCTGTGCCCACCGAAGCCCCACAGGACGAGCGGGGCCCCTACATGTCGGAGTCCTCGGAGCTTGACTCCTCGCCGTGGCCCTCTGACTTCCAGCGCTTGTAGCGGTCGATGAGCTCAGTGAGGAAGGAGGTCTTCTTGGTGTAGCGCGTGATGAACTTGTGCTTCAGGAGCTCCTTGGCGGCGGGCCGCTGCCGGGCACGGGCACGGGTTACCTGGCGCCGGGCAGCCAAGCTCCGCCCTTCGAGCTCTGGGGGCTCAGGCGCAAAACAGCCTGGGCCAAGCCCTGGGCCTCAGCCTTGCTGCTCCCGGGGGCTTGGTGAGGGGCCTCCAGGTGGGAGGGGGCAACAGGGAGGCTGGGGGGGCTGCACGCCATCCTCGCCAGGGGGAGCCCTCTGGAGCTTCCCCAGACCCACCGGGGGTTGCAGCGGAACCCACCCTGGACCAGGAGAGGCTGGGGCAAGGGGGCACCTGGCACAGGGGAGGGGCCTCAGGCCCCATCGCCTCCCAGCTTCCAACACAGACCCCCCCCCCCCCAAAACACACACACACACACAACTATCCCCTGGGGCCTGGTTCCAGCGCGGCCAGAACCCGCCCAGCTATGCAAGCTGGCACCTCCTGGAGCAGGGGGCCTGGAGGTGCTTACGAATCGGGGGTCCTTGTTGAGGCACGCCTCCACGAACTCCCTGAAGGGCTTGCTGTGGCGGCCCTCCAGCGTGGGTGGGCTGTTCTTGGGGATCAGGAACAAGACGCGCATGGGGTGGAGGTCGGAGTTGGGGGGCTCGCCCTTGGCCAGCTCGATGGCGGTGATCCCCAGCGACCAGATGTCGGCCTGGACGGAAAGCCACACGGGGCCACTGCAGCCGGGGCACCTTGAGCGCCCCCCGCCCACGACCCCGCCCCCCCACCGCGCCCACCTTGAAGTCATAGGCTGACTGCTTGATGACCTCGGGCGCCATCCAGAAGGGGGTGCCCACAAACGTGTTCCTCTTGATCTGCGTGTCCGTGAGCTGCCCCGCCACCCCGAAGTCTGCCAGCTTCACGTCACCCTGCTCTGAGAGCAGCACGTTGGCAGCTGCTCGACACAGGACAGCGGGGCGTCACCCTCCGCGCCACAAGGGCTCCCGCCCGCACGCAGCTGCCCAAGGAAGCGCCTCCCTCCCGGCGTCCACCCGACGACCTGACCAGGGCGCCAGGGCACTGCCAGCAGCTGAGGGGCACAGACACATGCTCCCCACAAGCCAGGCTCCAGGGCCCTCGTGGCGGTCGCCTCTCACGAGAAATCCCACAAACAGAGCGACGGCCCTTCCTCCCAAATCACACAACAGGCGGAGGTGACCCCGACCGTCCCCTCACTCTGCCAGTCACCGCCCGTCAGCCCCTCAGCCAGGTCCCTCCCTGGTGGCCTGGCCACTCGTGTACACCAGCACGGTTGCCCTAACTATACCTCACTCTCAGATCTAAGACCTGAGTGAGAGTCCATGTTTTTGGCCTAAATAGGGTCCCTCCTACGCTACATGCAGAGCTGCTCTGCCAGCACACAGGGACACGGTACTCAGAAAGCTCTGTCCGTTACTGGCAGTGTCTTCTGGAAGACAGAGCAAGATGGAACCGCTGGGTTTCCGAGGCCACGGGGAGCGCAGGCTGGGCGCACTGAGCACCGCCAGCCCCGTGCCCCAGAGCCACCTGCCACCTCACAGCCCCGAGGGACCTTTGATGTCTCGGTGTATCTTGCGCTCCGAGTGCAGGTATTCCAGGCCCTTCAGGATCTCTCGCAGGATGGTGGCGATGTAGGTCTCCTCCAGGGGACCCGGCTTAAGCTGCAGACACAGAGGAGACACTCGGGCCTCCCCTGCAATGCCGACCCACCCTCCCTTCCCTGCCACCCAGAGCCAGTGGCAAGGCCTGAGCTCGACCTCCTCTCTACCGGGTGCGGGGTGACCCTCTGGATGGCGGGGGCTTCCTACTTCTTTACCCACTCTCGAGAGAGAAGTTCCAGATGCCACGTCACGTGGGTGTGGGGGAGGCCCTTTTCTGAGGACAGACACACGCTACCTTCATCTTCGCTGTAAACGTAACAGCTGAGAATGGAGTCCCGGCCACACCCCTGAGCTGTCTGCCTGGGGGAGCTAACCGCCCTACCCCCCAGGGGCCTGCAGAGGCCCAGAACCCCTCAGCACCGGCTGGGTCCCAAGGAACATCCGATGCGCCAAGACGGCAAAGGCAGGGAGGTCACGGGAACCCAGGGCCCGAGGACAACCCCCAGACAACTTCAGTCTGGCCCCCACCCTGCAGGCCACCCACTGCGCGGCCCACACCTCACCAGGTCCAAGGCGGAGCCGCCGCCCAGGTACTCCATGATGATCCATAGCTTCGTGCTCTGGTACCAGAGAAGCGCACGTCAGCACGGGGCAGCTGACAAGCATGGGACCCCGACACACGCCCCCACCGGGGTGACTCAGCCAGGACGCCCACCGGGGACGGGCTGCGGCAGCCCATCCTGGCTCCCGTCCCACCACGCCCCCGCTGCAGACACTCTGCAGACAGACCAAGTGCCCGGTCAGCAGCCGAGCCCCCTCCCTCAAAGCCCTCCTGGGAAGGGCTCCAGGCTCCGGCTGTGGGGGGCCCAGAGCTCTCCCAGCAGACACACCCTTGCCCAGGCAGCAGGCGCAGCCAGGCCACTCCAGAGCCGGCCGACCCCAGAGACTCTGCTCACGCCCTGCCCTCCCAAGGGCTCCCCCTCAGGACGAGGCCAGGCCCCCCTCTGCATGCACGCTTGGCCCTGGGGGCTGTCGCTTCTTGGGGGGCCCTCTCCACTGTGAGGCTGGGTCCGTGTTCACCTGTCGGGACCCCCGCCCTTCAGACCAGGCCCACGTGGGGGCAGACCCAGACTCGGCCTCCCGAGCAGGCACGGGGACTGCTGGGGCCGTCCCCGTGCTGGCCACAGGGAACCTGGACGGCTCCCCGGAGGGGCGGGCACGGGCGTGGCTGGCGCAGCAGGCACCTTCAGGTAGGAGCCGAAGTAGCGCGTGATGTAGGGGCTGTCGCACTGGCTGAGCACCGTGATCTCCTGCTGGATGTCCTCGATCTCGTCCTCAGCCTCCTCCAGGTCGATGATCTTGATGGCAACCACCTCCTTGGTGCGGTTGTCGATGCCCTTGTACACCTCCCCAAACGAGCCCTTGCCAATGCGGTCGAGCTTGGTGAAGAGCTCCTCGGGGTCCACGCGAGAGTGCTGGGGACAGAGGGCGGGCCGGGCAGCCAGTGACCCCAAGAGCCGCGAAGGGCCAGGGAGTGCCCCCAGATGCTTTCCTCGCTTCCTTTATCCCTTTTCGTTCAGAAGATAAAGTTACCCTCCACACAAGGGAAAACGCCCCCAGAGAGCGCGGCGAGACCTGGGCTCCCGCCAAGAAACCAGGGCCGTGGGCAGGCAGAGGGGCCACGCAGGTCACCCCGACCTGCCCACACCCCACGCCTGGGGAGGGCCCAGCAAGGCACAGTAACGGGTTAGGAGGGACGAGTCGGTGGAGCACAGGGAGGCGGGGCCCGTGAGACGACCCTGGGCGACGCTGTAACCACCCAGGAGCCAGCCTCACGCGCCCTGCCGGCTTCGTGAGAAACAGCCTGTCCACACTGGGTCAGTGACTGTAACAGACTCCCCGGGGAAGGGACGAGGAATGTACGGAACTCTCACCGATCTTTCTGTAAACCTAAAACTGCTCTAAAAAATAAAGCCTGTTAATTAAAACAAAATAAAACGCAGCACTCAACCGAGTTCTCCCTGCGCACCTGGAAGCCACACCCGGAAGCCACACCCCTTAGAGAGAGTCCCATTTGAGCCCCCAGATCAGTCCTCACACCAGCGCAGAGCTAAAAACCGACACTTTCGTGGGTGCTTGATCCTGGAGGTTCAAATATACGGAACGCCGTCCCACCCAGTGCTCAAGGCAGAAGCACAAAACCGCCCTAACGGGCGCTGGGCCGCTGGGGCAGGCGGCACTCGGCACCTCCTCGTCCCAGCACCTGGACGCTGTGACAGAGGGGCATCCGCGGTGACAACCCTGCTTCTGTCCCTGACCCTCAGTGCATCCAAGGCGAGACAGCTCCACGTGGGGCTGCGTGGAGGCAGCAGCACCAGAGAGCGGGTGGGGCACCCCTGGCATCGCCCCCACCCCGGCCCCGCGGTTCCCTGGGCTTCTGAGATCACCTCACTCCCGCCACCGACCACGTTCTTAGAGCCTGGAGCGGCCGCACAGGCACTGCAGCCCCAGGACCCACGCGAGGTTCGGCAGCTCTGGGTGGGACCCGTGGAAAGGCTGGCAGGGCGCATAGCGTTTAGTCCAGACAGAGGTGAAAAGGGTTTTCCAAGTCCTGCCGGGCCTCAAATCCACCAGGACTCACGTCCCTCCAAACCCCAAGCACCATCACCCAGAGGGCGTCTCGGGGGGCGCCCACCCAAAGCGGCGGCGTTAAAAGGCACAGTCACCACTTGCTCGGCTGCTAAGCGCTGTCCGTGCTGGTGCTGAGGGCGGGCCCATACCAGGGCAGCCGCGCTCACCAGGTCCGGAGAAGACAGCCCTGGGGAGCACAGAGCCCACGTGCACCCCTGGGGTTCACACCCAGGCAGAGCTCCGTTTGCGGCCCAGCTGGCTCCAGACTGAGATGACGTGTCAACCCCAAGTGGCCAGTGAACTGCCTTCCCAGGAGAGGGCGGCAGGTGATGGGGCCTCGGGGAGGGCTGGGCCAGTGAGCCTGGGACACAGCCCCCTTCCGCCTGCCCCTCCGCCAGTGCCCCTCGGCTCAGCCAGCCCAGGAGGGCCTCTCACACCCCTGGGGGCCGGTCCAGCAAACCACTCACCCGCAAGCCAGCCCCAGCCCCAGCTCGAGCCAGGGCTGGCACGGCCCCGGGGACGCCTCCGGCCCCACCAGCGCTCCTTCTGCGGTAGTCTCAGAGAAGACCCAGGGGAGGTGGACCGAGGCCCGGCAGCACTGATGGGCACTGCTGTTCCTCCAGCTCTCGGGCCTCTGCCAGCGACACACGCTTCCCGCCTTCTCCACGCGGGGCAGGGCTGGGTCTGGTCCCCCGCAGCGGCCTGACCAGGCAGGGCGCCCAGCCCTCCACGGCCCCAAAGTGGGAGACAGGGCAGACCCCTAACCAGATTCCAGGCTCGGCAGGGAAGCAGGGAGCCCCGGCCCCAACTCTCACACTCTTTGGGTCCCCACCGCTACAGGGCAGTCCCCTGAGCAGACAGCGTGACAGGAACGCTCCTGGCCGTGACCCCAACCCTACAGGCACATCACAGACACAACCTGCTCACAGCCCTGCCAGCAGAAGGAGAGACAAGTGCTCCGGGGCCTGGGTCTCAGGCTGCCCTTCCTGACAACACGCGTGGTCTGGACAATTGCTCAGGCTGCTCGCTGGGCCCAGACCCTGGTTCTCTGAATCAGCCCTGGGGCTGCCAGGTCTGCAGTCACCACTTAGCAGTGTGTCTGTATGTATGTCCATTTTGCGATACGTCTGCCATAAGCGTCACCCTCCAAGATGAGGGGTGCCCAACGGCCCCCATCCCCCCCACGATGGGTGGCAGCCAATGTGCACGCGGTGCCGCCTGCAGCCATCCAGAGCCTGTAGGCAGGGCAGGAACCAGCTAGGCAGGGGCCTGACATGCAGGGCTCCCCCATGCGCTGTGGAGGAGCATACGGCCCCATGCAGGGGCCGCCTCGAAGGGCCACAGTGACAACCGTCTCAAGAGAAAACAACATCCCGTCAGGCTTCCTGCCACCGACAAAGACCAAGTCTCTCCACCCCTAAGAGGACAAAAGGGGCTTCCTTCCTTTGGGGTCTCTTCCTCAGCTCCTCTGGGCCTGCGCTCCCTTCCCTGGGCATCTGATCCGGAGGCCCAGGCCACACTGCAAGTGCCATCAGCACACAGGTATAGGGGTGGCTCATAGCTCCAATTTCTCATTCTGGGACCCACGGGAGCCACTCCTATAGCTCTTTATAAAAATAAAGCCAGACTTCCCTCCCAGCATCTGAGTCATGTAATTTAAGACACAAGATGTCACTGATGAACGAGAACCCACCAGCTCACGTCAGCGTCAGTGAGCAGGCCCTGGGGCCCATCTGCAGCCACAGCTGGTCCAGGATGCCCTGCCCAGCAACTGTGTGAGGCGCTCCAGGTTTCTCCAAGGAGCCCAGCTGGGTCTGGAGCTGACCCTGACCCCAGCCCTGCCGCCCACACACAGACACACACTTCCTGTTCCTCCTGAGCGCCCATCCTCAGACTCTGCCCACGGAAGTGAGCCTGAGCGCTGTTCTCTTTAAGAGGAGCTCCCAGCACCTTACAGCGCCCAGCCGAAACCACGCTGGAGCCCACAAGATAAGGAGAACGAGACCCAACAGCTAGGACGCAGGAACACCCAACTGCCAGGGTGGTTCACCTCACATCAGCTTCGGGTCACACTCGATTTGAACTAACAGAAGAGGGGGAAACGTATGGCCCAGAAGCCCAGAGCTGGCTGCCCCGACGCTCTTATCCAGAGCCACCCAGCCTCAGGGCACACTGTGGAGGGTCCCCAGTGCAAAGCCAGACGCCTCAAAGTGGCTGGGTGTCGGGAATTATGAGAACCAATCAACCAAAAAAGAAAGACAGTGGGCGCTTTCCAGGCAGGCACCTCCAGCCCAGGGGCAGCCCTTTCCAGCCCCCTTGAGAAAAACAGGCACACATGTGTCCTCGGCTTTCCCTGCACACCGACTCTCTCAACAGCTGCTAAATCCCATTCTCAGCCCCTCTCGTCCCCCCCCAGCCCCTGCCCCAGCCGGACACGGCCAGCGTCCCTGCCCCGAAGCTCCATGCGGACGCCGACCTTCCACATGCCTCCAGATGCGCAGACCCAGGTTCCTGCGGGCCGGCCCGGTTCCCAAGATACGTCTCTGCACGCCCTCCGCTGACCCTGCGCTGTGGCTCTACGCTGCCAGACTTGGAGACTCCTGCCCCACAGAACGCTGCAAACCAGCCAACCGGAGTCGGCCCTGCGCCCACCAAGCCTGAGCACCGCAAGACTGCTCCCCGCTTTGCCCACGGCTGTGCATCACAGGGCTCCCCACGAGCTCCTCCCTTCAACCCACACACGCCTTAGCACGGGCTGCTCTTCGGAAACGCCAGGACGACTTTCAACAGACAGTCCTTGGTGAAGCGCCCTTTCTCAGACCCTGCAGCCAGCGGTCCGTGTCAGGCACACGTGCACCGGCGACACACACGCCCGCGGTCCAGACGCCCCCCTTACCTGGTTGGCAAATCCCCTGAGGTGAGCCATGTCTGCGCGGCTCTCAGACCATCCGCTGCACCGCCGGGAGGCCCCGAAATCCCGCCTGGAGGCTCTGGAACTCGGCTCACCCGCTTCAGTCAACTGCAGAGAGAGCAGGCCTGCTCGGTGTCCTGTTCCGGGTACACGGGGCTCCCCGCTCCCCTGGGACCCGGCGGCCGCCCCCTCCTCCAACCATCTGGGGACCAGCTGGGGTTGAGGGCGGGCTGGAGTCAGAAGGAAGGGCCATTCCTCCGAAGGATCCCCAGTGCCGCGTTCTCCTCTTCGCCCGGCCCAGCCCAATGCCTCCCCGGAGGAGCTACCCAACACCGGGCACTCCTCGAAGCCCCTCACACCTCCGCCCCCGGCCCCCGCCCTTCCTTCAGACCCCGGACCCCCGCCCCTAACCCCTCCCCCAGTGCCCTCTCCGCGCCCCACCCCCACCGCCGACCCCGCCCCCGGAGCCCTACCCCCGCCCCACTCCCCCAGCCGCCCGGCCCCCTGCCCAACCGCCCCAGGCGCGGGCCCGCCCGGCAGCGCGCCCACCTCCGGGGGGCTCCATCCCGGCCTCCCCCGGCCCGCTCCGCAGTGCCCACGAAGGCTCCCACCCGCAGCCTCCGCTCGCCCGGAGATGCCTGGGCCCTCCAGTCCGCGAAGCAGCGACAGTGTCGGCGGCGGCCGGAGAAAGCCCGGCGGCGGCGGCGGCGACGGCGGCGACGGCGAGGGCGCGCGGCGTCGTGGCCCAGCGCGGGGCTCTCTGGGACACCGAGTCCCTCTCTCGCCCTGCGCTGGGGCGCCCGCAGGCGCTGGACTACAAGTCCCGGCAGGCCATGCGGCGGAGCAGTGTCGCGGCCCGCAGGCGCGCCGCGGAGCTCGCTGGGACTCCGAGTCCTGCTTCCTGAGAGGCTCGGGCCTACGTCTCCCGGCAGGCCGCGGGCCGGGGCCGGGCCGGGGCGGCCGTGGGGTGGGGCCGCCCCTCCGCTCCGCCCTCCGCCCCCCGCCCTCCGCCCTCTGCCCTCGCGCTGCCCCTACTCCTCCCCGCACCTGGGAGCACCTGGCCCTGGGCTCCCGTCCTGTCCTGTAGGCCCCGCCCCTTCCAGCATCTCCGGTCGGGGAGGGATGACTGGGTCTGGACGTGCCCGGGAACACTATTCAGCCTGAAAAAGGGAGGCGGTTCTGACACAAGCCACTGCCTGGATGAACCTTGACGACGTGGCGCTAAGTGACATAAGCCAGTCACGGAAGGACAAATACTGTTTGATTCCACGTATGTGAGGTCCCGAGAGTAGCCAGATTCGTAGAGACAGAAAGGTGAAGGGTAACTGCCAGGGTGGGCGTATTGCTCAACGCGGGCAGAGTTTCAGTTTGGGAAGATGAAGAGAGGTCTGGAGGGTGGCTGCACAGCTGTGAATGTGTTTAACGCTGCTGAACTGTACACTGTTAAGATGGTACGTTTTATGCGACCTGCATTTCACCACAATTAAAAATAAATAAAATAAAATGAAATAAACCTATCACAAAGGGACACTGTATGACTTCACTTAGATGAGGGGTCAAGAATAGGTCACTTCGGACTTCCCCGGTGGCGCAGTGGTTGAGAGTCCGCCTGCCGATGCAGGGGACACGGGTTCGTGGCCCGGTCCGGGAAGATCCCGCATGCCGCGGAGCGGCTGGGCCCGTGAGCCACGGCCGCTGAGCCTCCGCGTCCGGAGCCTGTGCTCCGCAACGGGAGAAGCCGCAGCACTGAGAGGCCCGCGTACCGCAAAAAAAAAAAAAAAAGAATGGGCCAATTCAAGAGACAGAAAGTAGAATAGAGATTTCCAGGGGCTGGGGGGGAGGGGTGGTTAACTGGGAGATATTACCTAATGGGTACAGAGTTTCTGTTTGGAGTGATGACAAAGTTCCGGAAATAGACAGTGATCATGGTTACACAACATGGTGAATTTACGAATGTCAGTGAATTGTACACTTAAAAATGGTTAAAATGAAAAAAAAAAGGTTAAAATGATACATTTTATGTTCTTCATATTTTAGTACAAATTTTAAAAGAGCAATGATAAACTGGATTTCATCAAAATTTTTGAATTTTGCTTTCAGAAAGACATTATTAAGAGAATGAAAAGAAAAGCCATAAACTGGAAGAAAAACTTGCAAATCACATATCCAACTGTATGTACTGAGAATATATAAAGAGCTCTCAAAAATCAACAGTTAAAAAACAAACAACCCAATAAGAAAAAATCGAGAATAGACTTCAACAGACACTTCCCCACAGAGGACACATGGATGGCAAATAGCACATGAACAGATGCTCAACATCATTAGCTCTGAGGGAAATACAAATTAAGCCCATAATGAGATACTAACTACTCACATATTACAATGGCTAAAATAAAGAACACTGACAATACCAAGTGCTGACAAAGATAGGGTGATGAACTATCCTGGTTTCCCAGGGGTTTCCTGGTTCCAGCACTGAAAGTCCCCTGTCCCAGGAAAGCCCTAGGTCCTGGCAAAGCAGGATGGTCGGTCACTCAGGGTGAAGATGCAAGCTGGGACATAGGCCGTCGATGCTGAGAAGGCAGAACGGTGCAGCCACTCTGACAACAGCTTGGCAGCTTCTTAGAAAGTCAACCTGGGGCTTCCCTGGTGGCGCAGTAGTTAAGAATCCGCCTGCCAGTGCAGGGGACGTGGGTTCCTGCCCTGGTCTGGGAAGATCCCACATGCCACAGAGCAACTAAGCCCGTGCATCACAACTACTGAGCCTGAGCTCTGGAGCCCGGGAGCCACAACTACTGAGCCCACGCGCCACCACTACTGAAGCCCATGCACCTAGAGCCCGTGCTCCGCAACAAGAGAAGCCACCGCAATGAGAAGCCTGCACACCGCAACAAAGAGTAGCCCCCGCTCACTGCAACTAGAGAAAAGCCCACACCCAGCAACGAAGACCAAATGCAGCCAAAAATAAAAAAGTTTATTACTTAAAAAAAAAAAAGTCAACCAGACACTTTACATAATGACCCAGCATTGCCGTTCCTGGGTACTTACCCTGGGGAAATGAAAACCTACCTTTACACAAAAACCTGTACATAGTGAGGTGGATGGACCTAGAGTCTGTCATACAGAGTGAAGTCAGAAAGAGAAAAACAAATACCATATGCTAACACATGTATATGGAATCAAAGGCAAAAAAAAAAAGGTTATGAAGAACCTAGGGGCAGGACGGGAATAAAGACACAGACCTACTAGAGAATGGACTTGAGGATATGGGGAGGGGGAAGGGTAGCTGTGACAAAGTGAGAGAGAGGCATGGACATATATACACTACCAAACGTAAAATAGATGGCTAGTGGGAAGCAGCCGCATAGCACAGGGAGATCAGCTCGGTGCTTTGTGACCACCTAGAGAGGTGGGATAGGGAGGGTGGAAGGGAGGGAGACACAAGAGGGAAGAGATACGGGAACATATGTATATGTATAACTGATTCACTTTGTTATAAAGCAGAAACTAACACACCATTGTAAAGCAATTATACTCCAATAAAGATGTTAAAAATTTAAAAGAAACCAAAAAACCTGTACATAAATGTCTACAGCGTGTCTATTCATAATCGCCCCAAACTGGAAACAACCCAGATGGCTTTCAACGGGGTGAGTGCATAGACCGTGGTCCATCCCCACCACGGAGCACCACTGAGCAATAAAAAGGAACAAAGCACTGATACTTCTGCAACTTGAGGGGCCATAAAGGTATCATGTGAGAGAAGGAAGCCAGTCGCCAAAGGCTGCGTACGTGGTACAGGGCTCCGTTTAAGCGACATGGGCACAAGGACGCAACACCAGGGAAGGAGAACCGAGCAGTGGCTTCCAGGGCCTGGGGTGCAGCCTCGCCTACAGTGGAGCAGCGGGAGGGGGCTTCCGGGCCATGGGACTGTGTTGGAGATTACGCAAATCCATACAGGCAGTAAAACTCATAGAACTGTACACTAAAAAAGGCCATGTTACTGTATTTTTTTTTTACAAATAAATTTTTTGTACATTGACAATAATTCCTTAATATCAAATGTAGAGCCAGTGTTCAAATTTCACATATATGTGCATGTGTATATATGTGGTTTCAGATGTGTGACTACACACAGTTTGTTCAAATCAAGATCCAGTAAGGCCCACACGTTATGATCCGTCTTGTCTCTTTTTCCCTTCGCCATTTAGGTGCTGAAGAAATCTGGCCACTTGCTCTGTGGAGGGGCCCAGGCTGCACTTTGCTGATCGCCCCCCCATCTCACCTGCGCCTGTCTCCTCCTGGGACTTCACAGGTGGACTCCAGGCCCCATGGCTTCTTGTGGGGAGGTGCAGGTCACCTTTATCAGACACCACACACATCCCAAAGGGGGAGGACAGAGCATGTCCCCTTGGAAAGTCCTGGGGCCCGGCGTGCTGAGGACACCCCAGCGGGTGCGCAGCCCCTTCTCACCACCCAGGCGGGCCCCGCCCACAGCTGAGTGGCACTGCTCTGAGGCTGTGCAGAAGTGGGGCTGGGGGAGGGTACAGCCCCCCCAGGGACCTCCTCATGAGGGGCCCCGAGAAACTGAGAGAAGGGGAAGGTTTGGAGACAGAGGGAGCGAGGCTGCCTCAAAGCCAGGGAGGCCGGGGGCCCAGGACCTGAGATGACCCGCCCAACAGAACCAGCCCCTGCCCCTCCAGAGTGCGGACCTCAGGTGGGAAAAACCACACCTTCAGGGACGGACCAGCGGCCTCCCTGGGCCTGTGTACTTGGCTGTGGGATAACCAGCCTCACGACGGGCCCTTGTCCAGTGCCAGACCTCAGGGGTGTGACCACCCCATGCTCTGGGAAGGGGGTGCTCACAGGGTTCTGTCCCTCGAGGGAACCCCAGCTGGGACTCAGGGATCAGGGCCCCACGGCCTGGGAAGGCCGGGCCTGATCCTGGGGCCGCGCTCCTCCCCTTCGTCCAGCCTCGTCTTCTGCCCAGGAAGCAGATCCATACAGCGATGCAGGCCTGGGAACTGGGGAGGGGCCGGCCCACTGGGGGCTGCCCCCTTGGTCAGTCCAGGGCCCTTGCGCCTTCCTTGCAGCCACCCCACACCTCGCTGTCCTGATGCTGCTCCCCTGACAGCAGCTCCCGTGTTCATGGCAGGGCCTCCCGCAGCATCTTCAATCCCCAGGCAGTTGGTCCAGGATGCGGCCCCCGCTGGAGTATTTCTGAACACCTGGGGGAGAGAGACAGAGGCGGCAAGACAGAGAGAGACAGATACAGAGGGAGGAGAAACAGCTGGACTCAAAGATATGATAGGAATTTCTGTAGTCCAGAAATGGATTGGAATCTGAAAGCGGTGGCCTGGGTCTCAGTCCTGGGATGTCTGTGTTGGGCCTGGAAGCAGGCAGTGCCCCGACAGCCCAGCCTGGGCAGGGTGGGGCAGGGCCCCAGGGGAGGAGAGCCACACCGCAGAGACAAGGCTGAAACCCCCAACAGTGCACAGGGGTATGAGGTCGGGGCTCCTGCACCCTTGGGTTTGCTGCCTGGGTGGGGCTGGGAGGAACACTTCCTGCTGGGGTCTGCAGGGGAAGCTGAGATGCAGGGCCCAGGGGGAGGCATCGGGAGCCCAAGGGGCCTGAGTCGGTGTCTCCCGGACAGGGGACCCCAGGCAGGGACCCGGGAGAGCCGGCAGCTCTCCCACCACCAGGTGCTGCTGTGGCCTGGGTGCAGCCCTGGCTGGACCCTGGGTCACCATGCCCTCCCCCCAGAGAGTGGTCTCAAGTCACCTCTGGCCGGTCAACTGTGTCAGCCTGGACTTTCCGTATCCCAGCCCTGTGCTCTTCCCCCCTGGAGGGCTACCACCTCGGGGCAGGAAAGGCCGAGCTTCCCCACCTCCCTCCCTCTGCTCAGGAGGTGGCCACAGTGGGAACACTGATCCCGAAGCCCAGTCATCAGTGCTGGGAAACTGGCTCGGAGAAGCCTGGCCCAGGAACAGCTGCAGAAGAGCCCAGAGCCAGGCCGCCCCCGGGACCCCGGAAGAGCAGGAGAGCAGCCTGTGCTTGTTTTCACCCAGGAAAGCTGCCGGGGCACAACAGGGCGAGGCCGCTGGGGCCAGAGGGCCCTGCGGATACCTGTGCCCCCAGCTGGGACCCCCCACCCCCACCCCGCGACACTGGGAGCCACTGCGCCAAGGGAGGCTGGGAAGGTGCTGGAAGACTCCCAGGGCTAGAGCTTGGGCCATGGTGACGGAGGGGGGCTGTTGCTGCCTGCCCCCCAGGGCTGGGGATTCAGCCTCCGCGGGAAACAGAAACACCAAGCGGCTCCCAAGAGCCTGCCCTTAAATTTTCAGGAATTTTGTGGCGGGGTGTTACCGTCATTAGCAAAAAATTAATTATAAATACTTAGAATGAGTTATGTTAGAAACGCAGCTCTTCCTAACCATTGTGCCCCACTTTCCTTTTCCGTCTGTGCCTGAGCGCGTCGGCACAGGGCAGCCCAGGGCTGTGCTGTGCGTCAGCGATGTCACCCTGGCCACGGGGGCAGGGCGGGGGTGCTGGTGGTGGTGGTGATTGCACCACGGGAGGGGGCCGACCTACAGCTCAGAGCCCAGCGGGCCCCTCCTGGGCGGTAGGAGTTCAGCCGCCTGGAAGGGGGCGCACAGCTCTCTTGGGTGACGGAAGCGTGTGGCAGAGGCAGAAACAAGGAGTCAAGACGACAGCTGGGCACCAGACTCACACCAGTCCGCTCCGACTGCCAGGAGAGACCCACAGCCCCGGAGGCTTACAGGACAGACATCTATTTCTCACATCTGGAGGCTGGGAGTCCGAGTCAAGGCCAAGGCCAGCAGGGTTGTTTCCTGAGAGAACCCTCTTCTCGGCTTACAGGCGGGCAGCCATGTCCTCACATGACGGACAGACAGACAGACAGAGAGCTGGAGCCCTCTGGTGTCTCTTGGAAGGGTGATAATGCCATCGTGGGGACCTCATCTAACCCGAATTACCCTCCAAAGGCCCATCTCCTAACACCACCACATTGGGGTTCAACATATGAATCTGGGGGGGACACCACTCGGTCCATAATGTTCTAGAGGAATATGCTAGAAACACAAAAGCAAAGGAAAAGGAAAGTAGATCCAGTGACCGGTGGGCAGCAGGTTTGGAGGGGGGAGGCTGAGCCTCCTGCAGGGAGGGGCTGAGCCTGAGGGAAACCCCACCGCAGGGAAGATGCTGTGAGCCAGGAAGTCTCCCCTCTGCCTTCCAAGGGCTCGGCAGGGCTGCCACCTAGAGGCTGCACACCGGATGAGGCAGCGGTAGGGAACCGCTGACCAGGCCGCTTGCCTGAGTTCTCTCACAACAGGAGGTCCCCATAAGGGACACGGTGCTGCCGCTACGGCCAAAACTCCCCGGGAGGATTCGAGAGGGGCTGGAAGAGGGAGACACCCGACCTCCCAGAGTCCTTCTCACTGGAGTCCATCCTGAGTGAGAGATGCGCGCGCCACCAGGAAGGACCCTGAGTCAGACTACGGGCCAAGCAAGATGACCGACCAGAGGCAACCCGGAAACTAACCCCATCACCGTAAAACCCGAGACCACGAGCCACATGGAGAGCAGTCCTCCTGGGTCCCCTCACGCTGCTGCTCTCCCCCCGGGCGCCCCTTCCTAATAACGTCTCTTGCTTTGTCAGCACGTCTGTCTCCTCGGACATTTCATTTCCGAGCGTTAGACAAGAGCCGTCTCCGGCCCTGGAAGGGGTCCCCCTTCCTGCAACAGAAGGACACGGGCAGCTGGAGTGTTGGCGGCTGGCCCTTGCCTGGCCCAGGTGCTGGGGTCGGAGGACCCGGGCGGCAGGCCAGGCAGGGCTCAGGGTGGCTGCACAGGACGGTGCGGGCTCAGTGCGGGGGCAGGCGCGTGGGCGGGCGGGAAGATTGCTGGTGGGCCTTCCTGAACGGCACAGAAGGATGCCACCCAGGCTTCCACTCAAGGCCGCGCTCATCAGGCCGGGGGTCCCGCGGGGGGCGGACGCTTGGAGGGGGCTCTTCTGCCACCAGAGCTTGGGTTCTCCTTTGCGATGCCGGGCCCAGGGTCCCAGTGAGGAACAGTGCTTTCTGTCCCTGCCACCCTTTCCCGGCCTGACCGAGCTCCCCACGGCCTGAGGATCCCAGTCGCAAGGTGGCCCTGGTGCTGGTGTCAGACTGTGCCGGGACCCCGGGTGCGGGGCCTGGCGCTAGGGTGAGGCACCCAGGCCTCTGCTCCACGGTGCGCCCTCTTGCAGCCACACTGGTGACGAACTGACTCACGTCAGGGGTGTCGGAGGAGCACATTCCGTGCAGGTACGGTGGGTGGCAGGCGTAGGTAGGGCTGGAGCTGCCTGCCCCTGGGAGTGTGTCCCTGAGGCAAATCGCCAGGCCCCGTGGGCTGAAGCTGGCGGTGGTGCCCTCGTGGAGAGTGGGTGGCAAGGGTGCTGAGGCCGTGCTGGGTGGGTGGTAGGTGGGGCCTGCCTGGCCGCCTCTCCTTGGGCGTAACGGCCCCTCTTCCAAAGACATGGCAGGTGTCACGGGGCTCCCAGGGCTGTCCCATCTCAGGGTGTCCTGGGGAACAGGGAGGACGGGGTCAAGCGGCCCCTGGGCTCAGGTGTGGCGTGGAACCCAGGCGGTGAGCACTTCAGGGCAGAGGACCTGCCGGGTCCCCCCCGCCAGCCAGCACCCTGCTGGCACCTCGGGCCCCTGGGGTCTCTCTGCCTGACCCGCAGACTTTGACCCCTGCTGTCCACACGCGCCCTCTCTGAGCCTCAGCCTCCCCTCTGTCCAATGGGGACCGTGAGTGGACCCCCAGCTGAGTGCGAACGGTCCCTAAACCACATGCACCCCGGGGGTCCCTGGGACTGGGAAGGTCAGAGGGCACCGGCTTTCTCTTCTGAGCTGAAGTACCCCGTCCCTCCGTCAGGTTCAAGTCCAAACCCCAGGCAGACCTCGGACTTGCCAATTGCAATGCAGCCCCCCACTCCCAAAGCCGGGGGGAGTGTCTGCGAAGGGCAGGGATCTCCCAGGCAGGCATGCCTTGTGGGTAAGGACAGGCTGCTGGAGGGGCGGGTAGGAGCCTCTGGTTATGGACGGGATGCCCCACGGCCACCAGGAATGTGAAGTGACGCCGGGGCACACAGGATAGAGCATTAAGTGCAAGACCAGGTTTCAGAGCCATGCACTAGTTTTGGACAAGTGTGTATGTTACTTTAAACTGAAGAGAAAAGAGACCGAAATACTCAGTCCTGCTCTCTACACAGAAACACAGAGTCAAATTTTTTCTCTCCACGTGCTTTCTTATTTTCCAAGCATACTTTAGTGACCAGGATTTACTGTTACTGTTATAGCCAGAAAAATATGTTGTCTCTGGCTTCTGGCCGTGACTTTGAAATCTCAGAACAACGCAGAGTGCTTCAAAATAACATATTTGTGCATAAAGGAGGCCTCCAGGCCTCAGGAAGGGGGGGAAGACGGAAGAAAAAGAACTCCTGTCGGGAAAAATAAACGTCCCAAGAGCAGGAAAAGGGCCCAGTAATTGTCCAGCCCTTGCGCTGCCTGTCCCCGTCGCCTGGGGCGGCCGAGGACCTGGGTGCTTTCTGTCCCACGTGGGCTGCAGTGGGCAGATAAGCCCTGTCACATCCCTCAGTCAACAGCCTCTGGGCACCGCAGGGGTCACGGCTTCTGCCCCCAACCCCTCCTGCTGGCACCTGGCTGGCAGGTCCACACCTGTGGTTAATCGTTTATCACAGATGAGAGGAAAACCACCTACGGTTTAGGGCCTCAGTGAAGGGGGTGTGAGGCCGGCTGCTGGCTCAAGGCCAGGGTTGGGGGCAGGCGGGGTGCCCTCCGCAAAGGGGTGTGGGCCCTGCATCCCCTGCTGCCCCTGGAGCTGGGCAGCGAGGAGCGGGGGTGGGGCCCTCCTCCCCCTCCCCACCCCATTCACTGAATCCTCCCAACTGTGGAAACTTCAAAAGTGAGGGATGTGGCTGGTTGCTCCCGCCCCGAACACTGACAGGAACCCCAGCGCCCTGCCCTCCCTCAACCCCGGGGGAGGTGGGGGCATCAGAGTTGCCCCCTGCCTACCTCCGGGGCCCCCTCCCCCAGGCATCAGTGGATGCCCGCTCCTGAGGGCCCCCAGCCCCAGGTTCTCTCTCCGGAGCTTGAACTGGGTCTGGCCTCACAGCCCAGGGCTGCTCCGGAGGCTCTAGCAGCTCAGGGCTGTGCCCTGTGCCCACTGCCAGCTGCTGCCACCTGCTGCCCGTCCTCAGGGCCTCAGTGCTCACAGCAGCCTCGGGTCCCAGCTCTGAGACAGGGGTGGCCCCCAGGGAAGGCCTTCCCTCCCCCACCAGCCTCCGCTGGCCTCTCCCAGGAGCCGTGCAACCGGGGGAGTGTCCACCTTGGCCAAGGGTCAGCCAGCCTGTGCTGGGTACCCACCACCCTTCTCCAGGGCCCAAAGCGGCCCTCCGTGAACCCTGAGCCACGAGATGGGGGACGGCCTGGGGCAGGTGGGGCACGGTGTGACAGCCCTGGAGATGGCCGCTGGGATGGGCCCGAGCCAGGCTCCTCTCTGCCCAGCGTGGGCGCCACGTCTGACACGTCCGTCGGGGGCACGCGGTAATTGCCGAGTGTGCGGCTGAGGTCTCTCCCATGCACCCCAGTGAGCAGGCCACTTGCAGGCCCGCCGGGACTTGGGGCCCAGGGTAGCCAAGGGGCAAGCAGCCCTGACAGCCACACCCCCGAGGCCATCCACACAGGTGTCCCCCCGGGGCCTGGGCCACCTTCTCTAGCCTCACGGGCCAATCCCTGCGTTCCAGCACTGAGAGGTGTTTGGGAGACACTTGGTGAAGCCGGGCGCCTCCAGGTGCCTCCAGCCCCCCAGACGCTGCCTGCGCCATCTCTTTGGGCAGAGATGGGTGGCATCGGGCTCCAGCCCAAATGCCCACTGTGCCCCGTGCCCACCGACGAAGCTCCACCTCCTCAGCCCTTTTCTGGCTCGGGTCCTGGCGCTGGGCCCCGGGGGACAACACTGTCTCCACAACTCGCTCCAGATGCGAAGCTTTTAAAACTCCCCTTCCTACTGGCCTCGCAACTCCGCTCCCAGGCACTGAAGCCAGGAAAATGATCAGAGATACACGATTTAGGTCAATAGTGAAAAAATGCAAACTTCAAAACCCGGTGACATAAATAACGGAATGAAACGCCCATCGAGTGGAAGGTGGTACAGACATCAAAATGCTGCTTAGAAAGTCCTGATGCTCGAGCGCTCGGAACCTAAGACACAAGTGGGAGAAACAGAAATGGCTCATATTCCCGCCCAGCTCCCTCCATCCCTGAGTCCCCTCCCCCATCTCTCCTGTGGATGGCGAGAAGTGCATCCAACCATTACAATGGTTGCCCGTGAGCCAGAGTATGAATCTTCCATGCAAAATTTTAACACTTTTTCTGTACTTCCCAGAATTTATCAGATGAACACGTATTAGTTTTATGACTAGGTTACAGGGGCAGGGGGGCAGCAGAGCAGGTCCCTAAGCCCATGTCCTTGGGCTGCAAATCACTGCAAACTGAGCGAGACCAAGACAACACGCTCTCATCCGACAGCCTGGAGGGCAGAAGTCCAAAGGAGGCCTGGGGACTGAAAAGTGTAAGCAGAGACGTTCCTTCTGTGGCCTCGGGGGAGAATCTGCTCCTAGAAGCCGCCAGCATCCCTTGCCTCGTGGCCCCTCCTCCTCTTGCAAAGCCAGCAACGCAGCCTGTCTCCGACCCAGCTTCTCTCGGACCCTGTGACACATCCGTCTCCCCTACGGGCCGACCCTCCCACCTCCCTGTTATAGGACCGGTGCGATGGCCCTGGGCCTACCTGGACCATCCAGAGAGCTCTCGCTTCTCAAGACCCTGAGTTTAATCCCACAGCCCCAGCGGCCGTGTGAAATGGCGTATCTCAGGGATCTGGACGGAACGTCTCTGGGCTTGTTACTCAGCCAGCACACCGGGCACTGGAAGCAGGCCAGGATGGGCGGGAAACAGCAGCTCGACTGAAGAAAGAACCCCACCCCCACCCCACAAGCCTGGGAAACACAGTTGACGGAGCAGCCGGAGAAGACTCTGGGATGCAGGGAGGCCAGAGAGGGCAGCGTCTGCGGAAGGAATCGTGTCTCTGCAGTAAATAGATTCATGTGCTGAGCCGAGGAATCCCTCGAGAATGTAGAGCCCAGAAAAACACAGTCACGAGACGTGGAGGAGAGATGCCCCAGGCCTACTGTCCCTCTAGCAGGAGTTCCAGGAGGGGACCAGAGGGGAGGGAGGGGGAGGGAAGGCACACACACACACACACACACACACACACACACACACACACACGCTGGGGAAAGTTTCCCCGAAACTGAAGAGGAATGTAGGTTTTCAGGTTAGAAAATCTTGACCTGACACATAATAGTAAAATGTCAGAACTCTAAAGATAAAGACAAATCTTAAAAATGGAGAGGGGTGCTGTGGATTTGATGGTGTCTCCCCACCAAATATGTTGCAGGCCTAACCCCCGATACATGTGAATGTGACTTTATTTGGAAATGGAGACTTTGCAGATGTGATCAAGTTAGGATGAGGTCACACTGACATCCTAAGTCCAGTGACTCATGTCCTCATAAGATGACGGAGAGACTTCCTTGGTGGTCCAGTGGTTAAGACTCTGCGCTTCCACTGCAGGAGGCATGGGTTCGATCCCTGGTCAGGGAACAAAGATCCTGCAGGTTGTGTGGTGCAGCCAAAAAAAAAAAAAAAGAAGAGGGAGACATGGAGGGGCCACGTGACGAGATGGGCAGACAGGGCAGTGATGCAGCTCCAGGCCGAGCAGCTGGCAGCAGAGGGGGAGAGCCTGGGACAGACCCTCCCCCAGAGACTGCAGGGGACACAGCCCTGCCACTCCTGGATTTTCTGACTTCCAGCCTCCAGAACTGGGAGACAACAGGTGTCTGTTGTTCTCAGTCACCAGGTTTGTGGCAGCAGCCACAGGAAATTAAGGATGGAGAGAAGGAAGGGACGGAGGGGTGGGGGAGGATACGAGGGGGAAAAGGAACAAAAATCAGGGGGACAGGTACACCTGGAGTATGAAGACAGCGAAGGGATGCTTCAAATTCTACTCGAAGCCACAGTCTTTCAAGCACAACAATGGAATTAAAGGCATTTTCAAACACACCGGCACTCAGGGAGTTTGCTCCCACAAGCTGCTCTGAAAGAGAACAGGGGCAAGAGAACCCAAGAAGCATGGGCTCAGGGGCGTCAGGGGCGCCCGTAAAGTCTGCACAAGTGTTGGCTGGGAAACAGGCACAGGGTCACTGCAGCCACGTCCCCCTCGGCAAGCCCCTCCAGAATGACCACGGAGGGATTTTAACCAGAGGAGAACCCACAGGAACAAAGGAAACTGGAGAGGAGACAGCAGTGGGTGAGAGATGTTACTGTTTCCCACCAGATTCTAATGGGAAGGTGAGGAAGGTGGTACAAACAGCCCAGCAACCACGGTGGCTCTCGGCAGCTGAGGTTCCTTTCTCACACAGGCACCGTGTCCCCCCTGCCAGGTTCCCCAAGGCTCCACTCACATGCTGTCCTCCTCCAGGTGCCCGGTGGGAAGACAGCCCTCTCTGGCCATCCTGCAGCAAAGGGAAAAGCAAGGAGGCAGAGACACACACTGACCTTTAAGCTTTTGCTTGGCTGTGGCCCTCATGACTGCTCACGAATCACTGGCCGAGGCAGGTCAGGTGGCCTGGCCAGTTGTCCAAGGACAGGAGTGCACCCATCCCCCCACCCCCCAGATGTGAATATTGTGACAGTGAAAAACCCAGTCCCTGCAGAAGGGGTCAGTGATGAGCAGTGGGGCACAGGTGGCTGTGAGGGGTCTGAACTTCCCCACCTCCCACCGCCAGGCCCCAGGACAAAATGGGCTCAGACCCTCCTTACCAGAGAAACTGGGTCCGCGAGGCCCCAACCTTGGGAAAGTGGGGGATGGCGAGGGCTGGGGGAGGGGTAAAGGAGGTGCCACCTTCCGACCTGTGGTCGGGCCCCTTTTCCCGCACTCTGCTCCGGGATGCCACCAGCCAGACAGGGACTCCACCCCACCCACGCAGGAGACCCAAGCAACCTTCTCAGGGGAAGAAGACCTCCTTTCGGGGACCCCAAGAAAGAGGCCGGCCAGTCACCAGGCGCTGCTCGGATCCCACAAGGCGCTGCTGGTCCTTCTTGTCCACGTGGAAGGACAGCCAAGGAATTCCACGCCCCCCCCCGCCCCCAAAGGG
Source organism: Phocoena phocoena (assembly GCF_963924675.1). Taxonomy (NCBI): domain Eukaryota; kingdom Metazoa; phylum Chordata; class Mammalia; order Artiodactyla; family Phocoenidae; genus Phocoena; species Phocoena phocoena. The sequence goes on from NC_089225.1 coordinate 115,098,216, forward strand.
AAGGACCAAATCATATAGAAGTGCTGGAAAAACGGGGACAAAGCAGGCAGTCTGGGGATGCCGCCACCCAAATGCCCTTTGAAATCACAATCCCCAGAGAGATAAGATATCGTGCCCCAAAAACAAAGACCAGGGTACTCTGTTAAGGCAACAGTCACGGAGTAAGGAGGCATCAGAATCCAACAGGCCATAAGGCAGAACGGAGGCGCTCTCCTAACCCGGGGCGGGCGGCGGGGACCGTGCAGACGGGGCAGGAAGACGGAGGGGAGGTGACGATGGCTGGCGGATGCATCTGTTAAAGCGACTGATAAGTATTTGCAGGGCCGTAAGGTACCTCCAGACAGGAAGGGCATCTCGGCGGCGAACGGTACTTCCAGCTGCGGCCAAGGCGGATGGTGATGAGATCACCGACGTGGGCGGGGACTCGGTCCTCCACCAATGAGAGAGGGAGGTGGGGCCTGTCGTCCTCGGCCTCGAAGATTAAAGAGCACGACGGCACGTGTGTCCGATCTGTCTCGCGTATGTCTTTAAGAGGACAGCGTAAGACCAGACCACAGCGTCGTTCGTGGTCCTGATGGAGTCCCTGCGGAGTGGAGGGGCTGTGGGGTCAGGGCCCAGGGATGCCGGGGGTCTTCATCTGGGGAGCGCATCTGAATGTAGGTAACCCTGGATGATTGGACGCACCTGTGGCGAAGTTTGGGGTGTGCGCGGAAGGATCCCCCTAGAAGATTAGAACTGGGAACACGGCTTCAAACCTTTACAGAGAGGAGAACCCTCCACCAATCCATTGAGATGAAGCACCCGGAAATTTTAAAAAGAAAGACAGAGAGGCCAACCAGAAATAAACCCACACGCCTATGGACAATTAATCTTTGACAAAAGAGTCAAGATTATACAATGGGGAAAAGAAAGTCTCTTCAGCAAGTGGTGCTGGGAAAGCTGGACAGCTGCGTGTAAATCAGTGAAGTTAGAGCACTCCCTCGTACCATACACAAAAATAAACTCAAAATGACTTAAAGACAGATATAAGAGAGAACACCATAAAACTCGTAGAAGAGAACATAAGCAAAACATTCTCTGACATAAATCATACCAATGTTTTCTTAGGTCAGTCTCCCAAGGTAATAGAAATAAAAGCAAAAATAAACAAATGGGACCTAATCAAGCTTATAAGCTTTTGCACAGCAAAAGAAACCATAAACAAAACGAAAAGACAACCTATGGACTGGGGGAAAATATTTGCAAATGATGTGACCGATAAGGGCTTAATTTCCAAAATATACAAACAGCTCATACAACTCAACATCAAAAAAACAAACAACACAATGGAAAAATGGGCAGAAGACCTAGATAGACATTTCTCCAAAGAAGACACACAGATGGCCAGCAGGCACATGAAAAGACACTCAACATTGCTAATTATTAGAGAAATGCAAATCAAAACTACAATGAGGTATCACCTCACACGGGTCAGAATGGCCATCATTAAAAAGTCTACAAATAGGGACTTCCCTGGTGACGTAGTGGTTAAGAATCCGCCTGCCAGTGCAGGGGACACGGGTTCGAGCCCTGGTCCGGGAAAGTCCCACATGCCGCGGAGCAACTAAGCCCGTCCGCCACAACTACTGAGCCTGCGCTCTAGAGCCCGCAAGCTACAACTACGGAAGCCTGCGTGCCTAGAGCCCAGGCTCTGCAACAAGAGAAGCCACTGCAATGAGAAACCCGCGCATCGCAACGAAGAGTAGCCCCCGCTCGTCGCAACTGGAGAAAGCCCACGCACAGCAACGAAAACCCAATGCAGCCATAAATAATAAATAAATTTATTAAAAAAGAAAAGTCTACAAATAATAAATGCTGGAGAGGGTGTGGAGAAAAGGGAACCCTCCTACACTGTTGATGGGAATGTAAATTGGTATAGCCACTGTGGAGAACAGTATGGAGGTTCCTCAAAAAACTAAAAATAGAGTTGCCATATGATCCAGCAGTTCCATTCCTGGGCATATACTCAGACAAAACTATAATTCAAAAAGATACACGCACCCCGTGTGCATAGCCAAGCCATGGAAGCAACCTAAATGTCCATCGACAGATGAATGGCGAAAGATGATGTGGAGGGTATATATTCCATTGTATATATGTCCCACATCTTCTTTACATATATACATATGTATTTATATATAGAGAGAGATAAAATGGACTATTACTCAGCCATTCAAAAGAATGAAATAATGCCATTTGCAGCAACATGGATGGACCTAGAGATTATCATACTAAGTGAAGTAAGTCAGAAAAACAAATACCACGTGATATCACTTATATGCGGAATCTAAAATATGACACAAAAGAGCTTATCTACAAAACAGAAACAGACTCACAGACATAGAGAACAGACTTGTGGTTGCCAAGGGGGTAGGGGTGGGGGAGGGAAGTATGGGGAGTTTGGGGTTCGCAGGTGCAAACTATTATACGTAGGATGGATAAACAACAAGGTCCTACTGTAGAGCACAGGGAACTGTATTCAGTATCCCGTGATAAACCAGAATAGAAAAGAATATGAAAAAGAATATATATATGTATAACTGAGTCACTTCGCTGTACAGCAGAAATTAACACAACACTGTAAGTCAACTAGACCAGTAAAATTGAAAAAAAAAAAGGAAGAAAGATAGAGGGACCAAGAAGTAGGTGTGGGGCTGTGGGAGCTGCTAGTTCCTCATCCTGCATGGATGCGCCCTGGCTGAGGAATGCAGCAGTGAAAGCAGAGGCGTTCACAGGAGGGGCTGGGATGAGCCCTGACTTGGAAACTGCCTGCCTGGAAGGTGGTCCTGAAACAGCTGCTTTTCCTGGAAAACCCCCAAGAACCACTGGATTCCTTAAACCACGGACACGCATAACTTTGGTTAAAATGCACAACAAATGCATACAGGTGGAAATGACTGTACCAGGCGTCAACACATACGATGAAGTAATAGGAAGCGTGGAGGGATAGAAGCTGGGGTAGGTCTGGGACACACACACTCAGACCCGGCTTCAGCTTAGTGTTTAAAGTTCTGGGAAAATCACAGGCCTCTCCGGCAGGAGATGCTGGACCAACCACCAGCCCGATCTGGGGAAGAAAAAGAAAGTCTTTTCCACATTCACAGAAATGGATTTTAAAAAGCACACCAGAAGGTCAGGAACAAAGCCTGGGCGGCCGGCTTAGGAGCGCAGGGCGGGATGCTCAGACCTGCCAGTTCTGAACCAGCAAAGAAACGCGCTTGGTGACAGCCTGGGCGAAACTTTTGCAGGCAAAGGATTAATACCCAGAATACAAAGAACACAGACAAACCAATGAGAAAAAGAAGTCGCGCTGGAGAAAACGAGCAAACCCTCTGCCAGGACGAGTCATGAGGCTCAGACGCTGACAGACCGCCAGGAAGGTACTTGGCCCCCTCGGCTCCTGGGGCCCTACGAGTGCATTAAACAACGCGACTGCCCTGTTCACCCCTCAGGCAGGCAAGACTTCATTTTATAACTTGTAGCACCCAGGGTGCTGCCAGAGGGGCTGGCGATGGTGGCAGGTGCGACGTGGCTGTTCCATGTGACCCAGGACACGAGGCCACACCAGCCTGGAGCCCACCCTTCCAGCCCCCACTGGACACGGGGGGCTAGGCTCAAAGCCAGGCACGTGGACCCCTCCCCTGGCCGCGCTGCCCTCTGTCGTGCGGGCTCCCAGGTTGTTTATCTTGCTCTTATCCAAGTTTATACAAAACCCTTCTGGCCTGGGCTCTGATTCCCCGTGAAGAATGAGCTTCTGGCGAAAAATAAACGGGGAGGGGCTGGCCCCGCGAGAGCTCTGGGCAAATGCGGCTGGCAGCCTCCCAAGCTTGGAGGTGCTGCCTCTGTACCCCAGGCCCCGTCTGGACACCTCCGGTCACGGTCGGATGGCCGGGTCACTGGAAGAGCAGGGAACGGACGCCCACCCAGGCAGCCTTTCAGAGCAGAGCCCCACCCCAGGGGCCCGTCCCCCAGCCTCCGCCCACCCAACTCTGCTGGGGGGGGTGGGGAGGGTTACCTGCCCCTCAGTGGTACCCCTCCTCAATGGGAGTTGGGGTGCAGCTCCCACCTTTTAGTCCCTGGGGTGGGGTGGGGGCCAGAGAAGCCCGAGGGGAGACCCCCGGGAGGCAGCCCACTGTGACCCTGCGTGTCACCCCTGAGGCTCCCGCCCCTGGGGCGCTCTGATCTGCAGCCGTTGGTGACCTCACCCGAGGCCTGGGCCGAGCCTGAGGGTTACAACTGACGGCCTCTTGAGTACTTCATTAGCTCCCACTTCTGGGATCCCTTAAACGTCTCCAGGGTTCAAGGACACTCTACATTTTGGGTCAGGAGCCTCCGTCTCCCGCTTCCACTGACGTGGCACGTGGAACCCCCTCCAGAGAGGCTGGTGCCTGGGAAGGCCCGCTGCCCCTCTGTCTCTTCCTCCTTCCAGGAGCTGAGAGCATAGGTCCCTGGCCTGTCTGAGGGCTGGCTTTCTGTTCCTTGTAGCCGGAGGTGTCCCATCGCTCCTGTAATCGCTGATGGCTGGGCGGACACCGCAGCCCTCAAGAGGAAAGGGGCCAGGAGGGCTCAGGGTTTAGAATAAACTCCCCCCCGCAAAGCAGATGATTTGGGGACCCACTGGAAGGAGTAGGGGCCGTAGTCACAGCCGGCCCCGCTCTCGGTTCTGTCCACACATGTGCCCAGCACAGGCACCCGCCTGGGGCCCGGGGGTAGCCCGAGAAGGAGGCGGGCGGCCTAGGTGGACGGCTGCCCAGAGGGAAGCAGAACACACACAACACGACACTATATGTGAACAACTACTGTCAGGGATGGTTTGGACTCCCGGGAGGGCAGACTGGGGGTGCGTGAGGGGCAGAGTGTGTCACACCCCTAGGGTGCCACATCCTCCCAGACCACTTTGTCTTCAGCTACCCCTGCAGGGATCTGCTGTGCACAGTGGGGTGGGAAGATTTTAGCCGGGGCAAAGGGAGCCGGGGCAAAGGGAGAGGCAGGCGCAGGAGGGGGCCTCTCTGAGAGAGTGACACATGAGCAGAGCTGTAACAATCTAGGAAGGAAGGAACAGCCCGTGCAAAGGCCCTGCGGCACAAGTGGGTTTGTTCAGCTGAAGCCCCCCGAGCAGGTGGAGAGGGGAGAGGCCCTGGCCTTGCGCTGACGAATCTGGTTGGTTTTGAAAGGACACTGTCCCCGTGCACAGGGCGGACTGGAGAGGGGGTGGGCGGCAGTGGCCTGGACTGGGGCACTAGCAGCGAGGAGGCAGAAGTGGCTCTCAGGATACGTTGTGAGAGGAGAGCGAAGAGGCTGTGGTGAGGCCGGCCGCGCGGGCCCGGGGATCCTTGGACACAGGAGGAGCCCAGGAGCCACTCAATAGACCATGCAGGCCAGCGCCTACCAGGTGCAAGGCCCAGACCCACCGGGAGGCCAGCCTCCTGCCAAGACCCTTGCTGAGCCCACAGCTGGCCCTGCGCGCCAAAGCCTGCACGTGAGCCCTACACGTCCACACCCGGCCACTCAGTCCCCTCCAGGGCCAGGCTCGGGCTCTGAAGGAGGCTGTGGACAGGGCATTCCAGGGGCCTGGGCATTTGCTTTGGGGGCGGGGACAACACTCTCCTGGGCCTGTCCCTCTGCGTGGCCATATGCAGACCAGGCAGGACCCCTGTCCACGTCGAGGTGAATGTTGCCACTCACTTTCTTACACTGGTGTCACTGGGTTATGGAGCCCTCTGCTCCCCAAATTGTGGCCCACATAGCAGACTTGAGCAGGTTTTTATGGAAAGCCAGGACCCTCCTCCAGGTTGTTCGGTGGCACCGATAGGCCCCTGCACCCTGTCCAGAGCCACAAATGTGACCGGGCCCGAAAGGCTGGCACCTTCCCATCTCCAGCCACAGCTGGTTCAGAGATAGGCACGGGACAGAAGCTGCTGGCCCCAGGTCATCCCCAGGAGCTCCCTGGGAAGACTGGCTTTTTTTCCCACTGGGAAAGACTGAACTTGTGCGGTGTAGACAGGGAGCTGTGGCGTCTTCTGCCATCACTCAGGGACAGCCTGCCTGAGAGCAGAGCTGTCACGAAGGAGCAGACAGACTCATAGATAGAAAGAGAGACCCCTGGATCCAGCCATGCCTGAAACCAGTAGGTGTCTCCCAGGACAATTTAGTCACATAAATCAACAAAGCTCCCTGTGCTCAAGCCAGTTTGGGCTGGTGTCGGCACTCAGAAGGCTTCTCGGCAACCAGGGACCCACTGGGTCAATTGCAGGGCAGACAGAGGGATCGGACAAAAGGCAAGAGCGGAGAGCAGGAAATCTGCAGAGGCGGAAACTCAGTGCCAATGGCAACTGTAGGAAAGTCTACGCACACTTGGGGTATTGGGGGCTGGGACTGGGCTGATCAGGTCAGCCTCCTCCAGTCCTCAAGGGACAGGAAGGTCTCAACTGATTCTAGCCTGACCCGGGCTCTCTAAGGTCTGGCTCAGGGTCCGTGGTCTGGATACTCCAGATGGGCTTAACCTCCCCTTCTGATAAACACCTGGGCCGCTCCCCGTCCCTCAGGGTCCTCAGTACCCTGCAGTGAGTATCCTGAGGCACGGCTTTGAGCTGGTCTAAGATGTCCAGGGAGTCCACTGGTTCAGGCATGGCTGGATCCAGGCACGGCAGCTCCTGTACTGAAGGGAGCACGCCAAACAGACGCATCTATCACTCCCGTGTCAGGGCACACGAGTCTTTCCACACCCATCCATGCTGCCCAGGAGACAGGAAGTAGAAAACGTGATCCTATTTTTGTATAGGAGGAAACTGAGGCTGTGGGCAGGGTGGGAAGCTGCCTGAGGCCACTGCAGGGCGGGGAAGGGGGGCATAGGTTCTTCCCCTGCTGGAGATACATTCCATGGGCCTGGGGCGGGGGTGGGGGGTTGTCCCAATCTGCCTGTGCCCAGTCCTGCACTGACTCCTTCAGCAATCCCTTTCCCATCCCGAGCTTCCATATTTCCACCTATAAAATACAGGGAATCCCAAACCTTAGCGCTCTTCAGAGATGCCAGAGGCAGACCCTGTCCTGCTCCAGACTGTGCGTTAAAGAGTGCGATAAAATGAGCACTCACACTTGAAAGCCTTTCTGAAAAAACAGCTCCAATTCCCGAGCAATCACTGTATGACAAGCACTTTTATACATGGATTCACTAACTTGGTCCACAAAATGTAGGTATTATTATTTTCTCTATTCCACAGACGGGGAAGCCAAGGCAGACAGAGGCCCAACAGGTTCCTCATAGGTGTCAGCATCAATGGTGTGTTGGCCTCCCAAAATGAGACGGGAAATGTTCCCTCATTTTCTATTCTCTGTGCAGGTTTGTGTGAGGTCAGTGATATTTCTTCAACTGTTTAGAGGAATTCCTCAAGGAAAACATCTGAACCTAGAATTTTCTTTGTGGGAAGATTTTAAATTATGAATTAAATTTATTTAATTGTTATAGGATTATCCAGATTTTCTATTGCTTCTAGCGTCAGTTTGGGTAAATTGTTTCATTTAAATTTCAAATTACTGTCATAAAGTTGTTCATAACATACTCTTATTAGCTTTTTAATGTTTGTAGTATCTGTGGTGATGTCCTCTTTTCATTCCTGACATTGGAATTTGTGTTTTCTTTTTCTACCCATTATTTCCAGGGGATTATCCATTCTATTAATCTCTTTTGGCTTGGTTGAGTTTCCCTGATTTTTGCTTTGTTTCATTAATTTCTGCTTTTATTTTTATTTCCTCTCATCTTTAGAATTAATTTGTTGCTCTTTTTCTAGCTTCTTGAATTGGAGCTTAGAGCATTAATTTTAACCTTTCTTCTAAAGCTATAAATTTTCCTTGAAGCACTGCTTTACCTATATCCCACAGCATTTGATATGTCACGTTTTCACTGTAGTTCACTTCAAAACATTTTACGACTTCCCTCGTGATTACTATTTGACCCACTGATTATTTAGAAGTGTGATATTTAATTTCCACGTACTTGGAGGCTTTCTGATAGTTTTCCTGTTTTTGAGTTTTAGTTTAATTCATAGAGGACACACTTGTATAATTTCAATCCTTTGAAATTTGTTGAGACTTCATGGCCCAGGATATGGTCTATTTTGTTTAACATCCTATGTGCATATGGAAAGAACATGTATTCAACAGCTATTGGGTGAAGTGTTGTATATATGTGAATTAAGGCAAGTGGGTTCATCCTGTTGTTTCAAGGATAGAGATGTTGACTCAAGGATAGTGAAATAGGGACTTCCCTAGTGGTCCAGTGGTTAAGACTCTGTGCCTCCTAGGCAGGGGCCGTGGGCTCAATCCCTGGTCACGGAACTAAGATCCCACATGCCAAAAAAAAAAAAAGGATAGAGAAATAGACCAGTGGGATAGAAAAGAGTCCAGAACAGATCCTCACATACACAGTCACTTGGTTTATCATGGGGACTCTTCTCCAATTCAGTGGAAAGATGAGGGCCCTTTCAATAACTGATGATGGGCTACTGGATATCCATATAGAAAAAATGAGCGCTGACCCCCCTACCACAATATTCACAGGAATTAATTTGTGATCCATCATAGATCTAAATGTGAATGCTAAAACAATTAAGCTTCTAAAAGAAAACACGGGAGAATATCCTAATAAAAAAGCACTAAACATGAGAAAAGATCGATAAATTGGACATCACTGAGAAAATTCCTGTTCAACATAAGCAACAGCAAACCACAGAATGGCAGAAGGCATTTGCAATACCTTCCATACAATGCAAATCCAAGTACCCACGTCCAATACCAAGCCATGTGTAAGACCAGGGACACAGCATCCAGAATATATAAAGAACCTCTAGGAATCAATACGATAATGAAGCCGGCTGTGAATCCAGGCGGCTGGTGCCAGAGCCAGGTCCTAATCACTGGGACAGTGGGGGACAGCTCCTGCCCCGTGGCCCTCCTTGAGCGCATACCGTGAACTCGCTCAGTCCTCCTTAAGCGGTGAGGCGGCGGGGAAGCTCTGGCCGTGGCTCCGCCCCGGGGTTGCCTTTCCCTTAGAAGGCAAAGCCCCAAGCCTCGCCTATCGCCCGGCGGAAAGTTGCGCTGTGCTGCCCGCACTCGCCTCGCCCCCGACGCCGCCGCCGGAGCCCCCGTAGGGCCCGAGACCCCGCGCCCTCAGCACTCCAGCCCGGCTCAGGCGTGGACAGGGCGGGCGCCGGGGCGGGGCGCGCGTCCTCGCCAGTTTGAATGGAAGGATCCAGATCTGCGGAGACGGCGGCCAGCAGATACTGAGGCCAGCACTCCTCCCCAGACCCCGCGCCCGAGACATGCAGCGGGAGAGGTGAGCAGGGCGGGCCGCGCCACGGGAACGGCGAGGCCGGGGACAAACACCGAGGACGGCGAGGCGCGGAGGTGGGTGGTGGCCCCGGACGCTGGGCCGGGCCGGGGTCCCGGCTGCCACCGGTTGGGAGCAGGTCGGGCCATGCCCCCCGCCCACGCCTCCGCCGCCCACGCACTCGTCTTCGAGCGCGGGCACGGCGGCCCCAGAGCCAATCGCCATTTCCCCGAGGTCCTTCCTATCCCCGGCACCCGTGGGGATCTTTGTGATTGAGTTCGGCATCTAAAAGAAGGTGACACCGCGCTTTTAAAGATTTGGGGCACAAACAGGAACGCTTACCCGCAGCTGGCCGAAGCCCTTCCCCAGAGCCGCGCCGGCCCGGCCTCCCTGTGCGCTCCGGCCCGGCGCACGCACGCGATCTAGGCGCACGCCGCGCCCCTTCCACGCTCCCCGCTGCCCGCCGTTCTCGCGCGGCCGACCTTCCCCTCCGCCAGCCAGGCCGGGGTGGCGGGGCGGGCCCGTCTGAGCACCCTCTGCCCGCAGGTGCGGCGCCCCCCGCCCGCGTCCCCGCCATGGAGGTGCTGCGGCGCTCCTCGGTCTTCGCCGCCGAGATCATGGACGCCTTTGACCGCTCGCCCACCGACAAGGAGCTGGTGGCCCAGGCCAAGGCGCTCGGCCGGGAGTTCGTGCACGCGCGGCTGCTGCGCGCCGGCCTCGCCTGGAGCGCGCCGGAGCGCGCCGCGCCCGCCCCCGGCGGCCGCCTGGCCGAAGTGTGCACGGTGCTGCTGCGCCTGGGTGAGTGCGGGCCTCGCGGGCGGGATCCCAGGCTTACCCTCCAAAGCCGGCCGGCGGGGCGGCCCCGCTGCGCCTCGGGGTACAACTGCCCCTGCACTGGCCCGCCCGCCGGTGACCGCCGGCACCCGCCCCTGCTGGGCCTCGTTCTCCCCTCTGGGGCAGAGAGGGGGCTGGTCCGGAGTGCCCTGAGTAACCCGGCGCACAAGGCGGGCGCACCCAGACCGATGATCCCTCCAGCACCCCACTCTTCCAGTCCCCCCTCAGGCTCGCCTGTGCACCCGCCAAAGACCTCCCCGCATTTGCCTGCTCAGCCCGGATTTCAGACACTCTGGAAATAAAGGATAGACAGCTCCGGGAAGAATGATGTTTTGGTGGCTAAACTTCCTGAGTGACCCTTGTGCTCAGCTGGGCACAAAAATCCTTTGTCGGACCACGTGTCCTGCTGTTTGTTTTGGAAAATAGGTCCTTGCAGTTACTGGCTCAAATCCTGCCATGGGTTGCTCTTCTCTCTTGATTTGGAGGCCTCTTAGGGCTCCCGGCGAAATTTAGTGCCCCAGGAGAGCTGAGCCACCGTGAGGCTAGGTAGCCCAAGATCTCACCTGGATGCTAGTTGAGTGGACATCTGGAGATACTTGACTGTGGGGTCACACACAGCCCGGTAACTGTCTCCACCTTCTCCAAGGACCCCGGAGAGGGAGGGACCGGCCCAGCTGACTCAGTCAGTCCACCTCTCCACAGGGACTGAGGCTGCCCAGCCCTGCCCCATCCAGTGTGACAGTTCCACCCCAAGCGTGTGCACATGGGGACGTATGGCAGCACAGATGGAGCCCTGACCAGGTGCCTCTCCAGGGGAGAGGCTGGCCCCGGAACCCTGGTTGGAGGGAACACCCTGTGAAAGCGGACGCCCTCCCCTCCTCAGGCTGGCTCGCGCGTCTGCTTGCCCCTGTTTTGTGTGGACCCTGGGGGCAGGGTTGTGTAGACCTGGCCTGCACAGGAGTGTTGGGGTCCGGGGGAGACACACAGATGCCGAGGGGCCATTGCAGAAGGCTGCCGGGGGGGCGGTGTCCCGCCTGGGTCTCAGGGGAGGGGAGCAAGTGGGGTTTGGGGGATCAGCCAGAGGCCCAGAGTGCCTGGACTCCCCTGAGGTCAGCGCCCGAGCCACCTCTTCCAGTTGGGCTGTGGGGACAAAACTGGGGGAGCACTCCAGAGGGTCCTGGTGAATATGGTGTCTTGACCTCCCAAGAGCCCCTGGAGTGGCCAGGAGGAGATCCTGCCTCTGCCCTGCCTGCCCCCAGCTCCATCTCCTTGCCTGCGAGCAGCGGCTCGGGGCTGCCTCTACCTTGGGCCCGGGGTCCCTACTGTTTGAACTTTCTGAAAAGCCCTGCTTTGGGCTCTGCTAATCAGACGGGCCGGTATCTGTCCCTTCAGCACTGTGACCTCAGACCCGGAGAGCCTGGGATGCTTCCGGCCAGGGCTGGAGGAGCAGAGTCCGACCAAGTGCCCTGCGCTGGCCCTCTCAGGGGCCAGGCCTTCAGGCCCTCCTCCAGCATCCGGCCTCATCACGGCCAGTCCCTGGGGTTCAGTTCCTGCGAGATGGCTAAGGGGACCCTGGAGGGAGATGGCTTGAACCCCCAAAGCATCCGCCCTTGCAGCTGCTCAGCGTGACCGCCCCTTCCCCACCAGTCATGGTCTGGAGCTGTCTCCCTGTCCCCAGCGTACCCCCAGTTCCTCCCGAGCACAGACGCCCCGCTCCTGGAGCAGCAGCAAACAGGAAGAGGCCCGGGTCGAGTTGGGGTCAGTCCCCGGTAGACCCCGGGGTCTGTATGTGGGAACAGCCAGGCCAGCCCTGGGAGTTTCCATGCTCCCTCCCGCATCGTTCTGCCAGCCTCCCCACAGTCCTCCTCTGGTTCCAGATCTTAATTAATTAGATGGAGTGCATCTGGCCCCATGGGTGACTCGGAGCCCTTATCGCCTGGACTTCCAGTAGGAAGCATTTTCCTGTTTGCTTTGGCGGAGAGGCGGCTGGGTTGGGGGACGCCCAGTCCGAGGGCTGTGTGGGATTCCCGGGACGTGACTGCCAGGGGCGCTGCAGCGGGCACATGTGCAGGCAGTGCCCTTGACAGGGCCTCCCGCTGCCACGTGTGGCCGCCCCATCCAGATACCCCTGCTTGGCCCCAGGAGCCCAGGTCTGACCCTGTGTGGCGCTGGCGGCCCCGGGTAGTGGCTCCTTTTCTTGGTTCACTGAATGGTGCTGGCGCCTGAGCAAGGACACCCCTGTGAGGCAGCAGCCGGGCTCCCCACCGGTGTGGGGTCGCTGGAACAGTCCACACCCATGTTGGGCTGGCTGCTTGCTTGTCAGACTACCGCCCTCCCATGCAGCTGGCTATGGGCTGTGAGTCACTGATCAGGCATTGCTGGGGTGCCCGCCACACTGGCCCAGCCGGCTCTGCCCTGGGGGGAGGGTGGGCGTGGCTGGCTCGGCAGAGGGGACAGGCCCCAGAGGCAGGTCTGGGGGTGCCCACCGCACCTCCCTGGTCTTGTCCCCGGGGGTTCTGGGGGTGGTGTCTCGTGGGTGGGAATGTGACAGGTCGAGGGGTCGGGAATAGGGCTGGGATCAGGGTCCCCAGCTGTGGCCACAGGCTGAGGAGTGAGCTGGCCCCAGGCCCGCGTGGGCCCCACAACCCGTGGGTGTGACCACCTCTGACCCGCCTGTGTGACCGCAGCAGACGAGCTGGAGCTGATCCGGCCCAGCGTCTACCGCAACGTGGCCCGCCAGCTGAACATCCCCCTGCAGTCCGAGACCGTGGTGACCGACGCCTTCCTGGCTGTGGCAGCCCAGATCTTTTCTGCAGGTAGGCCTGTGTGTCCAGGGGGCCCACACTGCTGGCATGGCCCAGGGTCTGTGGGTCAGGGCCGGGGCTGCAGCGCTGGGTGGGCTCTCAGGGGAGCCTCCCTGGGTCCAAGGACAGTGGGCCTCTTGTGCGGTCCTGGGGCTGTGACCGGAAGCCCTGTCTGGGCTGCATGTCCCAAGCTGCCAGTTGGTGCTGACTGTTGGCTGGAGTGGGGCGGGGCTGTTCTGCATGTGGCCTGTACATGTCCCGTGGGGCTTGGGCTTCTCACGGCGTGGCCGCAGGTCCCAAGCAGCCCAAGTGGGCGCCGCCAGGCTCTTTTGACGTAAGAAGTCACCGTGTCACTGAGCCTGAGTCTGTTGGTCAGAGGCAAGTCGCAGAACAGCCCCCATAGTGGGAGGGGTGCACTAGGGTGGGAGTCCCTGGTGGAGCGGCTCACCAGGACACATTTGGAGAATGTTGACACACCTGTCTCACCCGGCTGGCCCGCAGTCACCTGTGGATCTCCCGGGGCCTCCACCTGGGCCCTAGGAGCAGGTGACGTCTGCCCCTCCTCCGTGTGCCCTCGCCCTGAGTTCAGCTCGTGCTGCTTCCGGTCTGCACACCTGCCTCCAGGCTCCCAGGAAACTCTAGGACTCATCCCCCAAAACCGCCTCTCGTTCCCACGCCGCCTCCTGGGACCTGCTGGGCTCCCTGAGGTCCACAGACCTTGTCTCCCCACCCGTGACCTCGTGCCCTGTTCTGGCGCCCCTGCCCTGCGTGTCCACCTCGGTCCTGTGTCCTGGTACGTAGCAGGCGCCAGGCGCTGCTGGCCATCAGGTAACCGAAGCCCCCAGCCCAGTGTAGCACCTGCCCCGTCAGCCGATCCCACCGAGGTTTCCCCAGCACTGTCTGGCGCTGCCCTGGGCCTGGGGACCCTGTGATGGACGGGATGGCCAGTCCCAGCCCTCAAGGAGGGGGGCTTGGGGGGCCCCAGAGCCAGAGTGTTCCCGGGGCGCATCCTGGTGGAGTGGGGGTGTGAGTGGCCACGTGGCATCGAGGGTGGGAAGGGCTTTGGGGAGGACGGGCCCCTTCTGCGAGGCGGCTTTGGGTCTGTCGTCGACCAGCGGCGTGACCTTGGAACACCCCTTGCCGTTCCTTAGCCGTCGGATGGTTGGGACGGCAGCAGGGCTTTGGGGCAGAGGACGCCGGGAGCCACAGTCCCACCCCATGGGGGACCTCCGCCCACCGGCAGAAGAAAGGAGGCCGGTGGAGGGGCTGGGGCTGCCGCATCCCATCAGAGGGCCCCCAGCCCGCTGACCGCACCTTCTGGGTGTTGCCCTGCACTGTCCCCTCTCGGGGAGGCTCCTCCGACCCCTGGTGGGCAGGCCGGCGTGGCAGGGACACGGGACCCCCGGCTGCAGGACCCAGCCTCCAGGGCGTCACTGGGTGGCCAGGACTTCACGGGGGAGTGCCTGGGAGGGAGGGGGCTGGTGAGAGGCGTGGGATGCCCAGGAGGTCTGGCAGTCCTGACCCGGGTGCCCTCGCGGTGACCTGGGCAGGCCGGGGAAGGGAGCTGACAGCCGCCCTGGGCCCTCCCTGGGCTCCCATCAGGCCCGACGCTGGCGCGTGGGTGGCCGCCGGTGTCTGTCTCCGCTGTCGGGCGGGCGAGGGCTGGCTCTAAAAGGAAGCGTCACCTCTGAACGCGGCTGCGGCGGCTGGTGTTTGGGACTGAGGGGGCGGGGGGCGGCTGGGCCCCGGGGAGGGTGGCTGGTGTGTGGACAGGGACAGAGGGCGGGCAGCCGGGACGAAGCACCCACCCCTGCCTGCCCCACTTGCTCAGTGCGGGAGGGGCCGGAGATGTGCCCAGAAGGGCTCTGGGTTCTGGAAGGACGAGGCGGGGGCTGGGGCAGGGCGGGGAGGAAGGTGTGGCCGTGATGAACGGACACAGGGCACCAGCGGCTGGCTTCTTTCACTTGGGGAATTCAGTTTAAAGCCCGTGATTTTTCGCTTGAAACCAGAGCAGGATGTACTTCTGCGATCCAGCATCCCCGCCCCACCCAGCTGGCCCTACCCTTTTCGCGTGGTGGCCTCCACACCGCCACCTGCCCCTCTGGTGCTTTGGGGCGCCCAGCCCCTCATGGGCTCTGTGACCTGCAAGTGGTTCTCAACCTCTGTGGACCTCAGAGCCACCTGAAAGGGGAGCAGGGACAGGCTCCGTGGAGCACAGGGCTGCGGGCCGCCCCTTGTGCTGCCGACGGGCTCTCAGCCCACCCCCCGACCAGCCCGTGGCTGCCCCACGCACCCTCCCGCTTCCCGCCCACCCGAGGTCTCCCTTCACCCCTTGTGCATCCCAGCCTTCCCGGTCCTCAGGCCCTCTTGCCACCAGGCAAGCTCCAGCCATCAGATGCTTGCCAGCCCTGCCCATCTCTGCCCGCAGCCTCTCCCAGGCAGCTGGGTCTTGCACGCGCTGACCCCCCGGGCTGGATATTCCTCCCCCTCGTCGTCCCGGCCGGCCCCTCACCTGCTCTGGCTGTAGCCGGTGCCGTGGACGGCTCGAGGACTGCAGGGCAGGGTTCCAGGTGGCCTCCCCACGTGGCTGAGCCCCCGCGAAGGCAGAGTCAGGGGGCGCTGTTCCAGGCTGCGTCTTGGCTGCAGGCGCTTCTCGGTTCCCTTCAGTGGAAAAACTGAAAGTTGGCAAGTGTTTTCATTTTTTTCTTCTCATTACAAGAGCAAAATATTTCACCACGGAAAGATCAGAAAACACATGAGATAAAGAACTCTCAGAAATCAGTACTAAAAAGACCACCTCACTTTAAAAAGAGCAAAGGGTCTGAATGGACATCTCTTCAAGGAAGATGTATGGACAGCCAGTACGTGCATGAGAAGTTGCTCAGTATCATCAGTCACCAGGGAGACACCCATCAAACCACAACAAGATGCCAGCTTGCGCCCACTGGGGCACTCAAGGCAAAACTTCAGAGAACCCAGCACGGGTGAGGCTGTGAAGAGTCAGGGCGTGAAGTGGTCTGGCAGCTTCTCCGATGGTAACTCTGACGGGGTCACCCCCTGACCTGGCACTTCTGCTCCTCGGTTTTGACCCCTGAGAAAGGAAGCCACACGTCCACACAAGGGCTTGCACACGAGTGTTCAGAGCCGCGTATCCCCACAGCCGGAGGGGCCAACAGCCCACGTGTTCGTTTCCTGATGGGTGGTCCATCCACTGGATGGAACATTATTCGGCCGTAGAAAGGAATGAGGGGCCCACACCAGGACAGCACGGAGGAACCTTGAAAACATTTTGCTCAGTGAACGGAGTCAGACACAAAGTGGGACATACTGTGTGACTGCATTCGTGAAACGTCCAGAACAGGTAATCCACAGAGACAAAGTAGATGAGAGGTTACCAGGGCTGGGGTGACAGGGGCATGACGCCCCTGGGGACAGTGATTTGGAGTGAAAATGTCTGGAATTCGATAGTGGTGATGGTTGTACAACATTGCCAATATGCTAAAAACACTGGATCTCACACTTTAAAAGGATGAATCTATGCTAGTGAGATTATATCTCCGTAAAAAAGAACACAAAGACCTCAAAGAAAACAGGACATACCTGAGCCCCACCTCCCAGAGACCACCCTGCCGGCACCTTCCAGACCAGGGCTTTCCTCTCCAGGTAAAACGTGGCCATCACGTGGCGCTCACCTCTCCACACAGCACCGCAGAACGCGTGTTCATTCTCTTGATCCCCGCCCTGCCATGCTGACCCTTCACCTGTCCCCTGGTGGTGGTGGGTACCTGCGGGACGCCAAGCCTGGGGGTGCCAAGGGCACAGCTGTGAGCAGCACAGAGCCCGCCAGGGCTGGCACCCACGAGCAGTTGGTCAATGGGGAGCGTGGTGTGACGGCAGCGTCACCAGGACCTGATGCCATCACGGTCTGCGTGGCCCTTAGAGGGAGGACCTTGGGCAGAGCCCTGGGGGTGAGGGAGCCCTGCAGGCAGCGGTGAGGCTGGGATAGCACGCATGAGGCCAGGTCGCAGGACAAGGGGGCCTCAGAGGGGCCAGCAGCCAGCTCGGGTGGGACTTCAGACTTGGATTGACTTTGAAGGAGATGGGAAGGGACAGTAACAGGAGGGTTGGGGAGTGGCCTGGCCTGACTTATGGGGTTTTAAAATTTTCGTTGAGGTGAAATTCACATGACGTACAACTAACCATTTTATTTATTTATTATTTATTGGCTACACCACGCGGCATGTGGGATCTTAGTTCCCCGACCAAGGATTGAGCCCATTCCCCCTGCAGTGGAAGCACAGCGTCCTAACCACTGGAGCGCCAGGGAGTCCCAGTCAACCATTGTAAAGTGTGTGATTCAGTGGCGTTGAGTGCACGCACAGCATCGTGCAACCACCCCCGCTCCAAGTTCTTTGCCGGTGGGAAGAACACCCATTCCCATTAGGCTGTCACTGCCTGGCCCCTCCTGCAGCCCCCAGGGACCACTGGTCTGCTTTCTGTCTCCACGGATCTGACAGTCCTGCACATTTCATAGGAATGGATTCATACGATACGCGTGGCCTTTCAAGTCTGCTTCTTTCACTGAGCGCGATGTTCTCAAGGTTCATCAGGTTGTGGCCCTGTCAGTGCTTCCTTCCACTTTGAGGCCAAGTATCATTCCGCTGTGTGGCTGGACCACATTGTGCTTTTCCACTCACTGCTTATTTATGTTTTGTCATTTCCACCTTTTGGCGACTGTGAACAGGGATTCATTCGCACTGACTTGTGCTCTTATGACAGACCGTCCCAGCTGTGGTGTGAACATGGGTTGAGGGGCGTGCTTCCTCCCTGCCTGTGCTGCTTCCTTCTAGGACTCAGGCGGGGCACCCATGTTTGTGTCCTTTCACAGGTGGTGCTGGTGCCCTCCAGCTGTCTTTCTCATCACAGTTACCAGGCTGCAGAGTTACATGGATCCTCACATTGCCACTTGGAATTTTGTCTGATAGACTATAATTTACACTTAGACACTAACGTACACTTCTTTGTTTGTCGGTGAGGGTGAGCATCTTTCATGGGTCTAGTGTACTGTTAATACTTCTTCTTTTGTGAATCAGCTGTTTGTATTCTGTGTTCGTATTTCTTTTGAAAGGTTTCTCTCTTTTTCTCATTGATTTATAAAATCTTTTCCTATATTAAGGAACCTTATACAACTGGCAAGCACTGTTCCCCAGACTGTCATTCGTCTGTCTTTCCTCCCAGGTGGGCTCCATCTCAGTTCTGCCCCCAGTAGCTTGGTGGTCTGGGCAAGGCCATTCCTCCCGGGGCCTCAGCTTCTTTACATGGAGAACATCCTCTGTCCTCGCAGGGCTGTGCTGGGGGCAGGCACAGATGGAAGCTGCTTCCTGTTTATCACATCCAGTGCCGAGTCACTGAGCCCCCTTGACCTGCTCAGCCTCCTCTTTGCCTTTCTGCTCCGTCACCTCCTCCAGCAGATACTGGGCTGTGCAGGGTCATCGCCAGGCCCTGGCCCAGGTGTGCAGGTGTGTAATGCAGGCTCGAGACATCCCCGCCTGAGAACGACGTGTGACGGTGGCAGGACTGATCTGCAGCAGACGGTGGCTGGGACTCGCACAGCCGCCAGCTGACCGAGCTCCCCGTCTGGCGGGAGCTGTGGGTTGAGGCTGCCCCGGGTGTCGACCCCAGTCACCAGCGGAATGGCAGGGGTGTGGCTCAGAAAGGCTCCGCCCCCTCACGTGACCCTGCGGGCTGGCCTCGAGCTGGGTCTTGGTGGCCTTTGGTGACCAGCACCCATCTCTCTCCCTGCAGGAATCACCTGGGGCAAGGTTGTGTCCCTGTACTCAGTGGCTGCGGGGCTGGCCGTGGACTGCGTGCGACAGGCCCAGCCCGCCCTGGTCCACGCCCTCGTTGACTGCCTCGGGGAGTTCGTGCACAAGACCCTGGCGACCTGGCTGCGGAGACGCGGTGGATGGGTGAGGGAATATGGCGGTGCCAGGAAGGGGGCGGTGGTTGAACGCCTGAGTGCTGGCAGTGGCAGGGGTGATCGGGGCTGGAGGAGGGGCGAGGCCGGGGCTGCCCAGCCCAGGACGGCTCCTGCGGCCCAGCTCCAGTGTGGGCCCTCTGGGTCTGACCGCCCCCGACTCCAGAGCTAAAACCCGCCGCCCGCCCCCAGGGATGGTGTCAGAGTCTCCATGTCCCCGATCACCTGGCCAGGCCTCGGGGACTGCGGGGCAGCCCCACCCGTAGGAGAGCTGTTTTCTCCTCTGTAAAATGGATGGTGGGCAAAAGTGTGCGAAGCACACTGGCCGAGGGGACGGAGCTCAGCCTCCGCTGGGATTGGAGCCACAGGGGGTGTGGTGAGGGGCCACTGGGGCTGTGGTCTCATCTGAAAGCGGCACTGGGCGGGGAGGGCGTCACCTCCTGGATGAGTCACGTGGCTGTGGGCCTCCCGCTGTCCCATCCTGCCGTCCTGTCCTGGAGCCCGGCTGAGGCTGGGCACCAGGGCAGCCAGGACGCTGATTGACACCACGGCCAAAGGTTAAGCTGTAGGGATAGTACCTCATTTCTTAGCAGGACTAGAAAGAAATAAGGAAGTAAGGAGTGGCCATTCACTGGGCTTCTGGAAAGCTCAGTTCCTGCTCCTGTTCTAAGGGATTTGTCCTTCCCTGGCACCCCAGGCTCCACAGCATCTGCGGAAGGACACTGGGATGTCAGCAGGTGGCCGAGCTGGTAGCTGGTCCCATGGCTGGGGGCCCAGCAGTCTCCCCTCCCTCCCCTCTCACCATCTGAATCCACCTGTTGGGTCGGGTCCCATGCTGGAGCCTTCCATCCAGCTGGACCACAAGCCTTCCCAAACGGCCTCGAGCATTCCCTCAGGCGACCTGGCTGACACCGGGCGGGGGCGGGGCACAGGCCGCACCCTCTCCGCTCCACTCTCTAACTGCCCCCTCTTCCCTCCACTCTCTAACTGACTGCCCCCTCTTCCCTCCCAGACGGATGTGCTCAAGTGCGTGGTCAGCACTGACCCCGGCCTCCGCTCCCACTGGCTCGTGGCCGCGCTCTGCAGCTGTGGCCGCTTCCTGAAGGCTGCGTTCTTCATGCTGCTGCCGGAGAGATGAGCTGCTGGCTTGGGCAGGGGCCGCCGCACGGCCCCCTTACGTGGGAGGCCCTCGGCCCCCGAAAGCATCACCCTCCGCCCCACCCAAGCCAGGAAGACCCTCGGAGCCCCGCGTCGAAGCTGGAAGCCCTGCCCTGAGCCCCTCCTCCACAGACCCAGGCCCTCTGGACAGGGAAGAGGGGGGCTTCCTGGCCCTGGAGCTGGGCTTCAGGGCCGACAGGGGCCCTTCCCCATTGTTCCCCCTCCCCCGGAACCCCCGCTGGTCCCCTTCTTTCTAGAGCCAGAAAGTCAGGGTCACGTCCCAGGCCCTGAAGGAAGGGAGCTGGGCCCCATCTGTGTGCGGTTCCCACGTCAGGACATGAGCTGGCCTCGGTCCTCCTGGGCAGGGGGCCTGGACTCTGGGCCTGAAGGTGACTCACGAGGCCGGAGGAGCTGTGGAGTGTTACTGACTCCGCACGTGGGGCCTAAGGCTCGTGTGGTGGTTGCTGAACCTGTTTCTAGAGGGAGGGCGTGTCCCCCGCGCACCAGGGTGGGTCTGTGTGTGGCAGGGTCCTGTGGACACGGGAGCCCACGACCGAGAAGGATGGTGTGTTTGTCCGATCCCAATAAAGTTCCGCAGCCGTGGAGGGTGACCCCGTCTGCTCCTGGTACCTGTCCTGCGACTGCCAGGGACCTGACAGATGGCAGGCCGGCCCGACGTGATGGAGCACAGGCGCACGTCTTCCCTCACCAAGGCCAACTTGTGCTGCCCTGTGCCACACTGGGCCTGCGCGCATGCCCTGCACGTGCTGCCACCGTGTGTGCACCAGCAGCTGCGCCCCACGTTCCTCAGTCCCCCTCCCCCCCCCCGCCCCCCGCCTCTGGCCTGGCAGCAGGCACACGGTGCTGGACGCGGCCTCTCTCAGCCCCGGTTCCCTTTCTGTACGACTCAGGGTGGACCAGACGGCCGCTAGGGTCTTCCCTTCCCCATCCAGCCTCCTGGGGAAGAGCCCAAAGGCGAGGTTGCCGTGCACGAGGGGGGCTGCCCCCCTTCCCCCATCGCCCACCTCCTGGCCCCAGGGCCCTCCACAGGACCCCTCTCCTCAGCTTCCTCCCAGGGGGCGGCCACCCCTGCAAGCCCATCACCTCTCCAAGCTCTGCCTGCTCTGTCTGCATGGGACCCAGGGGCGCTCGCAGTGGGAAGTCTGGCAGATGACGAGAGGGAAGGAAGCGGGCGGGAGGAGAGGAAGGTCCCTTTGCCACCCTGCTTCCGTCACTAGGATGGATCCCTTGGTACGTTTCCAGCCTGGGAAAGTGATGTTACAGATGCTGAGTCAGGGAAGCCGCAGATTTAAGGTCACTCAGAGAGACCAGGCATCTGCGTGGACATTGGGTTAGAGGCTGCAGTAGAGGAGACACCCCGTTTCCAACAACAGAAGATGACATTCCGGGGTATAAACGGAGTGAGAAATGCGAAACCCTATGTGAGGCAAACTCTGAAGGTACCTCAGAGACACCCTGGACTTGGAAGGACAGAAGAAATCCCATGTTCCAGAGGAAAACGATCTCATAAAGAAGACAGTTCTCTATAAGTAGCTTTGTAAATTTAACGTAATCCTTATGAAAGTATCAGAATGTTTTTCCCCCTCTGGATCTAAACAAACTAATTATAAAGTTCATATAGGGCTTCCCTGGTGGCGCAGTGGTTGAGAGTCCGCCTGCCGATGCAGGGGACACGGGTTCGCGCCCCGGTCCGGGAAGATCCCACATGCCGCGGAGCGGCTGGGCCCGTGAGCCATGGCCGCTGAGCCTGCGCATCCGGAGCCTGTGCTCCACAACGGGAGAGGCCGCAGCAGTGAGGGGCCCGCGTACCGCAAAAAGAAAAAGGAAACTTCAATCATTAGTCTTATTAATAACAATATTATTATTCTCAAATAATCATACGTATCCTGTAGGAGAAAGCAAATAATGATAAACAGGATTTTCATCTTAAAAGAGGTAAAATCAAAGAATTTAAGTAAAAAATTTTATAATCTTAAAATTTGAATTGGAAACCTAAGTGTGGATGCACTTTTTTTCTTAAAAAATGCCTGTACCCCACGCTAAAGTAGCTGAGAGTGAAGGGTTGTGACCTCTGCAATGAGATCTCAAATAGTAAAGTGGAAATAAGTGAGAAAATAATTTATAAAGGGATTTTCCATTTCTGCCCCGGGGCCTCTCAGTCCCACCCCCCACTGGAGAGAAGAGAGGTTCTGAGGCAGGAAGTGGGAACAGAGGCCATCAGGGGCTTGAGGGGCTCCATCCAGCCAACTATCACATCATGTGGGCCCCTCCCGCCTGTCAAAGAAAAAGACTGGACTTGCCTAGCTCACATCGAACATACAAAAAGTACTGGGTTCATAACAGAAGCAGGAGGGGTGTGTGTGTGGGGGTTGTGGTGTGAGAAGGCTGGTCGGGAGGCCAGCACCGTTGTCCCTGGCACACCTGTTCTAAAACCCGATGATCAAAGGGGAAGAGAGAAGCGTTTCCGCTGGCCTTCTGGTGTGAGCTTATTTCAGAGGCACCAAACTGAGCCTAATTGGATGGATGGAAGCTCTTCAGAGAATTCCGCCACTGAATGTAGGACAGGGTTGGAAGATGGCCCTTCGGCAGCTCTGATGGGGGAGCTGGCTCAGGCAGGGGTCACCCAGGGGCGGGCCGATTGACAGACGCTGAGAATAAGGAGGGCAGGCTGCACCGTCTGGGCCTGTTACGTTAGCATCAGCCACGTGAGACAGGCAGACGGCGCACAGGAAGACCCAGACAGCCCTTAGGAAGTGTGATCCAACCTCCAGACTACAGCAAACAGAGGGCTTAGAGGAACAATTCAGACACCGTGAGGAACCCAGGGGAACCCAGGATCCAGACTGGGGGCGCCTTCCAGCTTCCCAACAAGAAGCACGGGGGGCGGGGGAAGGAAGAGGACCAGGTGACCATGTCAGTTATTTGCTTTTCATCTCTCGGCTCTCAGCCCCACCCTTCCTGCTCCGGTCTGGGTGCTGCCCTCCTAGCCCCCTTCCAGCTGTGAGCAGGCAGCAGCCTGGGATGCAGGAGGGAGAGAGTGGGGCTTCCTTGCTGCTCCCAGCTCCTCTCAGCATCATTCCAGCAGCAGAGCTGTCTGGTCCCATCCTCCAGGCTTCCTTGGAGCTATGGTCTGAATGTCTGTTTCCCCTCAAATTCGTATGTTGAAATCCTAACCCCCAAAGTGATGGTAGGAGAAGGTGGGGCCTTTGGGAGGTGACTAGGTCATAAAGGCTCCACCCTCACGACTGGAACGAGTGCCTGCATAACACAGACTCCACAGAGCTAGCTCAGCCTTTCTGCGTGCGAGGTCACAGTGGAGACGCCGTCCATGAGCAAGTAGCCCTCGCCACCTAATCAGCCAGCAACCTGATCTTGGGCTTCCAGCCTCTAGAACGGGGACAAGTAAATTTCGGTTGTTTACAAGCCACCCAGTGGATGGTTATTTTCGTTATAGCAGCCTGAACTAAGTCAGAAAGTTGTTACCAAGAAACAACAAGTATCTAAAAACATGGAAGTGGCTTTGGAAATTAGAGGTTGGAAGAGTTTTAAGATGAATGTTAGCAAAAGCCTCCACTGCTGTGAACGGACTGTTCAGGGCAATTCTGGTGACCCAGGAAGAAAAGAGGAGAGCTGTGGAGAAAGCCTCAGCGTTCTCAGACAACACCTAAGTAATCCTGAACGGAATGTTGGTAGATATATGGGATGTGTTCATCTGAAACAATAAAACAGCCAGTTTTTATCAACAAAATGGGTTTATTAAGGAGCAGCAAAGATTTGTGTTTCAGGACAGGTAACCGTGGCACAAGTCCACAGGCAAGTCCAGTAGGTCAAAGGAAAGGAAATTCTTTTATAGAGGAAAAGGTAAGGTGGGAGGGGCTGTTATAAGCAAAAAAGTCCATTGGAGGAAAATGGGGGTCTGAAGTGTGGTGGCTTTTCATTGGCTGAGCTGTGACAGTTTCTCATTGGCTGGGCTGTTGCCTGACGGGGAGAAAATCTTCCTTCCTCCTGAGGGTGGTAAAGGGCTTCTGGCCTAAGAGGCCAGGTGGCCTCCTCCTGTCAGGATCTGTGCCGACATCCAGTGGAGCTGGTGAGCGCTCCCCCTTGTGGCCTCCCCACTCCATTATTTTTTGTTTTTTGTTTTTGGCCGTGCTGCGTGGCTTGTGGGATCTTAGTTCCTCGACCAGGGATTGAACTCAGGCCCTTGGCAGTGAGACCTCAGAGTCCTAACCACTGGACCACCAGGGAATTCCTTCCCCACTCCAGTTCTGCGAGGTTTCCCTTTACTAATTTTCACAGGTGTAAAGGCCAGTCTGCTGAGATCTCAGATGGAAATGGAGGTCATTGGAAACTGGAGGAAAGGCAACCTTTGTTAAGACGGGACAGAGAGCTTGGCTAAACTATGTGTCCTAGTTTTGTGGAAGGTAGAACTTGTGAGCAATGAAATTGGTTATGTGCCTGGAAATTTCCAAGCAAAGTGAAAGTGTTGAAGCATGAGAGGCCTTGTTTCTCTTGAATACTTAGAGTAAAATGCAAGAAGACTTAAGGACAGAATTGTTAACCAAAAAGGAAGCAGACCTTAAAAATGTGGAAAATCCTCAGCCTATTGATATTGAAAGTAGTAAGAAAGCTTGTTGAGACAGATCATGACGCTTGGGAGGACTTGACACGGAGGTTAGTACTCACCAGTTACGAGCTAGTTACCCACATGATGGGAGACCAGGCAGCCACCTCAACAGAAGCCTAAAGTCCAGACGACGGAAAAATGTCTTCAGAGGCATTTCAGAGATTGTGGGGTTGACCCTTCCATCCCAGGCCCAGAGGATAAGGCTCTGCTCCCCACATTCCTGGGCCACAGCAGACGTGGCTGCCCCACTGGAGGGCACAGCTGCAAACTTGGCTGGAATCGGTGTTTGGCTTCCACAAGGTACCATCTCTGCCAGCACGCAGAGTGCAGACCCCTGGGGGCCTTGCTACCTTCCCTCAATTTTGAAGGATGGAGCCACCCGGAGCCTCAGGCTCATGGCCCAGGCAGAGACCCACACCCCGCAAGGGGTGCAGAGCCCCCGCTAGGGCGACCCCGGGGTGGGCAGAACCTGGGGAGAGCCGCAGGCACACGACTCCAACCCCTGAGAACCGTGGTGAGCGCTGCACCCGGCAAAGCTGGGGTGGGGGTGGGGCAGGACCACCCCAGGGGGGCCCGGAGGACAGACACTGAGCCACAGAGGATCATTCCTCTTAAGCCTTAAGGTTGGGACTTGCTCAGGACCTGTCACGCCTTCTTCTTTCCTATTTCTCCCTTTTGGAAAGGGAGTGTCCATCCATTCCTCTCCCGTCATTGACTTTCGGAGGCCAATAACTTGTCTGGTTTCCCAGGTTCGCAGCTGGAGGGACGAACTGTGCCTGAGTCTCTGCTGACCTGACGCTCTCGGCGAGCCCAGCCCAGCCACCACGTCCACCCTGCACGCAGGGGGCCGGCCGCCTTCCTCACACTCCGGCCACGCTCCTCTGAGGGCTCAGCACCAGCCCCGGTCCCTCCTCTGCGCTCCCAGGTACTGACAACCCCCCCACCCCGGTGGTGCCTTTTGTCCCCAGGGTGTGTGACAAGGGGGTGTGTGGCTGCAGACACTGACCCCTGCTCTTGAGTGCGGCCTCCTTTCACCCCGTGTCTATGTTCCCGGTGAGGCCCCTGATACTGTGCTGTGTTCAGGAAAAGAGAAAGGCTCTGTTTTGCTTTTACACACATGCTGAAGTGTTCGAGAGAAGTGGCACTGTGTGTGGAATTCGCTTTAAGATGCTCCAGCCACAAAAAGGAGGGAAGAGCAGACGGAACCACCGGTGTGGGGACATGCTGGCAGGAGCTGGAACGGGGTGAGGTCCGGGGGGTCAGTGTATGTCTGGAAACTTCCATCGTAAACAAACAAATGAAGGTAATATTATATTGCCGAGACTAAATCAAATTTACAGAATGATGATAAATTCACTACCACCCTCTCGCCTTGGGAATGCCCTTCGTCCACATGGAAATGGGGTCGTTATACTCTCAGCTCTTTAAAAGTAAAGGAAAATTCACTGCAATCCTTTTTGTCCTACCTTTCTCTTCACCTTGTTGCTGACTACTGTTGATTTGTAAACATTTTCAGATCTTGTCAAAACTGCGGGAAGGAAAGGAGAAAGAGTCACCCCTTTTTAACTTTTTAGGGAAACGACTCTGAAAACAAATAGTCACCAGCAGAAGAAAGAAACGCAGTCTACGCAAGTGATAATATTCAAAATGCTTAGCCATAAAAATAAAGGCCTTTTATTTGGTTTTTCTGTGCCATTACAGGAACACGTGGCAACACCCTTGAACCCACGGTGACCTGTGGCCGCACCCACACCTGCTGCGGCATCTGCCGAGAAGCTGAAGTGTCACCACACAGGCCAGCCCCACCGGACTCAGCTCCGCCTGGGGTCACGGGGTCACCTTCTTGTAGGTGACATGCAGATGCTGAGTCATGGGCTGCGTAGTGGTTGCCATGGAGACCGTCTGTTCAAGTTTGCCTTCGGAATTCAGCCTGAATTTTCGGGTAATCTGAGCAGAACAAAACAAATACAAAACGCCTTAATTTTACCTTCCAAAGATTCAACAACCGCTGAGGTGCCACCACAGGCCAGACATTCCCGTGGCAGCCGCAACATTTCACCTCAGTGTCAGGGGCTTGTGAGCCAGGCAGAGTCCCCGCCAGTGGGTGACAGACACTCGGCCGGCAGCCGTGATGGGCGTCCGGACCCCTGGCCCGTGCCGTCTCCCTGCCGCTCAGCTGTTCCCAAACGTCCGGAGGTGAGCGCGGGCGTCAGCCTCGCCATCTGCCTAGGGGCCGACTGTCCAGCGCGTCCCTCCCTACACAGCTTGAAATGATGCCAAACGTGTTCTCAGAAAACTCGGTACCAGCACTTCTGGAGCCCCCGATTCATCAGGGCCAATTACAGCAGCTGTTTCTAAGAGCAACACAGACCTGCAGCACCCGAGCCCCCGATGAGAAAATGGGTTTGCCTGGAATGTCTGTGGACAGAGGGTGAAAGCCCGAGGACTGTGGAAGCCGCCTCCAGGGGTGGCTACCTGGCGCCAGAACTGGCGGGGGTGGGGGCCCACGCGCGTCAGAACCCGTGCTGGCCAGGCCCCAGCGACCGTTGGGCAGAAAAGAGAGGAAAGCCAGATTCCAGAGCCTGTTTAAAGCAACCAGGCTACAAGGCCAAGGCCTCAGGGGGAAGGCGTGCAGGGGAGAGACCCAGCTCAGAGCAGCCGTCCCCCCGAGGCCGGTGCTGACTCTCAGTGGCCACCCAGAGGCTGGGGAGCCGGGTGGGTGCGCCCCAACCCACGGGGCTGCGCTGCATGGGCCACCCTCTGGAACCGCTGCCCGGCGTCTAGAAGGAGGGGCCGCGGAAAACCGCCCGGCTGTTGGTCAGGACCCCCTTAGGGCCGCACCCCAGGAGTAAGAGTTCCCCAGAAACAGACTGGGAAGTCCGGTTTCAAAGTAGTGCTATCTCTGTGGACAGGATCTGCCCTTCCTGGACAAACCACCAGAAGCGCAAGAAGTGCCCTTTCGTGGGAGACAACATCAAACAGGCCTCAAGTCACCCACGGTTTTCACGCGCGATGTCTAGAATTCAAGAAATTCAACAGAAGGGATGGAAACTAGAAGACAAAGGAAGGACATCTTCAAAACAATGAAAATAACTGTCCCCCTGGCATTCTGGTTGCAGTGAAAACACCCTTCAGAAGTGAAGGCAAAATAAAGACATTTTTAGACAAAAAAATCCACAGAGAATTCACCACCAGCAGGACCCCCCCCCCCCCCCGCTTCTTTACACAAAACACTAGAGGAAGTTCTTCAGGTTTTAAGGAAAATGGTGGAAGCAGAGACGCAGGAACAAAGGAAGAGCAACAGCAAGGGTAAACGTATGGAAAACCGTGCGTCACCCAGATGCTGCGACGAGGGCTAACCGGCATTTATACAACCCTGTGGGGTCTAGTGTGCGTGCGTACTTACAACACGTGACAGCAGAAGCAGAGGTGGGAGGAGGACACAGAGTCAGTGTCCTACGTCCCTGCTACACGGTGGGCTCCAGGTACCAGCCCCACCTGGGCAGCTGCTGGAAATGCAGAGTCTCAGGCTCCGCCCCAGACCCGGTGCCTCAGAATTGCCACCCTGAGCCCCAGGGACCATACCGCGTGGTGGTCTGAGCAGCCCTGTCCTAAGGTCCTTGCCACCGTCCACAGGTGTCAAAGGTCAATGCGCTGTCCTCGCCACGGTAATGGCTGAGGACGGGAGAGGGCTGCAGAGGGCAGGACGGGAGGGCACAGCCCCAGATGAGGTGGACAGACAGATAGAAGGCAGACGGGTGGCGGGCCGACATTCTCACACGGGACTTGCTTCTTCAACTCCACAGCCTTTGTTCTGGAATTTAATTGAAAAACAGTCGGGGCTTCTCTGGTGGCACAGTGGTTGAGAGTCCACCTGCCGATGCAGGGGACTCGGGATCGTGCCCCGGTCCGGGAAGATCCCACGTGCCGCGGAGCGGCTGGGCCCGTGAGCCACGGCCGCTGAGCCTGCACGTCCGGAGCCTGTGCCCCGCAACAGGAGAGGCCACAGGAGTGAGAGGCCCGCGTAACGCAAAAAACAAAAAAAACAAACAGTCAAGGCTCTTACCCTTGAAACCACTCTGCAGAGGAAACAGAAGTGCAGTGGAGAGAAACAAAGCCCGTGTTCCGCACACCACGGGCCATGCGCTCAGCTTCCACAGGACAGCGGCCGCCTGTCCTCAGAGCCCACGGCCTGCGGGGCACCTGTTCCCCCGACGCCCCACCACCGATGCAGGACACTGGCTCTCGCCCTCATGCCAGACGCCCAGCGCCACACGTGCAGGGGGAGTGCAGGCGGGGGCAAAGGAAATGCCTCCCCGGGGAACGGAAGGTGGCCCCCGCCCCCCGTGAACCTTTCCACGTTAAAGGGAAGACACTGCGTGTCTCTCACACGGAGCCTGCCCGACGGGCCGAGGCTGCGGTCACACCCGAAAACCAGCACCTGAGGACTACCTGGCTTCTCGCGCGGCCCTGCATCCCCCGTCCCGCCTCCGCGATGCCGCAGGGGCTGCGGGCCACGCCGCAAGAACACAGCCCATCTCACCGTGTGCTGACCCGAGGGGGGCCGCTCCCTCGGCCTTCGGCTCTGCTTCTGTGTGCCGAAGTCTGTGAACATCCGGTAACAGCCACCGGGCAGCAGGACGCAGGGCAGCAAAAGGAGGGAGACAGGCACGGGAGAGACCCCATGGCGGAGACGCTGGTCCCCCACGACCTCCCCAGGTCCCAGCGAGAGGGTGTGTGAGGGCTGCCCGGCCGCCGGAGCGCACGCTCGGGGCTGTGTTCACCGTGGTGCCCTCAGCGACGACACTGCTACTGCAGCGTGTCCCCGTGCCCGGGAATCACATGTTAGGTTCCTCTGGGCTTGGTGGCCTCTTGGATGAAATTTCTCATGCTATTTTTCTCTTCAAATGAAAGTTATTTGGCAGAATTTAAAGTTGAGGCAGGTCGTAGATGACATCGCTCAGGCTCAGAACCAGATCTCCTGCGGCGCCCACGGCCTCTGCCGACGATGATCCTGAGGTCATGCCAAGTCCACCCTCAGGATGAGAATCCACCTGAGCTGCAGACTGACCCTCGTTTAAACAAGTTTAAACAAGGTGGGGCTGGAAGCAACTGTTTGCCTTTAAACCCTCAAAGTGGAGCCTGTTGGGGCCACTGGGTAAAGCAGAAGCTGCGGGAGCCGCATTCTGGAGAGAAGCCTGCACAGCTGGGGCCCAACTCCGATGGCAAAGGCAAACTCCAAGGAGCCTCTAAACATAGGGACAGAGGCCATCTTGACAACGACACGAGTTCTCACTTTAGCCAAGTGTGCTCACTTTTCCTCAACTGCACAGACCAAAGAGAGAAACTCGATGTGGAACTTCTTGATGTTTTAATGACTTCTTGTTCCTGTTATGTCTTGTCCAGTAGGGAAAATGTGGAGAAGGAAAGGCCAGGAGAGAGAGTTAGATGGATTTGACTTTGCTTTAGGTCCTAAAATGAAAAAACCAAGAAGCCACCCCATACAACACTTAAGGCATCAAGGAGGGGGCTGAGTCACGAAGAAAGGGGCTGAGTTTGATAAACAAGGACATCAGGACACTGTTGGAGAACTACAGACAGTGCAGGCCTCACGTTTCTCTCACTGACTTGCAAGAGGGAGGGGATGTATGTACATGTACAGCTGATTCACTTCCCTGTACAGCAGAAACTAACACAACATGGTAAAGCAACTCTACTCCAATTTAAAAAAAAAAGAAGAATTAGAACAGGTGCAGTCTGCTTGCTGCCAATACTGGCTCCTTTCCCCTCCTTTGCACCCTGCTTTATTGAGATATAACTGACATGTAACACTGTATAGGTTTAAGTTGAAACATGATGATTTGATACATGTGTATATGGTGAAATGTTTACCACAATAAGGTCAGTTAATACATCCATCACCTCACAGTTACATCTTTTTCCTCTTAGCAAATTTCACTAATATAACAGAGCACTGTCAACTCTAGTGCCACGCTGTCCATCTTACACCTGGACGTTCATACCCACTGGGCAACATCTGCCCATTTCCCCCACCTGAGCCCCCCGTAACCAGCATTCTACTCTGTTTCTGTGAGTTTTCTTTCTTTTTTTTAAAATTTCACATATATTGGGTTGGCCAAAAAGTGCCTTCGGTGTTCACATAAAAATAAAAGACACATTTTTCATTTTCACCAAGAACTCTATTGAACGACGTTTTCACCCTTTTGTTCCACTACCTTCTGCCATTTTCCAGGCACCTTCATAATCCCATCTTCCCAAAACTTTTTACCTTTTCGAGCAAAGAACTGTTCCAGGGGCCTTTTACAGTCTTCAAGGGAATTGAAATTTTTTCCATTAAAAGAATTTTGTGAAGACCTAAATAAATGGAAATCCGAAGGTACAATGTCTGGTGAATACGATGGATGAATCAGAACTTCCCAGCCAAGATGTAACAGTTTTTGCCTGGTCATCAAAGAAACATGCCGTTTTGCATCATCCTGATGGAAGATTATGCGCTTTCTGTTGACTAACTGTGGACACTTTTTGCTGAGTGCTGCTTTCAGTTGATCTAATTGGCAGTAGTACTTGTTGGAATGAATCGTCTGGTTTTCCAGGAGCTCATAATAGAAGACTCCCTTCCAGTACCACCATATACACAACATCACCTTCAGACCAGCCTTTGGTGTGGTTGGTGGTGGTTTATTTCGCTTGCCCCACGATCTCTTCCATTCCACATTATTGTACAGTATCCACTTTTCATCACCTGTCACAATTTGTTTTAAAAACAGAACACTTTCATTACATTTAAGTAGAGAATCGCACGTCGAAACACGGTCAAGAAGGTTTTTTTTTGCTTAACTTATGTGGAACCCAAACATCAAAGTGATTTAACATAACCAAGCTGGTGCAAATGATTTTCAACTCTTAATTTGGATATTTTGAGTATGTCGGCCATCTCCCACATGGTATAACATTGATTGTTCTCAACTGATGTCTCAATTTGATGGCTATCAACTTCAACTGGTCTACCTGACCGTGGAGCATCGGGCAGAGAGAAATCTCCAGCATGAAACTTTGCAAATCACTTTTGACACGTTTGATCAGTCACATCACCTTTTCCATATATGGCACAAATCCTTTTTTTTGCATTTCGGTTGCATTTTTACCTTTCTTGAAATAATAAAGCATAATATGCTCAAAATGTTGCTTTTTTCTTCCATCTTCGATATTAAAATGGCTATACAAAAATTCACCAATTTTGATAAGTATTTACTTACTTATTTATTTATTTGGCTGTGTTGGGTCTTTGTTGCTGCGCTCGGGCTTTCCTCTAGTTGCGGTGAGCAGGGGCTACTCTTCGTTGCGGTGCGTGGGCTTCTCATTGCGGTGGCTTCTCTTGTTGCAGAGCACAGGCTCTAGGCACGCAGGCTTCAGTAGTTGTGGTACGTGGGCTCAGCAGTTGTGGCTCGCGGGCTCTAGAGCGCAGGCTCGGTAGTTGTGGCGCACGGGCTTAGTTGCTCCGCGGCATGTGGATCTTCCCAGGCCAGGGCTCGAACCTGTGTCCCCTGCATTGGCAGGCGGATTCTTAACCACTGCGCCACTAGGGAAGTCACAATAAGTCTTTCTATAAATGCATGCTGGTATGACAGCTGTCACACACAATCTAACAAAATTGTTTTGAATGAAGTTAAAGACAACTAAGTGCTAGTAGAGCCCTCTTAAGGAAAAAAATGAACGAAACTTTTGGCCAACCCAATACAAAACACTCCAGAAAGAAATTAAAGAAGACATAAATAAATGGAAACACATCCCATGTTCATGAATTGGAAGACTTAATATCATTAAGAAACAAATACTACCCAAAGAGACCTACAGAATTAACAAAATTCAAATCAAAATGCCAAAGATGCGTTTTGTAGAAATAGAAAAATCCATCCTAAAATTCATATGGAATCTCAAGGGACTCTCAACAGATTTCAAAACTTACTACAGAATGACAGTGACCAAAACAGTGTGACACTGGCATAAAAACAGATATACAGACCAATGGAACAGTTCTGAGAGCCCAGAAATAAATCCTTGCATATGTTATCAAATGATTTTCAACCAGGTTGCCAAGACCATTCAATGAGGAAAGGACGGCCTTTTCAATAAATGGTGCTGGGAAAACTGGATATCCCCTCGCAAAAGAATAAAACCGTACCCTTACCTAACATTAGTACAAAAAATGAATGAACAAAAAAAACCCTCAAAATGAATCACAGCCTTGAAGGTAAGAGCTAAAACTATAAAAACTCTTAGAAGAAAACATATGGCAAGTGTAATGACATTGGATTTGGCAATGACTTCCTGGATACCAATTTACAGCCAATGAAGAAAAAGCAGACAAACTGTAATTCATGAAAATTAAAAACCTTTGTGCATCGAAAGATACTATTTACAGAGAAAAAATACAACCCACAGAATAAGAGAAATATTTGCAAATCATATATCTGATAAGGGATTCATAAACAGAATAACAGAGAACTCCTAAAATTCAACAACAGCAAAAACAAACAACCCAATTCAAAAATGGGCAAAGGATTTGAATAGACAT